>NC_081530.1:25795002-26105002 GCF_030273125.1 Centropristis striata
GGCAGGGGATTAAGAGAGGCCCAGCTCAAGGTAAAAAGACAGACGTGGTCACTCCTTCCTTTGTCTCTCTCTCTTCTGTTCTTTCTCTCTCTCTCTCTCTCTCTCTCTCTCTCTCTGTCCTTCCAATCTTTTCCTCCTGTTCTCTCTCTTTTCTCCATCTCTCTCCCCAGTGGCACGGTGATGGATGGCAGACTGCAGGGGTGAAGGTGGAGGAGTGTGTGATCAACAGCCAGACCTGTGTGTGTGTGTCTGTAGTTCTCTCCAGGAATGGTTGTATACAGAGGTAAGCAGTGTGTGGCATGAAACCCGTAATGATGAAATGACTCACTAATCACAGTGATTAGCAGGTTGATGAGGGGGAGGCAGTGACTGGCTCTGGGATGGTGCTGCTGTCAAACACATGCAGACTCTGAAACACATGCAAAGAAGCACATATATGCACAAAACAACCCTGTCTCCTTAAAATTAAAACACAATGAAAAGGCATTCTAAATTTCAATTCAAGTTTTTAGCATTTTTTCCCCACAAATTATGGTTTCAGTTTTACACATGGTTAAAATTATGAATTCAAAGTACTTTGTTAGGGTTGGGAAAGGATCAGGATGTGGGTTAAAACAAGTTACATTATGTTTGTTTTTTAGGTAACTGGTTAGAATAGGTATATTTGTTATGTTATAGGAAAGGTGCCAAAGGTCCCATATTTTAAAAAGTTTTCATTGCTATTTTTGATTATAAATCAGGTCTTGGTTATTTAAAAGTAACAAAATGTTCAATCCAATGAGAAATACATACAATTCATATTTAGAAACCATGCTTTTAAACAAGCAGTCAGGACTCCTTGAGGTTATGATGTCACAGCTATACAATTTATAGGTAAAAAGTGCTGCTACAGTCATTCCCTGGTTGCAGAGATGGTGCAGAAATGCAGCGAGTACAGTTGCAGAAGAACAGGAAACTATCAAGCCCAGTCAGAGCGGACTGGGCTTTTTCAGGAAACTTAAAGAGACATGCGCTCAAACAGAACGTTTCAGAAAGAAGGTGAACACAGGTACATTCAGACAACTTGTTCTTCTATACGCCCAGAATACAGAATAAAAAAGTATGAACCTCAAAATTAGCATTATATGTCCTCTTTATAATAAATCAATGTCATTGTTCACAAAGGACAAGAACAGCAGTCTCCTGGGTGAAAGTCTTGTGTGTGTTTGACTCATCCAATGACCCTGACCTCCTCTATATGTACACTTTGATCACAAATGTATTTGCTTAAAGTCAAAAAGACACGTTTCCCCAAAATGTAATTGACAATGTATTTTTTTGTGCATGGGAACATAATTTTTCATGCAGGGGCAAAAACACACACAAAGACTTCCAACCCCAGTACACTGGTTAAATATGCACAGACACAAATGTATGTCGCCCCAAAGATTTAATCATTTCGAGACACTCACACACATGTGCTTGCATAAAATTAATTCATTGAGCTCATTTAATGGTCTGTGGGTTTATGCTCTCACGTCCCACCATCACTTACAATGGAAATAAAACCTTAGCACATTACACTTCAATTGGCCGTTTAATACATCCCATTAAATGACTACTATTTCAACTGGTGTATGATAACAGTTTGAAAACTGATATAGGTTTTTATGGGCTATCCTCAGTAAATCTATGGGGGGCTAAGGTGCTCGGACTAAACGTGGTGAAATTGAGCAGCGATGATGAGGAAGGTTTAGATAAAGAGTCATGGCTTATCCAGGACAGGTTTAGTGTTGGTGAACTCGAGTAAGTTGAGCAGTACATTGAGCTGCTCAAAATTGAGATTAGTATAGTTGTGACATCAAAACCTTACAGAAGTCCTGACAGCTTGTTTAAAGATAGTTTCTGAAAATGGATGTCTGCATTTCTCAGCAAATTTAATGTTTCTATACTTTTACATTACTCATGCAGTACCGAGAACTGCTTTTTAATAATAATAAAAAAAAATGGAAATCTCATTTTTTACAATATGGGACCTTTAATCTAAAAAATAAACTGTAGCATGAGGTTTACCTTTGTCCACAGAATATACACGGTCGCCCATAAAGTTGGAATAATTATGTTTTCAGACACAAACCTCTGTTAATTGTGGTTTCATTGTGAAATATTTATTAATAAAGTTTTGAGAAGATATAAACTTTATCAGTCAAGAATAAATCACATTGTCACAATCCACCTTTATGAGCAACAGTGTATATTTGGGTCTGTGATTTCAATGCATTAAATGGACTGCACTTACCAATGTGTGCACTGGTTCACATAACTTCATGAGAACGTTCTTTTCACCTCCTCCCTTTTTGTTTGTTTTTGAGACACCTTGTCAACTGCACTTAAACACATTCATCTTACACACAATGCACCTTACATCCTGTGTGTGTGCGTGATCACACAGGAGAATATATGTCAAACCACTGCGGTGTCTCACCCACACCCTCTGACACACGTTTCTTTGCAGATGCACACACACACACACACACACACACACACACGCACACCAGCCATTGTGCAGCCATGTAAGCACTGTGCAAAGAACAAACCTGCACCACTACCACCAACACCACGATGCGGCCTCAGCGATTCTACAAACACTCTTTTCAAATGCCAAGCAGAAAACAAGCAGCTATAAAGATACAAGCGGCTCTTTTCTTCGTGCCAAAACTCTGGTTTGTTCCCTCGCTGCTGTCGGGATCTTACAAGCCAAAACAAATGAGAACCATGTCCTAAAAAACTCTGCATTGCTAAACGATGATCAGTGTAATTCTTCATGCCTATCTGTTTGGAAACCAGCATCCACTGCAATTTATCATCCTCAGTGTTTATGCGTAGATGTGGGTTTATGTGTTGTACATTTTTGCATGCTGGTGATTCTTCATGCACCTACAAGCCTTTATTTATATCTGTGTGTGTGTGACACGCTAAACAAACTAAGTAAGAAAACTGTGATCAATCGATGATTGCCTGCGGGCACTGTTTATTAACATCTCCATCTTAGCGTAATGAAATGTTCTCGCACACGCACTCACAGGAGAGAGCAAGACTGAATGTGTTAGGAGTGTAAGGGTGTGAATGTGAGAGAAAATAGCCTGATTATTTGACCATCTCACACTATAATCACCATACATTCTGTCGGGTGTGTAAATCAGCTCGTTAAATTTCTGCTTTCAATATCAATTTAGCCAGATTTAGAACATTTCCCACGCATTTTGTTTCTGCCGCCAGGAAATTCACACTGTATATCAATACGTGGTGTCACTCCTACCTAACTGTTGTTACCAACACTTCTATACTAATTTAGATTAAGTCATTTGTTCGAGGCAGTAAAATTGCACTTGATCTTATGTTGCTTACAGTTTTTTTTTTTTTTGATTGATTTGGAACTAAAGGCTATCATACAAAACTCATACATCTCTGGCAATATAAAGCTCTTAAAAATCATTGTTTTAAAAACAGGTGGTAAAAAGATACAGAGAGAGGAGGAGCTGGAGATTTAGTTGAAAGAGGAAGTGACAGTAATTGGCCTTGCAAATTTGTGTGTTTTTTTTCTTGTGTGTTGGTTGTTTTATTATTAAATGAATATAAAAATAATTAATATTATTTTATAATATTATAATTTTTTTAAATTTCATCCCTTTTTATTTTTTTTGTTATTGCTAAGAATGTAGGGACACTTTGTTGTTAAATATTCTTTTTAATGGTAAAAAAATCTATGTATATAAATTGTGGTTTTGCTTCAATACAGTACACACAAACCAAGATTTGAATAAGCAAATGACGCACCAACTACACACAGTTAGTATAAAAGTAAACACTTAGACTTCATTACAGTTTGTAATAAAGTTTTAGTGTAATTTGCTTCCAAATCTAATCCTGACTAACTGACTACTAAAATGTTATTTAAAGATGAAGTGACAACCATGGGCTTTGCAAGTTTGTGGTTGTTTTTTTTCCTTGTGTGTTTGCTTGTTACATAGATGGTGGCTGTTATTTTTTTTTATTATATATATATATATATATATATATATATATATATATAACATTTTATTTTTTCCCTTTCTTATTTTTTTGTTATTTGTATTGGCAAAAAGCAATACATATCTATATCTATATATGTGTTTTTGCTTCAATACAGTACACTTAAAAAAAAAAAAAAGAAGCCCTAACTACACACTGGTATTATAAAAACAAACACTAAGACTTTATTACAGGTTGCAATAAAGTTTATAAATTGTAATTTCAGTCCAAATCAAATCCTGACTGACAGTTTGCAAAAGCTGAAAAAAAACCCAAAAAAACATTATACTACTTATATTCATGCGATGTTCATGTTTTGAAGGAGGATGGATTCACCTAATGGGAGGATCTTGTTTTCTTCTATATGTTACCCACACAGGCAAAGACATTGTTGCATACAGACATAAATATCACATACCACATACACACGCGGCCACGGAGGGAATTCACCACCAGAGGCGAACCTGCCATGCTGTCCCATGCTTGAACGGCATCAGATGGATTATGAGCGTACCTCAGATATACCTGCAGGTAGCAAAGGAATCCATTTTGGGACAGACTGTCAAGCGTAAAGTTTTATTTCGCTCATCAATGAAAAGGCGCCAGTAATGCATCCATCTTGGCCGGCTCCCTTGCAGCGCTGCGAGCAAATAGCGTCGGAGGTGATAGCTATCTGCAGAGACTCAGCTAAACAATTCAGAACTCGTACTCCCCCTGTGGAAAACAAGATAAGAGCGAGGCCTTGTGGAGGCCCAGGCGGCGAGCTGCACGGCAATGGCGTTGACTCAGCTTGTGTTTGATGTAATTTGGGAAGAGGATACCAGTGTATGTGTATGGAAAAAGTATGTTTAGACAATGATGTTGCGAGGAGAAAAGAACATTTTAAGGTGTCATGAATTTACCAGAACTGAAAGAACTGAGAGTCAGTAAACCACCTGCAAGGACCCCGAGGACGAGCTTTTAACTCAGAAGGATGTCTTCACCACCACAGGAGCAAAACACAACCTCTCTAACATGATACCCATATTGCTCTGAGCTGTTTGTATGGCATAAGATATTAAAAATAACAGTCGGTTTCCCCTTCAGCTTACTTTAAAATGACTCACTTTCACATCCTTTGTTCTTCCAGATAGCTCTGCGTGCCCCCAGAGGAGCAAAACTTCCTGGGATATTGTATAGTACAGTACACTTTTATTTCAATGACTGGTGGTGCTTTTACATGTTGCTGCTGGTGTAAACATTGAGCACATATGCATGTCTAGTTATTCATATCAAGGCATTGATATTTGGCTGCTTTTGTGCTTTTGTGTCACTGCATATCAGGAGTTAATTGTTTTACTGTTTCAGTGGGAATATTTCATTACTTTTTTATGATCAGTTAAGGGACAGTTATGATAACATGATGATGATAACATGAAGACCATAAAGAGCAACTTCTAGATTAGCTATTGAATTCATGTTTGAGAAAATAAGACAGAAATTGTTTTTTGACATCTTAAAGGCATATCCAAACTGGATCAAGTGTAAAGGGACAGTTTGGATTTTTTGAAGTGGGGTTGTATGAGCTATTTATCCATAGTCAGTGTATTACCTACAGTAGGTGGTGGTGGCAGATGCTCCCAGTTAGGAGAAGCAGGCAGGAAAATCGACAAGGAAACTCAGCAATAATTTAGCCACCTAAACAAGTGTAACTGTATGCTATAGCCCCATTTCCATTTCACACATTACCTGGGTGTGGTTATGGAGAGTAGACATGCCCAGAATTCGCGCCTATGGGCGATTTATCTGATTTATCTGATTTATCTTATTTTTTGCGAAGTAGGACTTGATGCACTCTTTTGAACACTTTTTGTGGGTGGTTTATTTTGTTTTTGGGGATTAATCCCTGCCAGTGTGTCACTGGTTGGCGTGTTTTAGCACGCCATGGTAAATGGAGACGGGTTCTCCATGCTGACCAGGAAACATGGCGTTAACATGGCATCCTAGTGGCCGGTGCCAGCACCGCGCCTCACCGCTGCTGTGTCCGACCAACGCCGGGGGAGTTCTGTAAATATACTGAGTGTGTGTGTGAGTGATGTGATGTTACGTAGCATTGAAATAGACGCATGTGCTGTGTTCCAATGCCCATACTTCCATGAGTACACTTAAACGCAGTACACTATCCGCACTTACTAAGTACGCAGATTTCAGCAGGTGAGTGTTGTTGCAAATCTAAAACTCCGTGGTGCACTTACCGGAAATGACGCTCGCGACAGCCGCCGCGGCTCGTCACCCGCGAAAAACTTCCCGCTTTGAACGGCGAAAAAATTACCCTTTGTGTTGTTTAATCTTTACTTCTACAATCCGGCAATATGGCTCCATTAACGCAGCAAATGTGGAGAATGCACCGGCATCGTCAGCAACATTACCTACTCCTCCTGATGTTGACAGACAATGCTCCACTGTTGTTTCGGCCGCCATTACAAACATTTTTTTCGAGCTGAGCGGCTCTGCCTGGCTCCACCTCTTCCGCTACGTAGACAAGATGGCGGCCGTTGAGTGCGTATAGTGTACATCGTTCCACACTCAACGTTTTGACCGTTATCAGGGCAAAATCCGGGTCCTTTAGGTTCTTTTCGCCGCGATCAGAATCGGAACACCCTGCATACTCAAACTAAGTATAGTAAGTATGGGTATTGGAACACAGCATCAGTGTTTACGTAATCAGCAAAAAGCCATGAGGGAATTGTTGTAGCGGAGACACACCGTCTGAGAGGGCGAAGTAAGTGGGCAGGGTGACTTGTGGGACCATGCAATGGAAACAGGGATTTTATTTGGAATATTTTCAACACTTTATCTTGCCGCCAGACAGCCATGTTCATATTTACGTGGGTTGATCAGAAACCGCTCTATGCTCAGACTCCCTTTACAAAAACACTAATTTTACCTCGCAGAACACAGGATTGGTCACAATGATCAGTTAGTTTATTTGTGTGACTTTGGTGAAGCTGAACTTACCCTTTTGAAACACCAAAGTCACAGAATAACACAAAGTAACTGATCGGAAGCTGTAGAGCTACAACTCCTGTGTTCTTTGAGGTAAAATTACTGTTTTTGTCAATAGAGTCCGACTTTGAGGAGATAACATAGATATCAGCTTCAGCACATGTCACACAATATTTAAAAGTGCCAGACCTGAGATAACTTTATTGTTTCTAAAGAGAAACAGTTTACTGCTGCTGTTTACTCTTCCTTCAGTGTCCTTCAGACTCTCCCTGTTTACTGACATCCCTCCGACACTTACTATTTTCCTCAGGATTTATGCCTTGTCATTGCCAGACATAAAAAAGTTTAAAATGATGGATATGGTCATGTATTACCTATGCTGCACTTGTCAAATGTGATCTCGCCGCCTCGTATTTGTTGATGAAAGGCTGACGCCGGCAGAGGGAAGTAAATCTAATTCCTGCTCAAATTGAGGAGACTGTCAGAGCAAAGCGGAGCTGACACAGTCACAGGAAAAACCCATCAGATCCACTTCCAGGCAGAGAGCGTGTGCCGGATATGTCTGTCCATTTAACAAAGCTGACAGACGTTCACGCAGGACACACCAGCATGTAAACAAGCAAGTAAACATGTGTATACAGAGACGCATAAAGCCACATCAGCTTGTAGGTTTTAGCAGCTGCAAAAACATACACACATTTTAAATTAAGATACACATATCTCCGTTATAGAGCGGTTTGAAATCTAACGCTGCACAGATTTAAAAGGGCGCATTTCACACACACACACACACACACACACACACACACACACACACACACACACACAAACTGTCAATTACATGAAAGTATTACCTTCCCTGATGGCACATGCTCCGTGCAATTATTCAATTTGCTTGGTCTGCAGATCAGTGGTGGAGCACAGCTGAATCTGCCACTCCTCTGCTCCTCTGCCCTTGAGAGAGAGAAAAAAGAAAGAGACGGAAAGAGAGAGGCACAGAGAGAGAGAGAGAGAGAGAGAGAAGAAAGAAAGAGTTAATGAGAGAGAGTCTGTATGGGATGGGAGTGAATTAAGTGAGTTAGAGGAAGGGTTTACAACCATTTAACAATACTACAGTAGATAAAGTTTAAAAATGTTTGACTAAATAATCAAATTGTGTGATTGATCCTTATCTATATTTCTTTTTTCCGTCCTGACTTCGTAATGCTCAGAGGCTTCAATGACGTAGTTCAGGAAATAGTTAGGCCACTCAGAGTTACGACTCCTCTCAAAGTGATTGAATAGTCTGTCCATTACTTCCTTTGTATGATTAGTAATCAGATTATTCCATTTTCATCTTTATCTTTGTCCTTGTTTCTGGGTCTGCTCTCTTTGTCGTTGCTGATTTGTTCATAACTCCGCTAAGGAGGTTTTGTTTGCAGCTCGCTTTGTTTGTCTGCAGCCAAAAAAAATGTTGCCGGACCAGATTTCATGTCCTGCTGTCGGAAGTTATGTCTTGAATAAGTGCTTTATCCTAATCTCAATCAAGTGTTTGTCCTGCCTGACCTGAACTAAGATGTTTTTAAAGTGTTTAAAATAGATGTTGTGACCTGCTTACAACATTGTGCTTCTTCTTTTTTTCCATGCTTCACCCTTCCACCAAGTTTCATTAAAATCAGATTTGTAATTTTTCTGTAATCCTGTTTAAAAACAGACAAACAAACTGGGGTGAAACCATGACCTTCTTAGTGAAGATAAATGTAAAAAAGCCCTGATTAGCTCCAGCTGGCTGCTGTTCAGTCTGCACATTTAAAACGGACCTTTAAAAGGGATAAAGATAATCAAAAAAAAGTTTTTCAAGGTTTCAACGCTTTCATGCTACATAACTTGGACCAAATGCAGAGAAAAATGCATTAAAGACAAATTCTCTTGCATTGGCACAGCACTGAGAAAGATCAGTGTAAGTATTTACACAAGGTGTCACAGAAACTGTAGTTGTACGTCGAGCCAAGAATATAAAAGTAGCTCTACAGTGTCACAACACTGTTTTGTAGTGATTAAATCATGCTGGTACTTGTGAAAACACATGCATGCATTCGGCAAGTTCTGAATGTAAACACATGGTTTACAGATATGTCTGTGACCGATCTGTTATCAGTCCAGACACAAAAAATCCTGTCCGACATGTTTTTACATCTCCAATCTTCTGTTGTTGTTTTAAGTCTGTACATCTCTGTTTGCAGGCTTGAACACATTCAACCTGTTTTGGTTTGCTTCGTTTGGTTTGAACTGGGTGTCAAATTGCTACTTTGCTCCAGTTTTGTTGCTCCAGTTGGTCAGTTAAACGTTCTTTATTCGAAAAACCATGTGGTCGTGTAAGTCAGTTTTATGTTTGGTCAGATAAAACCAAACCAATATATAAACTGTGATTGAAATCCAACCAGGGATCATGCATATTATGGGAAATTTCAACCAAAATGATTAATGATTGCTGCTTTTCAAGTTTGCAGCATTTCACTTCAAATAATCAATGTCTCCATTCCCAGACATGTTTTGTTTTTCATGAAAATATGTGTTTGTTTAGCTTTTTCAAAAAAATGTCAAGCAAAACAGAGAATACATTCACCTTTAAGTGTCCTAGTAACATAGCTGTTTATCATTCTGCAGGCCATATCTTTGCAGTGTGTCAGCCTTCCACATCATGTGCTTCCCTATCTGATCTTTCACTTTAAATCATTAGCCGCTGAGCTTTTTATCCCATGAATGCTCTGAGTCTTCTCTAAAAGTCACCTAGTGTGTGTATATATAGTTTTAATGGGCCTTATTTATAGTTTATTCTGACAGCAAAAGTTCACTTATGAACCAGCAGCAGCCTTTTTAGGGGTTTGGGTTTAAAAAGTGAAGCCATTGTGGACGTCTCTAAACCGGCTTTCTTTTTAATGGCCAGCAGGGGGCGACTGGGGACAAAAGGAATCTGATTGTATAGAAGTGTATGAGAAAATTACACTACTTCTCACTTGATTTATTACCTCAGTAAACACCTAAATTTAAGTCTTCTGTAAAAGTCTCTCTGGTTCGTAGATTGGAGGCCCAAACACACACTGGAGATAAAGTAAGGTCTCAATACCGGCATTTATTTTTGGTTACAGGTAAAACTATGCAGATCTGGTCTAAGAGTAACATCATTCTCACAGGAATTTAGTTAGAATGAGCCATGAACACTACAAAAGTTTACATTTTATTTGTCTTGGGCTAAGCCTGTCCCGTACAAAAAATGGACGTATCGACTCCGATTCTATTGGCCAGTTACTAATAACAACAGCTGTTCACAATGTTTAATCTACACACTTTACACACTTTACTACACTTTAATCTGTGTGTGTGTGTGTGTGTTGTCGTCCTTACAGGCGCATAAGAGTGCTAGGAGTTACCAAGTCTAAACATGACAGCTGAAAACCTAAACTGTGCCCTCGAAAATCTATGAGAAAAAGATTAAAAAATCACCAGCAAAGTGGAAAGTCACATTCACTCTACACAGCATTATAATTATCCAAACATAACACTTCTTACACTTCATTATTTAGTAAATCATGATCCCATTTAGAGTAAAAATAGATGATAAAGCAGGGTATGCTGTTGGGTGGGGCTAACTTATGATTGACAGGTTGCTACCAAATTGACTTGTGTGTTTTGGTCTTTGAACTTTGTGTTTTCAGTTCTTTTTCAGAACTGTTCTTTTTCAATTCTTTTCAGATTTTTGACTAAGGAGTCAGCTGTTCATTTTGATTCACAGATGCACCTTGCTAATCGAGCCAGTTAGCTTAGTTTACGACTACTACTTTTAGACAGTCACTGCTTATGACAGGATTTAAGCCAGAACTGATTATCTAGAAGTTCACATTCTGTAAAAACCTGATCATTTAGCAGCACAGTGCAGCATGCATATAATAATATCCATCTAATTACTCTATTGAGTAATATGAACATGTCAGTTTTGCAGTTCTGTGTTTCATTTATACCTCCTTGTTGCCTCCTTTTAGTCCGTGAGCACCTTGCAAATCACATTTATGCCACCTGTGCATCTTTCCAGAGCCATTCCTCTAACACAATGTCACCTTTGTCACCAAGGTTGTTATCTGCATCGTCCCACTGTCACCCAAATTCTCCCTGGAAGACACCTTTGTATCACCTGTTAGTCTGACACGTCTGCGGCACAGCTTGGTGTCTTGTGTTACTGTGCAAAGAAGGAGACGAGATAGAGAACTCCTTCCTCCTTCCTTTTGTCTCTCTGCGCCTCGCTAGACTATGTACTCCTCCCCCTCCGCCCCCCCACTGAGTCCATCTGTTCATCTCTCAGCGGAGCAGGGTGAGGAGGAGGTGAGACATGCATACACAACCACACAAACACTTACATGAGCTGTAAACACGTTCTCTACTGGTATGCACACATTAACACACACACACACACACACACACACACACACACACACACACACACAAATAGCCTGCAGGGAAAGTCCAGTGATCAGCATTATCTTATGGAATCAATACATGACAAAACAAAATAGCAAACCCCCTAAAATTTTCAGTGCATGATGTGCTGTCCTCTGGAAGTTTCACTGTCAGTAACGACAAATGTCTGTTTTTAATGTTAATCACTTAAACTTAATTTAACTTAAAAAAAGAAGAAGTAATATCTGTCTATATGCACAGCAAAGGCTCGTGAGGATGAATCTATATTTCAAATTTCATCACTCATAACTGATGATGCCATATGATGACTAAACGATCTGATTTATTTTTGTTTGTTTGTTTACACAAACTAAGCTCGGTGGCAGTTGGTGCCCACAAACTCTTTCTGGATTCAAATCAATTTCTTTTTTAATTTAAGCTCCTCAGTCTGTTTACACACCAGTTAGATATTTCTTGGCTGGATAATTAGTAATTAACAAGGATGAAATACTCCAATACCGTGCTTTAACACCACAGTATGGATGTGTGGAGAGCCAGTCACACGTGTTTATCACGTAACTTTTAATTTGTTTTTGCTGAAAGCGCCACTGTTGCATAACGGAATACAGGACAGAGGGATTTTAATGCAAATACTTTGCACAAACATGACAGTTTATCCAGATGAGTCATACCCACTAATACCCACTGTAAATCTCTGACTCTTCATAGGAAGTTAACTTTCAATTATGATCAGTGTTCAGGATGGAAATATAAACTTTGCGTTAATACTTTTACAAAACCAGGCTTGTGGAGTTAAATAATATGGGGAAAGTGGTTACATAATGAGAAAACAGAAAAAAATTAAGAATTCTGTTTCAGAAGAAGAAAAAGACGTAATCACTGAACACAGTTGCCAATTTATCATCACGGCCTCTAATGTTAGTGAAATGATGCTTTCACTAGACAGAGATTTCACTATTATTTTGTATCTAAAGCAGAAATAGGGAACAATATCATGATACAATGCAAGTTGGACCTTCCAGCTGTGAAAGTGCTGTTATTATCCAAGGACTTGATGTCTAATTTAAAGAAAAATGCACATTGGTGATTGGTGTCAAATGATATATTTTGGACTGTTTAAAGTGACAAAATTCAGATTTCATGTAGAAATTCAGGAAGCTGTAGCAATTAACAACAATTTCAACAACATTTTTTTTTCAGATATAAAGTAACAGTCTGTTAAAACATTTTTTTTTAATATCACAGTCCACAGCCAAAACAGTATTGAGACCCCTGAGAGAGAACATCTAAAGAGGTATAATGATCACATGTAATACTAGGCATTAATATAACCCCAAAATAACAGAAAGTAATGAAGTTGAGTAACTTTAGTATTGTGATACTTAAGGTCACAGTAGACTTTAATGCATTTTGATTAGACAAGCCCATTCTGTGAATTAGTGTTCATCTGGACTTTTTAGTCACTTCACTAGTGGCTTCAGAGACAAAAAAAAAAGAAGGTGTGCACAAGGAACAGACCCAACACACACAATAGTAAAGTACTTATTAAGTTGCTCTACTGCACTTTTTTTATTCTCTACATTTTTTTTAACTTAATAATAAAAATAATAACAATTCTTGCATTAAAAGAAAAAATAATAAAAGACAACCCTGCACAAAACACACTTTTTTTGTTTCTTAGATTTAAGTGACTTCACCACACAGCATAAGTGAAAGACAAAAGACAGAAAATGGACGATGAATAACAGGAAAAGATCTTATTACATGACTCAAAAAGACACTAATGCACCACAAAAAAAAAATCATTATTACATTTTGAAGGTCTTGGCAACAGGATGACTCAGTAAAAGCGGATATGGAGGCCGTGCATCAGTATTGTCATTGCATTTAGCAGGGATGATTTGCTCAACACATTTCAGAAATGTAACTTTCAAAGTGACAACGCATCACTGGTTGGATTTAGTAACCACACACTGGTGGGAATGTTCCCCCTGAGAATGATGTTACCACGGTGATAAGGGCACGCCCTATGCACTTTGGCCCCTGATCTTTGCTACCCTCGAGGGGGCATGTGCCGTCAGCTCCAAAAAAGGACCCCTCTCCTCTCCCTCCTCCCCGAGAGATGAAAATGGATGGTGCTGAGAGTGTGTGTGTGTGTGTGTGTGTGTGTTGCAGTGTGTGTGCTCTCCTGCTTTCATTTCTGAATATAGGTGTGTGTTACGCATCCTTTTCTACGTGTGCATGCACGAACACACACCATTGCGAATGCACACAATAAAAACGGGAAGGAAAATGCAAATATTTGATCAATTGACAGCTGCTTTAATGTGTGAGCCAGCAGCCAGGCGGCAGAGGAACACTTCCTTTGTAGAATCAGATTCTCATTTCCTTTGCACACAATTGTTTTTCCTCCCGGTGTGTTTCTCCTCGTCTCTCTGTCAGGCAGGGCCGCTCGTCATATAGACTCTCTGCTTACAGCACACACTGTAGGTAATTCTAACATTAAAGTGCTAAAAAAACAAGCATTTACTTTGACTTTAAATTCAGACGCTCTGATATTCATCCCTTCATTTTTTAACATACTGTCATTCAGGAAAAAGTGCTTTTATATCAGGAAGATTTTTCAGCAGACATGATAACACCACAAAAAGATATGTGAGATGTAATTCAACCAGAAGTGTTCTGTGGAGATTCTGTTAAATGCAGCAACAAAATGTGTTTTATTCTCAAACATAACACGACAACAGAAACGCTGTAAATATGAGATATTTTATTTGCCTCATGGTTCTTTGACATCTCTCTTTCTCGCCGCTTAAAACTCACTGACAAGTCCACAACCATATGAGCTCCAGCCAGTTATTCGTCATTTCGAATGAAAGATTTCTTAAATAATAATAACATCTCGGTTCACCACTTTGGTTAACCGAACTGCTTCTGATTTGTGTTTTCACATATTTTTTCAACCCCAATAACCGGAGCGCATCCCTCTGGCTGCAGCATACATTCTTACCAGCTGAATTCATCATGTTGCGTCAAAAGCGGTCACAACAAGCATAAAATAACTGATAAAAAAGAAATGGATCAAATTGAAGACAAAACAAAACAAAAAAGGGCTGTGTTATAAAGTATTCTAATAAAAGTTAACATGAAGCATTATGTTTGGGCTTTCATTTTTGAATTATTACAAACATCATTTTTGTCCATGTATTTTTCTCTCATGATCTCAAAATGTACTTAAAGTATCAAAAGTAAAGGTATTCATTATGCAGATTGTTATACATATATTGAATACACAGTCGCTCATAAATTTGGAATACAATATTTTTTAACCTCTTTCCATGAAATAATTGTGACAAAGTGATTTATTCTTGACAGATAAAGTGTATATCTTCTCAAAACTTTATTAATCAATCTCTTCCAAACATATCACAATGAAAATGAAACCACAATTTACAGTGGACAGTGTCAGAAAACAAAATGATCCCAACTTTATGGACTGCTGTGCATATTATTTTGTTATTATTTTTGGTGGATTTATGTAAGCATAGTTTTTATTTTCTCAAGGTAGGGCTCATTTTAACTAGTTAATATACTGTTTTGAGGTTTAATAGATAAATAAAAAAGAAAAATCACTTTAAATGTATCATGTTTTTCATAATAAATCTTTACCTGAAAAGTAACTAAAGTTGGCAGCTAAATGTAGTGGAGTGAGAAGTATAATATTTGCCTCAAAATGTAGTGAAGTAGAAGTATAAAGGTACATAGAATGGAAATACTCAAGTGAAGTACAACTTCCTCAATGTACTTAAATACAGTACTTGAGTAAATAATGAATAATGAAAAAGTAATAATGAGAAGAAATAGTACGATTTTAGAGAAAATGCCTGTTTTTGGGAAATACTGAGCAAAAGACGGGATAAATTAAACTTTGATGATATTGCATGAGTTATCTGAGAGTCTGTAAATTGATGTTTTGATATTTTTGCTGTTACTAAACGCAGCCCCTTTTTACGTCAATTCATGTAGAATTTTCTCTGCTTTCATTCAATGTGCAGACATACAAGAAAAACAAAGAATCCTCAAGAATTCAAGGCAACACAAGGTAAGTAAATTATTATTTTTCAGAAGTATTCCAAGATGACTGTAAAATCAAGACGTATTATGTTATTTGTGTCTTTGCACAAGTTTCTTCACATATTAGTCAAATAAACTTCAGAATATGACCCTGAGAGAGGTGTTTACAGCTGCCAGAGCGTTGCTCATCTCCTTTCATTAAACTGTGAGATACAGTAGGAGGAGAACAACAGGAGTATTTTTCCAGGCAACGCTGCACTGGAGATGGAGCAATACAATACTGTAAAGGAGCATAATGGTTTGTAATAACAGCCTCGAGTCAAGGTCTATAATTTACTCTTTGTTTGTTTGTTTGCTTCCGTGTTGTAGTTTATGTGTGTGTTTGTAAATGGGCAGCGCAGTTGATTGAGAGTGAAAACATTTTTCATGTGTTTGTATGCGTTTTATTTGTGCGACTGCTCGTAAACAGACAGGGGCTGCTCCTAATTTTGTTGTCAAACACACACACACGCTGATGGAAACGGGGCCTACGTGTGTGCACAATGAGCACACACACAAACACAAACACACACACCGACACACCACCCGAGCACTCCTGCTATGACGCTAGCTGGGAGTGTGTGTATAATAAGTGTGAAAAATCTCATTAATGCAGTGCGGCTGCTGAGCTGCGGCTGCTGCTAAGTCCCTTGTATTGTCACTTTTCTCCAGGGCCCCCGAGCGCTAGCTAGCTAACTAGCATCATCGCCATGGAGACCCCGGTAGCAATGCCTCCCCACTCATCCTCAGCACTCTTACCCTCATACTGTGTACACACACACACACACACACACACACACACACACCTTCCCTCCCTGCCCTGTCTCCCTTTTTGTCCTCTGACAAAGCTTGACAAACCGCATGTGACTTGGAGGGCTTAGCACCGGGAATTGTCAGAGTTCCCCCTCTCCAATTCACACAGTTCAAACTCTAAATAAGCAGCCATATTGATTTTTAATGATGCCAGCCAGTGGTAGACCCTCTCTGCTGCGGAGAAGTAGCGAGAGATAGAAGGAATGAATTGAAGAGGAATGGATGTCACTTTTTCTACATTCGGTGCTTTCCATATATATATATTTTTCATAGATTTTTACAAACTAAAACAGCTTTATTTGGTTTTCTGAGGAAGAGTGATTCTCCCTTTGACCGATTACCCATTTTGTTCAGACCAATTTTTGCCTTGGATCGCTCACTCGAAAATGCCCACTGAAATGTTTTTTGCAATATTTCGCGACTGTGTTGGCCATGATATATTTAGGAGCGAAGGAGGAAGTGAAGTTGTAGAGGAAGGCTGGGGTGGTGGATAACCCAGGAAACCCAAGTCCCAGAGCAAAAGTGAGACAAAGTCACTTTATAACTATTATAAATTATATATATATATATATATATATATATATGTCGTATACATGTCGTTTTCTTTCCCCGCAACGTAACCACATAGTTGTGGTGCTGATAATGACCTACACATGGATAGGTGAAGCAGGCACCTTCTAACCCATATGCATGAGGCTGATAACAACTTCTAATGGCCATTCAATGGGCTGACATTTGAAATGGGTGGCTTCAGACAAATATTACCAGTTAAATAATAAAAAAGAACATCAACAAAACAACATAAATAATAATAACACAATATGCAAGGGACGACAAAGGCCTTAAAGCCTTATCTCTACCCGCTAGCTTTGATTACAACAGTCAGATAATATAAACTCAGCAAATACAAATAATTTGTTTCAAAGCATAAAGTGATAATCCCATAGTGTCACACGGATGGAAAAGTAATCTGAACCGATGGTGGGTTGTGTTATGGTTATTCAAGTTACATACATGAGATCAGCAGCAGAAGCAGCATGATGATGGCTGGAATTTGAGTCCATCCAGTCGTAAATTTAAAGCATATGCATTTAGCCGCCTGAGACTGTGTGACGCTTTTGGGCACCGAGCTTCTGTTCTCAGCTGCTACTGTCAGGTTTCCTTTTAAATTAGAAAAATAACCCAGGATTTTATTTTCTCTTTTCTATCATACAAAGATTTATTAACAATTTTCTTGTCTTGTAAATATGTTTTTTTATGTAAATCAAACATTAAATGCACATATGGTTGCTTAAACCATATTCAAAATGCATTCACATCCTTAAAGTAACATTTAAATAAACTTTTATTTGTTTATTTATTTCTGTCTTCCTTATTTCTCGGTCAAAAAAAGGTTTAGAGGTCAGTGTTCAGTGCAGCCGCCTGCCTACATCTGCAAACCAGCCCACAGCTAAAGACATAGCTGGCTACACATATGGAGGTGATTTCATAGATCAAAGTGTTGCTACAGCTAATTAATCTATATCAATGTTAATTAATCATCTTAACCTCAGGCTTTACAGACCACCCTCTAATCACTGTGTGTGTGTGTGTGTGTGTGTGTGAGAGAGAGAGAGAGAATATGCACAGTGAAAGAAATCAAACAAATAACCTGCTTTGACTTTTAAATATATAAATGTAATTTAAGAGAAAGAGGATTAGATACAAGACAAAGAAGAATTAGCTGGGAGAGGAAAAAAAATCTCCATATATACAAGTGTGTCTTACTTGCATGTGAGCAAGGTACCGAGGGAAAAAAAAAATCCTGAAAAAAAAGAAAGAAAAGGGGAAAATGATTAACCTCTGAGACATTTGCCTAATTAATTCTGTCCGTGCTTTAAATGAAGTGAGCAACCTTGGAGCAGTAGCCGGTCAGTGGAACTCATGTAAAATGTATGTCACCCTATATTACCGTGTGCAAGAACAAGAGCTGCCGCTACTTAATATAATGACACATGTAATCTTTATTCAACCCTCACCCTGGAGGCGTACAGACATGGAAACAGCTAAACCTTTAGCCCAAAGCTAAAGCTAAATAAACTGACAGTTTATTGACACAGGTGGGAGCCTATGGAACCATGTTTGCATGTAATTATGAGCGTTTATGTTGGTATTAATGATGTACTAACATGGAATTCAGGGGTTAGAGGGAGTGAATTTGATTTCTTATGTTGCAGATGTGTGTGTATACAAAAACTGCTGGTAAGGAATAGTTTTTTTGTCTGCACATGATACAACCTGCAGAGTATAAATGTTTATTTCCTGGGGAGAAGAAACAAATTACATTTAGTCTAGTTACTATGACAATGTAGTTTTTTATGTATTTGTGTTTGTACTTTTTTTTTAAGCGCTTCCGTTACAGGGGAAATAATATAAGTCATATGAAAATCCAGACAAAATGTGAGAATGGAACAGGAGAAAGGTGATAAATCAGCAGCTGCAGCAGAGAAGAAGTTGCTGGTGTGTCTGCGGCTGCAAAAGGGCAGAGCTGCATGTCCAGAGAGGTCACGGTGTGTCAGTGCCCGTCCGTACCGAAACCAGGATCAGTTCTACGCATGGTTAAGGTTAGGCATTGAGATTGAATGGTTAAGGTTAGGATAGCTTATTGGTCAGAAGATAGAAAGCACATGCACAGAATGCTTGGGGCACTGACACAGTGCATGCCCACTGTGTACGACCAATTCACATAAACTTAGTTAGTTATCTCCCATAGACAATGAATTTGATGGAATTGTAAGTGTACTTGTGCAGTGCGTTTGCACGTCAGGGGGTGCAAAGAGTGCAGAACAGCGTGCACAGGCCAGGGCTTGCAGTTAGTAAACAGTAAATACATAACAATGCAATACAATCAAGGATCAGTTATGGGTTATAG
This sequence comes from Centropristis striata, assembly GCF_030273125.1. Lineage (NCBI taxonomy): Eukaryota > Metazoa > Chordata > Actinopteri > Perciformes > Serranidae > Centropristis > Centropristis striata. Next base: position 25,814,327 of record NC_081530.1, read on the forward strand.
TTATGGATAGTATTGCTGTACTCTGGCATAGTTAAAAAAAACAAACTTGCATACCTTAATTTTGACTTTCATGCGGACAGTACAACCCACGACTATGGACCATGCAACATCCCCAAAATCTGACTGTTAAAAATACATGCAAATGTTATATAGAAATATTTGTTACGTGGGTTGTACTGTCCACATATTATTGTTATCTTTATCTCTTTAAGCTAACCTTTTAACATTTTTGTAGCGCCATTTCACTAAGACAAATTCCTGTGAACGAATAAAGGATTTTAACTTGCTAATTTATTCTACCACACGTCACCACGCTCAGTGACGCAAATCAAACACACCTCGGATGTTACGTCATCAACAGGTGCGTGCTTGTTTACATGCTAAACGCCAAAATGTTCGTGTTGGATGACCGCTGCATTCACTGAAGAAATTCTACCTTTCTGAGTCATGTCTGCTGTTTAGTGTTGTGACTGCAGAGCCTCTCACTCAAAACTTTCAGAAAAAACGCGCGGTAGGACAGAGACGCTGATTGGACCGGAGATATTAAAACCTGAACCTGGAGCAGACTGAGCGGGAGCACAGAGAGCCTTTCAGACAGGTGAGCAGACAACAAACTCACTGAAGTCACACTCAGATAACAACGTCAGCCACTGGGTCTCCTAGCAACGCAGCGTCGTGTGTGTATCTGCGCTAATTGGTGTGTGAAAGTGTGCAGCTCAGTGTGTGTGTGTGTGGCTGCAGCTGCTGTGAGTTATACTGTACGCACACCTCTGTGTTGTCTACTTCGGTGATGTTTTATTGTGCTGCTGTTGACTCTATAAATAGTGCCTGGCTATTTAATGTATACACCTAAGTGTCCTTAGACTTTTATTCATTAACGATACGTTTTGCTTAATTTCCTCACTTTTTGTTGTTGTTAATTATTGTAATTAACATTTATTACAGGCTTCATGTTTCAATTGATAATCAGTTGTATGCGCAGGCAGCAGAAGTGCTGCTTTAAAAAAGGAACTTAATGTTGGTTTGGACAATGTCGTTGATGTTGTTACACTAGCTTATATATATATATAGTTGACATTAACGGCAATGTATTTTGATAGATGTTATCATCATGTATCATCTCATGTAGGCTATCATCAAAACTAATTTCCTCCCTGTCAAAAATTTAGTACATTTTATCTGACCTACTTTTTACCCCAAGTCATTTCCTTTTACTTGAGTAAAATTTATTTCAAGTTACAGTCCTTGAGTGCATGAGTGCGATACATCCACTTCTGCCTATAAGATTGTAAATTCTCTTTAATGTTGATACAATCGTGTGGATAAAGATATTAATATTATTATTATTATTATTATTATTAATAATAATAATAATAATAATAATAATAATCCACAGCCCAAAATGTAGAAACAAAATGTGTCTGGACTGGTTGTTGTGAATTATACCTATTCTTTTGTAGCACTTTTGGACTGCTCAGTGGGTCTTGTAAGCACTAAAAGAAAAAAAATCAGCACATTTGAAAAGAAATCACAGTATTTCAAAATATTCATCTGCTGCCAGACGACAGTGACAGCTTCAGTCCAGCCTGTAAAAAAGACAATGTGATAAGAGAGAAAGAGAGAGCGAGAGAATAAACAATTCTTCACAAAAAAAAGAAGATCTGAAACAATTTTGGCAATCAATAAAATAGTCTAAGTTCTTTATTACCAAAACCTGAAAAAAGATTATGCCAGGTCAAGCTTCTCAGATGTGAGGATTCACAGTTTTTATATGATAAAAAATGAAATATCTAAAACGGGGATTGTCAGTTTCAGATGAGAGCTTTCTTCAAAGGGCGGCTGTCAAGTCCTGCAAAAAAATCTGCTGGAGCATTCCTGCGGTTTAACACCATGCTTTGAAACACAAGGGCCGACCAAGTCTCCGGTAACACCCCCGCTCCCTTCCACACTCCACCCCTGTTTGTAATAAAAGTATCAGAGAGACGCCGCCTCCTGACCACAGTTAAGAGAGCAAGGGAAACAATCATATCAGTGGAGGGGAGACACACACTCACACTAATGCATCAAACGATTCTACTATCTTGGCAAAGACAACAATGCTTCTAGTATCTTTAGCGTTGAGTGCACACGAGGACACTGTGGTGACACCTCAGCTGACTGCCAGCTGTGTGTGACCTCCCAGTACAGATAAAAGAGCCGGCAGCTGTGGAGCGAATGACCTTAAACAATAGTGAATACAGAAAAAAGCCATAAGCATCTTAAAAATCTGGGTAATAAATTTTAGATTGTTTCATACCGAACTGTAGTTATTGAGTGTGAAATTTCATTCTTGACCCTAGCTTTAACTCAAGGTTATCCATGGCTCAGATTTTTTTTGAATTTTGGTCACATGATAGGTAGTCTGATATGACATAAGTAGGCCACATGACTGATTAATCAACATCTGCTTATGATGACCCTAAGATACGGATGACCACCATTTACATTTAGATTTACATTTAGTCATTTAGCAGACGCTTTTATCCAAAGCGACTTACAGGAAGAGTAAAAAGCAAACAATCAAGGTATAGTGCAATAAGAGCTATTAGTGCTAGGGACAATTCTTTGAGGAGTAGACTTATCATGTGGTCTAGGAGAGAAGATGCTCTCTGAAGAGCTGGGTCTTCAGGAGTTTTCTAAAGGTAGAGAGGGACGCCCCTGCTCTGGTAGGAACTGGTAGTGTGTTCCACCAGCGGGGAACAAGAAGTGCAAAGAGTCTGGATTGCCTTGGACCAACGGGGGGCAGAGCCAGGCGCCGTTCATTGGAAGAGCGCATCGGTCGTGAGGTAGCATATGTCTGAATCAGGGCGTTCAGGTAGGTAGGAGCAGTACCGGAGACAACTTTGTAGGCCAGCATTAGAGATTTGAATTTGATGCGGGCTGCAACAGGTAGCCAGTGGAGCTCAATGAGCAGCGGAGTGACATGTGACCTTTTTGGCTGGTTGTAGACCAGACACGCCGCCGCGTTCTGGATCATCTGAAGCGGTTTCACTGAGCAGGCTGGCAGGCCTCTCAGGAGGGCGTTACAGTAGTCAAGTTTTGAGATGACAACAGCCTGTGTCAGGAGTTGAGTGGCATGTTGAGTTAGGTAAGGTCTGATTTTTCTGATGTTGTAAAGTGCAAAGCGGCATGACCGGGTAACTGAGGCGACATGACTGGAAAAGGTGAGTTGGTCATCAATCATCACCCCTAAGTTTCGCACCACCTTGGTGGGTGAAAGACACAGGGAGTCAATCTTGATGTTGATGTTGTGGTGTATTGTGGGTTTAGCAGGGAGGACCAGCAGTTCAGTTTTTGAAAGGTTCAGCTGGAGGTGATGTGCCTTCATCCAAGTGGCTATGTCAGAGAGGCAGTCAGAGACCCGAGCAGAGACCGATGGGTCATCAGGAGGAAATGACAGATAGAGCTGAGTGTCATCTGCATAGCAGTGATAGGAAAAGCCATGTGAGCGGATAACCTCACCCAGAGAGGTGGTGTAGATAGCGAATAGCAGGGGTCCCAGCACTGAGCCCTGGGGAACCCCTGTGGTGAGGCAAGACAAAGTAGACAACTGTCCATGCCAGGATACACTGAATGAGCGTCCTTTGAGGTAGGAATCAAACCAGGACAGAGCCAAGCCAGAGATGCGCATTTTAGAGAGAGTAGAGAGGAGGATGCCATGGTTAACTGTGTCAAATGCAGCTGACAAGTCAAGCAGAATGAGAACTGAGGACTTTGCTGCTGTTCTTGCTTCTTTTAAGGCTTCTGTCACAGACAACAGAGCAGTTTCAGTTGAGTGACCGCTTTTGAAACCAGATTGATTTGGATCAAGAAGATTGTTCTGTAGGAGGAATTCTGAAAGTTGCTTAGCGACCGCCCGTTCAATAGTTTTAGATAAGAATGGAAGAAGTGAGACAGGACGATAGTTCTCGACTTCAGCAGGGTTGAGAGAGGGTTTCTTGAGAAGAGGTGTTACCCGAGCTGCTTTGAATGCAGTGGGAAAAGTGCCGGAGGACAGTGAGGCGTTAATCACATGTGTGACAGCTGGCGTGATGGTTGGGCTAATGGACTGAAGAAGGTTTGTTAGTATAGGGTCCAACGAGCATGTAGTAGGACGGCTACATGTCAACAGTTTGGATACCTCACTCTCAGAGAGGGGTGTAAAGCCAGAAAATGAGGTGCTAGCAACTGATTCAGTGCCGCCCAGCTGAGATACAGAAAGACAAGTAGTAGGACTTCTACATGTCACAGTATTAGGAGTCGGGTGGGGGTCAGAGAATTGGCTGCTAATTGCTGCAACTTTGCTTGTAAAGAAGGATGCAAATGTGTCTGCGGTGAGGCAGGTAGGAGGAGGAGGAGGCGGAGGGTTGAGTAGTGATTTGAAGGTGGAAAAGAGTTTCCGGGTGTCAGTGACACTGTTGACTTTGTCATTGTAAAAAGCAGTCTTTGCATCGGTGACACAGTCTGCCCACCAAGCAGACTGTGTGTTATGGTGTCTTCACACCAATGGCAAAGCTAATTTTTTGGGTGACACATAACCTAAAAAGTGAATGCAAAGAAGTGAAGTAGTTGTGTGATTTGACATTTATTAGCACTGAGCGAGAAATTCACATGTTTAAAAAAAAACTTAACCCTGATCAAACCACACTCCATTCAGAAAACAACCATTTGGGACAGACCTGACAAAACATGAATTCAGACTTTAGGACATTGGCAATATCTTGTAGTTATTCTGGCATACTCCATACATCCTGATCAGTTTATTTTAGGTAAATCAAAACATCAGGAGAGAAGAAAAGCAATGCGTTTAAACGAAACTTTTCTCTTTTTAACAGCCTTGAACTTATTTGTCGTTGTCCGTGTTTTCGTCCGGTTTGGTCTCAGAACTTTGACCCTTTCACACTGTATTTTCACTTAAGAAAAAAAAAATTACAGTTTATTTGAACATTTTGTTTATTTAAAAATGTCTTGTTCATCGTTTGGTTGAACTAACGGACACTCCAAGGAGTCGCTCCTCATTAATGCTCCAGTTAATGTTAACATGTTGTTAAATGTTAACAGCAGCGACTTCGCTCAGTCAGGTTGCCGGTGTAGATGGTGTAGTGTAGTGTCCTTGGTCGTCAATTAGATCCACCTCTCACTCCTCCACAGTCCAAATACAGTCTCCTCCGAGTTTCTGAAAACAAGATGGCGACATACGAAAAGAAAGATGGCGATGCGTGAAACGCTGAACTTGATGCTTCAAACGGGCAGTCCACAAACCAGCGGGTGACGTCACGGTCACTATGTCCATTATTTATGTACATTCTATGTTTCAGACGCAGTTCATGGAAAAGGTGGTGACATTTATGAGATGTTTACACCACTGGATTATGTTACGAACCCAGACATGATGCTGCTTTTTTGCCATATCTAGAACTTTCACAACAAATATAATGCATCAACAGTGGTTATTTCAGCCATGGTTGATGATAGAAAGAAGTATCTTCGTTGTTTCCACCTGCGCATCTTGCACAGGTACCAGACATGGACACATGTGATCCTGTGGTCAAACTTGCTGGAGTAAGGCAAGACAAAATTTGCTTCATGTTTGTTGTGAATGCACCATATGGGTACAACCAGTTCGCTTAGCTTAGCACAAAAGACTGAAAACAATGAAAACAGCTAGCTTAACTTTGTCTGAAGCTAACATATTCAGATGATTAATACCTCCAAAAGTGCAAAATTTCCCTTGTGCATTTCAATTAATTGATGGTGAGAATAGTGATAGTGTAAAAGCCGGCGCTTTTACGTGAACGATGGGAGCCGGCTCATGTCCACAAGTCAGCCATCTTTTTTTTTTTTCTTTACTTTTCTCGTTAGGAAAAGTACTTGCAGATGCTGCAGACGATCATGTGAGGATTGACAAGGATCATACCACCTAGCAGGGAGGGGCGGGGGTGGCAGCGCTGAGACGTGGCAATGACAGAAATAATATAATATAATATAATATAATATAATGAATATATAATTGGTCTTCCTCAATGCCAATCTGCCCTGAAAAAACAAATAAAAAGTTACAGTTAGATAGATGATGGTGATTAGTTCATAGAGACACCTAAAACTGTTGGATGCTGCTGTTTTGCACATTGTATTATATTTATTTTTATGAAGTTGCTTATTTATTATTATTTTTACTCTATAACAAAATATTTTGTCCAGATGTCAGTAGTTGGCATTAACAAAGCATTTACTTGATTGCTGTATTTAATTTATATTTTTTCAGTACTTTACTTGTTTTGTTAGGTGTGTGTGTGTTTAAATAAAAAAAAAAAGTCAATAAAAACTGTCCTTTTTTAATTTCTATGCTTAGAATTTTATAGGCATTTTCTATCTGCTTTGTGTAGAAGAGTGGTTCTTCAAGACAGAGAGTTACAAGGGATTTTACAACTGTAAATGTAATTGGCTACAGCAATTTATTGAAATGTAAGTGATATATGTGTTCAGATACAAATCAGAAGTCAAAACAGTGCTAAATTTGACTTAATTACAAAAGGTATAAGTGGTAAAATGAAGAGCCATTTGGGAGACAAAAGAGCCGCCTCTTCTTGGTAAACTGAGCCAAATAATCCGGCTCACGAAAAAGAGCCCAAATTCCCATCAGTAGTATAGAAACAGACCAGCAAGTCATGTAAAGGTTGCTCATCAGATAAAGATTTACAGTTGTTGTCTGTCTCAGTTATTCAGCTTAAATTAATCAGATAAAGATTTACAATTGTTGTCTGTCTTAGTTATTCAGCTTAAATTCAGAAAGTTTCTATTAGCTTCAGCCTCATATTCTTTTTCAGTTTCACACGACGATAAGAGATTCTGTTATGATCGAACTTTGTCAGTAATTGTTCACCATGTTAGGTCAGCAGTTCAGACTCATATTTTTGTTTCTTATGACACATCTGCTGAATGTGAAATGCACATGTCACAGCTGCAAGTTGGTGTTTTCTAGAAGCTGCTCTGAAATGACATTTTAATCTGACAAATTTCTCTGAATGATATTCAACTTGGCAGCACTATTAACTCCCATCTGTTCCACACAAACACTCAGAAATGGATGCACAAGACATGCAGTCATGATGGACTAAGTGTGTATGCGAGGTTTTATGCATATGTGTGAATGACTGTGTGTGTGTGGGAGTGTGCGTGGGCAGCAAGGGTGAGGCAGCCAGTTCACCACAATAGACATCCAGTTGAACAGAGAGAATGAAGCATATGACCAGCCCTGAGGAAGTGTGTGTGTTTGTGTGCACATTCAACTTGAGTAAAACTTTTCAGTGTTGCTTTAAAACCTCTGCAGCCAAAAAAAGATCAGCCGGAAAACAAGCTGGGAGACACAGAAAAAAAATAAACTTTAACCCAGTTTAGCACCTGCGCTACCAAGCCAAACTACTGACCTCAAAACATACAAAGCAGATTTGATGCAGCTGAAATAAATTCATCATGCCTTTTTTCTCTTATAGATTTGACCTTAAATCAGTTTCACATGTGCAGTCAGCAGGCAGCGAGGTACACCTCCCACTGTCTTGCAGAGCTTTCTTTTAGTTGCTTTACTTTACTTTATAATTCATTTTTATGATGTGACAAAACTATTGTTAAAGGTTTGGGCATGAAAATTGCATGGTCACCTTTAGGGAAACATAGCGGCTTGTAGTTAAAATGACTACTTTGTTAAGGTCACAATGATACGCATGTGGTTAAGGTTATAATAACAGGTTATTGTAAGAATTGTGCTCACAAAAGATGATTTTTTTTCTCCCAGCAAAAGTACAAACACATTTCAACAGTAATTGTCAATTTTAGATTTTCTTTTAATATACATATACATATGTATTGGACTTTTTTTTTTACTTGTATGGAAAACAAACAACTATCTTTACCATGAATAAAATGATTCCAAGCACAACAAACTTAGGCTTACATTATAAGTAAAAGAAAACAAAACAGGATCTTCTGAAAAAAAAACAACTTTCCTCTATTTATAAATTAACCTCATTATATATTTGTGTAGATTATAATCTTCATGGGTAGGGATGGATCCATCACTCGGTCCAGGTCCCGCTCTCTAACGACATCACCTGACTTCCTCCTTTTCTCCTGTCATATTTATTACGACCTCTAGAGGGCTTTTCCTTGAACGTAAACATTTTGTTTTGGGGCAGTTGCTGCCTGATGCTGTAGTTCCTTTTGAGAGGACATCATCATGATTGTATGAGTAAGGGAAAAATATCCATTTCAAAGTACACAGGTGTTGGCAGACAAGTGTAAACATTTACAATAGGAAGTACGTTCAATTAGCTGAATTCTGAGGCCCTTTCTGGTGACCCAGGGCCAGTGATAAACACTGAAGTAGACCCACCTGCAATACTGATGTCAAGTGCAAAGACAGATGTGATTTCTGTGAGTAAATTCTTTTGTGCCCACAGTGTCGGAGACTCAATCTAAAAAAATGCACATATAAAAGCCGATGCTGGGTATTAAACAAATCTGAGCCAACTGTGCCACTCAGAACCAGACAGCCTCCATCAAAAGCAGCGTGCCCCCGCTGCTGTGAAGCCAGTGTGTTTGCCTGCTGCAGGGGTTGGCATGGAGGTTGAAATGTCATGTACAAGGCCTCCTCTGCCAAGGCGAATGACAAAAATGTGTTCTGTCTGACAAAAGAGGTGTGACATACTCTGCGCCGGTCTGCTGCCAAGCCGGCAGTGAGAGAATAATTCACTGAAAAATGGAAACGCTCGCCGAAACAATCTACTGGATAATTTTGGTGCAAATTAATCTGCTTTCCTCTCACTGTGCTTGTTGAATTATCTTCCAGTGTGAGGCGCACGCTGGCTCCCGTTCTGGTCAGACAGTGGTATTCTAATTTGATTTAACGGTATTACATATTTAGGAGCCCGTGCACGCCTGCTTGAGTAGATTTCAAGCTGCCTTGCACCTTCGGATTAGTGGCATTATATTTACATTACAGAGACATTAGATTTCCTTATATGACTTTCAGTGGCAGTGATAAAAGGCATTTCAGAAAATATGCGCGCTGTTATCCTGAAATCAATCGGCTGATTTCCATTTTTGGACGGGAACACAGCCCTTCCAATATTTATTCAGGTCAGGCCATCGTGTTTTCCCACATGCTATGAATTCATTTGGAGTGGAAATGTGCTTATATATCTCAAGTGTGTGCTGTGTTTTCTCTCTGTCTCTCCCCTAACACGCACACTCACACAGACACACCATAATGGCATTTTATAGCAGTTCTGTGCTGGCTAATTGTTTTGTTTGGCCCGCTTCTCAGAGTATGAGCAGGCAGGTGGCAGGTTATGTTTTATTTTTCTGCAAATCTAAACAACATAAAGTGTTGGAGACAGGCAACTTCCCCAATTGAGCAGCCTGCAGGAGTCAGTGAACCACAAAAGCTTTATTGCTTGTTAGGGAGGAGAAGGAGGAAGGAGGGGTTGAGGGAGAGAGGGGAGGGAGTGAGAGAAAACAAGTGAGAGATGAAAATAGACAGCATTTGTGTTTGTGTGTGTACGGTTGGTCCCCAAGTCTAATCCTCGCTCCAATCTCAGGCCATAATAGAGGCGTTTGGTGTTCCGAAGCCAGAGGCAACGTCCACTTCACTCACAGGCTGGTGGGTGCAAAGCTGAGGTCAGAGGTCATCATCTGGATAGTTTTAGCTTTTTGGGAACGTCCCCTTTAGCGCTGATTGAGGTCATGCAGTGCGGCCTCAAAACCTGTGACCCTTAATCCCCACTGCAGTCATCTGGCTGTTGGCATAGAGTTTCCATGTGCAGGAGAAAAGTCTTTTGACAATGCAAAATACCAAGAAACTCACAATAGAAGCCTGGGTGAATTTAATGTTTTTCTTTATTGGATAAAGATGTACCGGGGCATTTGTTTTGGCCAAAGAAACTCCTTAAAAAGAAACTTTTCAGCAGAGTAGTTCATTTGCTTTGTGAATCACCTGGTTGTTTCAGTGAATGCTTGTTTTTTTGAATAACAAGTTTTAGCCCAAAAATATTTTATCTCACAAGATTAAAAGGAACACACATGCAGACTCATGGCTTGTCTGTACAGCAGATTCGTATTCTGTACATCCTTAATCTATGGAATAAATAAATAAACCTTATCAAGATTGCAGATGCATAATTGATAGCTCTTGAGATTGAAAAGGTGCACTAATTATCCAAACAAACCAATTAGAATTTACAGAAAATGATTGACCAGCATTGGCCTGAATTCCCTGTTTGCACCAGCCAATGGCTGATTGAGCCTCGGTGTCGCTTTATCCAATATACTTTTATGTGCTCCCACTGTGTTAATAACATGAAGTTTATGGAGTGTGCTCAGTAATTAAATAATGCAGGATGACTTTGAGGGGAACACAGCGGATTTTTTTTTTCATGCGTTCTGCACCGCGGCCCTCTTGTGGCTCTAATGGGATACAGATGGCGGCCAGAGGTTGTCCGACAGGCGGTCTGCACCGCAGACTGCGACCAGCGGGGAGTGTCCTGAAACTTGTTCACCACATTACTGTGCCCCACATGCCATGCCTGGGGCCACTGAGTGTGTCATTGTGTGTGTGTGTGTGTGTGTGTGTGTGTGTGTGTGTTTGGGACATAAAGAGACAGAGAGAGACTTTTGCACTGCCAAATACCTGAGTTATAGAAAAACAACAAAGAAACAGTTCAATTGCCACATAATATAACTCAATGTTCTTTATTTGTACTAAATGTCATGATGGCAGAGAAATATCTGAAATGATGAGCTTTGCTTTTGACATTTTATGAGCATCTTATCTAATCTTATCAATATGTTTTTTGTTTTTGTAGATTTGTAACAGCTAAAATTCACCTTTTAATCACTAAATAATTACTTTTTTCCAGCACTAAATGAAACTCTAGTCTTCACCAGACTCTCTCCAATTTCACCCAACCTCCATGGCCTGGAGCAAGGCTAGACCATTAAAATATATTGCCACTGAGGCATCTGTTGGGTGGAAGGCATTAAATACAAACAACTTGACAGTAAAAAGAGCCAATTTATCTTGAATCCAGGCTGCCTAGCTACTGGGACACAAGCAGCAGCAGCACAGAACAGTCCCTAATTGTTAACCTATAACTCCCACAAGTTAGTCTGAGATTAGCCAGACTGGGAACACTTTGGTTAGATGTTGATAAATGGGATAAAAGCAGTACATATAGCACCTGGTACTATGAGTCTATTAAAGAACTTTTTTTTCTTCTTGTTTTTTTGGCAGGCTTTTTGTTAAAATAACTTGTTGAAGTTTGATTATCACTACTTGGATCATTTTTTTCATTCTATAATGCTGAATGTACCTGCTGTAGACTTATAACATATAATGACGTATTGCTCATAAGTGAAGTTTAAGCAATCAGAATCTCTCTTTTTGTGTGTTGTTTTTGGTGTGCTACACTGAATCCCCACCGAAACTATTGGGAAAACATCTGGTTATTAGTTTTGCCAAGGAGGTCATGTTTTCGGCTCAGCTTGTTTGTCCGTTTGTCAGCAGTTTTACAGTAAAACTACCAGCTCGATTTTTAATGAAACTCATTGGGAGGGTGGAGCATAGACCAAGGAAGAACCCATTAAGGTTTCAGGCAGTTCTCATCCACTGTTCATAGGTATACTTACGAAAAATAAGTCACTGAAATTAGTAAGACACCCACGTAATTGTGAGCCAGGAGGTTCTGCTTATTTGTTGTAAAATATGTTGCAGCGGACAAATCATCACATATCACAAATATGTTGAATCGAGGGCGGGAATACTAATCATTTTTAACTTTCATTAGCATTGCAAGGTAGGGCATGGCCCTTCTAGTTTCTTATTATTTCTAGTGATAATATTCTATTCAGAAAGTGCTATTATCCCCAAAGGTTTGTACACAACACAGTCATGGATCATTCTTGTAATTTTGGCTCTTTTACAACCAAAAGTATTACAATTCCAAGTAAAGTGTTACAGAGGTATAAAGTTAATTTGGTGTGTTGACTTGGTGTGTGCCTAGGGAAGGGCTCACGGTGGGACAGTGCCTTGTTTTTGACAGCCTTTTGGGAAAAGCCTTTTGATTAATCATACAAATCCTCCTCAGAATGCTCCAGAGGACTGATGGGATGTGGCGTTTGAAAAGATCTTTGGGTCAGAGAGTCTTTGAACTCTGACCCTTGAACTGTGGCTCTTCACAAAGGCCCGAGGACAAAGGGATTGAGCAAAAGTTGCACCTCCTGAGCCACACAGCATGAGCGTCGTGGCATAGGAGAAATCTGACATTTGATGAGCAAAAAAGTGCTATAGAGGTTAAAAGTTAGAGTTCTGCAGTGTTATCAGGTCAGGAAATGAAGTGATGACTCTCACAATTGTGTTTTTAAGAGATCATATTGTGAATTAGCATCTTGATAGGGACAATTAAAAAAGATCCCACTTGGAAATAGCGTGCATGTTAATTGTGAGCTTAGATCTCTTGAATAAATAAAGAAGGGAAATTGAGAGAGTGCAGGACAGATAGAAAGCCATTGAGAGTTGGCAGCCCTCCTGTTTGATTAGCCATTAGCCTCTGGTGATGGGAGTCACAGTCAGAGCGCCACTCCCTTTGATTACAGCACAAGAGAACGCTGGAAAAATACATCTCCCCAGCCAATACATATCACTTCAGGGGGCTGATTTGGCTTGTTGCTTTCTCACTCCCTCTCATGTTGTAATCAGCCATGCTGTCATTGTGAAGAAAAGAAAAGAAAAAAAAAACAATGAAACATAATCATACATAAACATAATAAGTAACGATAATAGGTAGAGTCATAACTTTTAAGGGGAAAGGAGTTTTAGGTTTGTTGGATTCCAAAATGCATCTTAATGAGGCAGCAAAGTGTTTCAGAGGACTGTCTGGAGAGCTGAAAATGACGGATATCTTTACACACCGGGAGTCATTTTCATGCAGGAAAGACAAACAGCAAAAGTCAGGAGTGTGAGAAAGAGGGCAGGCCTTAACAACAGAGTAGATGAGTTCTTAGGACCCACCCCCGCTCCAAGCTACATTTTTATGATGCCAAGGACTTTGTAATGACTTAATAAAGCTTCTGTTCAACTAAACACAATACCTGCCAGCATTATGCGACGACAGATTACTTCCAGTGTAATACTGAAGGCTGCTTTCAAGGAACACTTTACTTTCTCTCAAGGCTCCAGTTCAAATGACAGTGACAAAATGTCTCCACGCTACTGATGGGTCCTTGAAAATGACAACATCTCTCAGGCCAACCCTGTCTACTAACAATTTACGTTCCTACTAAAACTGCATTCTCAATTCAGAATTTTAAACACAAAGCTAACGTTGTGAATTGAAACAAAACTACTTGGTTAGGTTTAGTAAAAGATCATGGTTTGGATTTAAATAAAGGAAATATGTCAAGAGATATGGTAATATGGTGGTAATGAATTTAAAATTTAGGGGTTATGTTTATTTGTTCTGACAAAACTTTTGATGGGTATTTTCACTATTTTATGACATTTTCAAAACTGAATTGGTTGTTTTTTTCCAAACATTTGAGAACTTTGGCTTTTGGCTTGGATTTCTTTTATATGAAAACATCATTTTTAGTTGACCAAGCTGCTTGGCGGCTCCAGGGTCACTGGTCTTTGCACCCATCTCCCTGAATGGAAGCTATAAAAAAAAATTCAGTTTCGGCGATCAATTGAGCGTAAAAAAAAAAAAACTCACATCAAACATGAATGAGAACCTGTTGTTTTATTGTGTTGGATTTGCACAAATAAGAACATGGTCAGTGGTTCCTAAATGATGCATCAACACCTTAAGTAAATCTTGGGCTTGTGATCCAGTCTGAGATGAAAAATTTGGCACTTTTTACTCCGGGAGAAGTGCAGCGTAGAACACAACAGCTGGCAGTTCATGCCCCCTGCTATTTTCTCTCCAACACACCCCTAATTTCTTTTTGGCTCCCCCTCTCCTGCTTTCATGCTTGACTTGCAGCAGCTTTTGTCCAGTGGCAGAGGAGCTCGTCAGTGAGTTGGGGGGGGGAGATGGTGTTGGGGCCCAGTGGCTGGACTGTGTTGTAAGATGGCTGGAGGAGGCTTCCTATTACTGGCCTTACCTCCTTCAGATGTGCAGTCAACACTTGAGGAACATGCTCTTTTCATCTTAAGGCCTGCCATTCCTAACATAAACTCATGTGCTGCTCTGTCTACCTCTCAGGCTTTAACTTCTTCCATCTTCAAAGTTTTCAGTCTTGTTTATAAATGACTACTCTCCTTCATTTTAGTTACCACTCTTACACACTTACAACAAAAGCTCTACCTACAAGACAAGTACCTCCATGCTGAATTTGATGGACTGTCATAACAAATCAAATGGATGTCCGATCATTCCTCTGCTTTGGTTTCATTCAACATCCCTTGTTCCCTGGTGTGTGTGGCGTTTGTATGTGTATGACATGATAGCCTGAGGGCTACAAGTCTGACCATCCACTCACAGGACCTCCTGCTGTGTTTCTAGCCAGAGCTCAACCTGACAAGCATGACTGTGAGACTAATTCTCTGAAAAATTCCTGGTAAAAACAAAAATGTAATATATTCTTTCACTACAAGCTGGAGTTTAACTCTTTTACTGATACACCATTGGTTCACTGTTATATCCTGCCCAGACAATCTACTTCAGCCAAGCGGCCTCCTCTGGAACTGAAAAGTGAAGCCAATGTGAAGTGCCTTAAACTTGCATTCTTTCTAATGACCAGCAGGGGGCGACCCCACTGGCGAGTAAAAAGGAGTTAGATTGTATATAATTTTTCACTTTAATGATTTCATTAGTAAGCATTTTCCTGACGAATTTATGATCTCAATCAAACATTTGATTGTACTCCAATAAGCTCCAAATAGTTGGCTGGCTGTTCTTTTTTGCGCATTGCCAACCAAGCTAGCTGATAATTAAGTACCACCCTCCCATTGAAATATGGTAACATATGGCTCAAAAAAAAAAAAAAGACAACCAAACTCAAGGCAGTTTTCCAAAAATCAATTGGTCATGTCATATTGTCTAGGTCCACTTCTTTTATACTTTTCATGGTTTCATGGGATTAAATGGGGCTTAAATACGGTGGCCCTGAAGTGCAAACCACACCGCCAATTCACACAACACACCAGCATTTTGCCACAACACGCCAGCAATTCGGCATAAGGGCATTGTTTTGTGAATTTCGCCGACACAACAAATACATTTTCCGCGCAACGCAATTTGACTATATCACGTGGTGTGTCCATGTAAAGTTAACACTTCATCTCCTCTCTGCAGGTAAAAGTCTTAGAATCCAAAGTAATAAAGAATGAGAGTAAAGTGTTTATCCTTCATGTCAGCTCGCTCTGAACAGTCTCAATGAATTTACCATAAATATCACAACACGGGCGCACTACATATATAGGGACGGCTGGTTTGACTATGGAGAAGTGAATGACGGCAGCAACCAATCAGGAGGAGGATCAGGGTCCAATATGTACCTACCCTTTCCGTTTTGATGAATTGCTGGTGTGTTGTGTGAATTGCTAGCGTGTTGTGATGAAATGCTGGCGTGTTGTGATGAAATGCTGGCATGTTGTGTGAATTGCAGGTGTGGTTTGCACTTCAGGGCCACCGTACTTAAATGAACATTAGACAATGGTAAGGACACCATGTCATCAAATCTATCACAGAAGATCTTTCTAGTATGTTGATATATTTGATTGCATAAATGAACATTTTGAGCTGATAATGGTGTTAAATATAAAGTCAAGGAAACAACAATAGTTGTTGAGACATTTAAATAAAAATGAAAAATATTAACCTGCTGGTCGCTCTACATAAGAATTCAAGGTATCACCAAAGATGTTAGGATTTATCTTTATGTCACCAGGAATGGCTGTATAAAATTTAATGGCAGTCCTTCCAAAAGTTGTTGAAATTCTGCAGCGTGGACCAAAGTGGTGGACCGACAGACTGACAGTGCCTTCCTTAGAGCCAGGCCACAAGGATGGCTTAAAAAAAACCTTAAAAAATGTTGACTACAAAGGGGATGGAAAGGGGGGTCTGGAGCGAGACAGAGGAAATGGCTGGGCGTTTGTTGGCCTGCTTGTATCAGGGAGTGTTAAAGCTAACGAGATTGTAAAAATGCCAGTCTTAACAGGAAGCAGCAGGATGTGTGGCTATTAAAGGAGAGCAGCCAGGTACACACAAGCAAAGCAGCACACACACGTACTGATACGCGCTGAAAACGCAGATTGCATGCAAATGGGCCGACGCATCACACTTTCTAATCAGACTTTACACTCCCTCCCTCTCTCCCTCCCTCCCAGCAGGCCAGCCACGTGCTTCGTCCCCACAGCATTGTGGCTAATTCTGCCATTGACAGACAGTGCCGCGCGCTAAGCCGTTACTAGATGGTGGAAATTGATTAGTGTGCAGAAGACTCGCCCATGGTAATGAAGTTAGAGCTCAATCAGCTAATTATAAGCATGTGGCATATGTGTGTGTGTGTGTGTGTGTGTGTTTACACAAATGCACACGGATGGGCGGATATTTGCAAACATTGCATGTGCAGACATGTTGGTATACACATGTACGCTTGGACGTGAACACACCTGCATGTAAACATACATCAGAGGTAACGTGATCGCGGGTAAAACGATCCCTTTAGGGGCCAAGCAGAAGGTTCAAAGTCAAGTCTGCTTTCCCTTTCTCCTCACTGCTTTCACTGTATATCCATCCACCATGTCTGACTCTCTCTCTCTCTCCTTCTCAGCACAGACTTGGCTGTCCATCTCCAGTATTTTAAGCCAATCAGCCAGGCGTTCCACACATCCTTAATGAGCTCACGGGGGACGTGACTTGACTATGGCGACAAGCGCCCACCGCTTCCCAAAAAATCAACATCCAGCTGCTAGCGTCTAATTGTCAAGTAAGTGGCAAATCATAGTAATATGGCAGACAGTGGGGAATCCAGATTTTTACAGGCATTCACACACAGAAACAAACACACACACACACACACACACACACGCACACACAAACATGCACACAAACACACTCGCAAATAGAAGAAAGAAGTCCTTGTTCCCTTGATTGTTTTCTCTTCAAATACATTTATTACCAAATTTTGGCATCAAATAAAACTATGAGGACATTTTCCATTCTATTTTTTCCTTTAGTGCCAGTTAGGGCAAGGTCACACATCTGCAAATTTTATAGGCAAATGTTTGCCCTTTCTTTCTGTGCAAGGGAAGGGGCGAAAAAACCTTCCAGTGCCGCCAGTGGTAAAGCAAATTTGCATCTTCATGTTGTATTAGCTTTTAGCCTAGCACTTCTGCTGGCTTCTTTGCTGCATTTACCTCCTCTCACACCACCTCCGATGCCTCCTCATTTGGATAGCAGTTGTAAGAAGTGCCTCCACTTTGGGCTCCGGTCTTCCAAGGGCTTTGTTGGCCCACAAGTTTGCAAAGAAAACAGGATAGTAATTCTTAAAACACTTTCCCTATATACAGTACTGTGCAAAAGTCTTAGGCAGGTGTGACAAAATGCTGTAAAATAAGAATGCTTTCTGCCTACCGCTGCTCACACTTGAATTAAAAAATACTGAAATAATGTGCCAAAATAATGTGCCTATCCCTGCTTTAAAACCACACACATTTTGATACAGTTACATCTCACTGGAGAAACACTATTTCTGGATGACTGGGTCTTGTGTGTTTTTCCTGAAATTAAAACATATTAAAAGTAGTTTATTCATTTTCAACCTAATTTAAGAACAGAACTGACATTAGACTCCTGCATTATTCTCTCTGCCCTGCTTCATTAAGGCCCTGTTATTTTTTTTAATTTCCTGCTGGATGCAGGCTATGAGTGTACTGGTAGCCATAGCAACACAGTCATAATTTATCATAACCAAGTGGCTAATATGCCTATAAGCGCTCTGTGATCTTTGACCCCACACTCACTGGCTGAAACACTTAATATTCCCGTTCCATTGTCTGCTAATTCTTCTCCCCCCTCACTCTCTCTCACTCTCTCACTCACCAGCTCTCGTTAAACGCATGTAATTGCCTAATTCAACATGCATTAGAAATGTAGTGTTTAAGTAATCATCTCAGATAAGATTGGGATAACATTTCAATTACCTTGTCGGTGCGTTATCTTAGCCGCAGTGTACATAACAATTAAATAATCAGCGCGGCTTGACAGCAACAGCTGTTATGTATACACAGCATGCATTCACATATTCATAAATCTCATTTTATAGGATGTTTTCTTTTCAATTGGGGAAAAAGTAACAGCAGTGCAGTTTCAATTGTAGAAACTGTCAATCAACTTGACGGAGCAAAGCGCATTAAAGGCTGTAGCCTGCAGATGAAAATTTGCCATTTATTTATATGCAAAAAGTATGGTTTTAGTTCATTACCTCTACCAAGGAGGTTATGTTTGTTTATCTGTCAGCAGAATTACGGAAAAACTTCCGGCTTGATTTTCATGCAACTTTGTAAAAGGTGTTACACGGGCCAAAGAAAATCCTATTAAATTTTGGAATGGATCTGAATCACGGGGCAGATACACAAATTGAATTTCACTTTTGTTAACATTGTGAGGTAGGGCGTTTGTGCTTCATTTATATGGCGTCAGAATAATCAGGAAAATGAGTTTTCCAATCAAATTTCACAGCTTACCTGATCCATTTTCTTTGCTCTTCGTTGTCACTCGTATACAGGAAACAGCTATCCATGTGATGTTTAAGCACTCTGAGCAATACAATACAACATCTTCTCCGTGGCGTGTTGTTCCCACGCTATTATTTAAAAGCTCACGAACACAGGAAATCAGGAAATGTGAATCCTGAATGCAGCATTGTCCTTGATGGAGGTCTTTTTCTCAGAGTACCATTTCATGTGTTTGTGCAAAACTATTGCCAAACCACTTCCAGTCAAACTATCAAAAAACATGAATCTTCCAGGTGATTTATCAGAAAATCTGAAACAAAGGAAACAATTCATTTGTTTAGAGTTGATGGAAAGAAAAACGACCCGCTGCTCGAGATGATTTTTCCAAAATCGAGTTCCCCTTGAACTTCATGACTAAAAGCGGCACAGATGACTTGCAGAAACAGTGGCAGATGTTTTCTGTTAAGCGGGGTTGCCCTTAAATAAGCTTGGCTTGCCACTTCCACTCCCTTTCCCTGCTGCACATGTTATTAAGAAACATGTGAGGAATATTGGCTAATAACTTCCTTACAGAGTGTTGTGGCTTTCTAGATGAATGACAGTGTGCATGTGCGTGCAGTTGTTGCTGCGTGTGAGCGAACAGAAACGCTAGTGCCGACCCATTCTTTCCCCTCTTCTCCCCACACACACACACACACTGAGCTTTTGAACATTTCCCCTACGTGACTCAGAGAGATAAAGGTAGAAGGAGACAGAAGGAGAAATACAGGTGGAGAGAGATAAAGAGAGCGATAGCATGATAAACTTGTGCCAGTCTGATAAACCTGCACATTTTCTAAAATGTTCATGTTTGTCTGGCATGTGGGTTAGGACAGTTACAGCCGGATATCCACATCTGTTTCAAAACTTGTTTTTCACTGCCTGAGACAGATGATAACTATCTGAAACTGTTGCAACTTCAAAGTATCAGAGTAAGTATGAGATTTGTGATATTTCTGAGGGGAAACACTGGCTGCACTGTTACTGTTGAAGACTGAAGCTGATGAGACCAAGGAAGTTGTGTTTCTCCCCCCTTTCTATTTATAGGTTCGGGGGAATAACACACACATGCCCACACACACATGATTTTTTAATTCACTGTCATAGCCTCGGCTGTATAAAAACGTGTCTCTTATTGTTCTGTTTATGGCAAAATAATGGGATTTCGCTAAAAACTATTGCAAATGACATCGAGGACATTTAGAGCACTCGCAGCCCAAAATAAATAAAACATCATTAGCTTTATTACTATGTTGTTTACAGAGAACAATGAAGAATTTATGAGGAGGATCATTTAATCAACAAAGCATACAAATGACGATCAGCAGAGCAGGATATCCCGGAGATGAGAATATGTAAATGTTGGTATTTGCCCTCACTAGAATTCCTTTTAAGGGTTTTTTTTTTTACTTTAATGAAATTCAAATTTCTTGCAAGGTTATATTTAGATTATAACTGAAAACAAGTCTTTAATTGATCTCTATTCACACTACGCACAATTAATTTGAAACAAACAGTTAATTCATTGAGACTAGATACTGACGGGTTAAAAAAAAAAACAACCTTTCACTAACCTAAATTTTCATGGTTTGTAAGGAAGTGTGGCATTTCGGCTACTTACGAGGCACAGAAAAAAACACGCTTGATAGAGAGACAGAGCAGTTAGTGGGTCCGACCACAGACTTATATTTAGATCAGGGAAACCACAATGTCTTGTTTCTCAACCGTCTCTTCTTCTCTCACATGCAACATGGAAACAAGTGTGCAGTTCGATCCATCACAGCACTCTTTATCTCCGTCTGCCTCAGTCCCTCCCTCTCTGTTTATCTTTTTCCTTCTCACACATTCCATCTCTTTTGTTCTCTCACCTTTTAAACACTCCCTCACTTGACTCTATATGTTCTGTATCTCACATCTTTTGTTATTTTTTTCTCTCACTAGCTCGGTTTTTCATTGTTCCTCTCATCTGCTTTTTCTTATTTCCTTCACAAGCTGTCTCTCCCCCCCTTAGGTCCTCATTCTTCCTCCATCTCACCAGGCTTTGCCCCTCGATATTTTTCCTCTTTATCTGCAGCTGCGTCTGAATTGAGCTGAGTACATCTGCCTCCGGAGAAGCCTTAAAAAAAAAAGAGGAGAAAAAAACAAACCGATTCTCATGAGCAGTGGCTCCTGAGGGTTCATCACAAACTAGACAGCAAGCACGAAGGCCCTTCGCCTTGAAACCTATTGTTCTCGACCCTGTTTGGGGGGGAAAGTGTGTGGGGAGAATAGGGCAGCCTTGCCGTGTACCTGAGCCAGAGGCTGAAAGACAACAGGCTTTATGGGAACACATTACCTTAAAAGGAGGCAAATCAGCCTTGTTTGACCTGTGTGGAGGTGCACAAAGTGTTAGTCTCAAAAGAATGGCCACAATCAGGAGATAAAGCTTTGGAAACACCTTCATTTTGCCTTTTTTTTTTTTTTTTTTTTACTAATGTTTGCTTTCACTTTGTCCCTGGTAAACTGGGCCTGAAGACAAATTAGCGATAAATGTGATGATTTTCAAAGGGGATGAGAGATGGAGAGAGAGAGGCACTGATGGGGGAGGGAAGGAGGAATGCACATTCAGTGATCCCATGATTTGCTCGCAGACAAGCCCTCTATAGCTCTTCAATGCGGGCACAATGAGCACTCTATCGGGGAGCTAACCAGCCATGTCAAGCCATCGCCTGTTTGATTAAAGGGCAAGAAAGAGGGGCTTTATCTGCTAATGATTGTGGGGAGAACAAAACTTATTCTGTTTTCGATTGGTGTGGCTGGGAGGAGGCAGATTTTTCTAGTCATGCATAAGGAGAATATGTCAATGTTTGACCTGATGTTTGGGTGGAAGGATACTGTAGCTTATCCAGGCAGAGGTCAGTGAGCCCAAGGAAAGTCAATATCAGATACGGAGATGTATTCAGGCACTCAGGCTTAAGGAAACAGACGAGCTTACACACAAACACACAACTGTTCCTACAAACCTCTCCAAGCACACACACATTCTGTCTCACGTTCTCCCCCTCACACTCAAATAGTTAAACGACTACATAATGTTTACACCCATAATCATGTTAAAGTTATCACATGGTGTCACCCCTCCAGACAGAGCAGCTGTTATGACTCCCATCACTCCACCAGTTATCATGACTTGATTTTTGTCTTTGTCCCAGTTTGAACAGTTTTTACTTTCTATGTTTAATGTGTCTCTGTGAAAGGTGTTGCAGAGAATTTACACCCAAAACTGCAGCTCTGCTCTACTTTTAGAAGCTTTATAGGGATTTTTAGGCCACTGTTTTCTGTCATTCTCACTGCTCTCATAGCAACATTTTCAGATGCAGCAGGCAGCTGTTGTCAGCTTAAAAGCTCTAGAAACCCACTGTATACTACCTGCCCAGCACCAAATGCGACTAGCGACTAGCTGGTGAACATAGTGAAGTGACTAAAGAGACAATAGCTCCCTCAAGAGAGACCAAAAATGGAGCTACAACAGAGCATATGGGACTTATATTCATCAGGTCGACAGAAACACAACTCCAAATTAATGTTAATGTTGCTCTGTAACTACATGACTTTCTGCGAAACAATTTTGCCATTACAACATTAATGTAAACATGTTTCAGTTGTCCTCAAGTGGTCAAATCAGTCGTCGCAGGTTTAAGCCCCTTTAGGCTACATCCTACTCCATTTTTGATAAAAACGGTGTTTTAAAAAGAAAATGATCTCTGTCCTCATGAGAGTTTTAGCACCGATTCATAAATAATGTCTGTCCGTACTAAATTCATACATACACCTGCACACATGTGTATGCTTGTTTAAACCTGGTGTAAGGCTGATGACACCAATAGACATGTGGAGGGTCGCAAATTGCTTGAACATTAGTTTGCCTTTTGTGCATGTATGCAGTAGTAGCATTATAAGAAGCAGAATGTAACTGCTGCTAACACAGACCAGAAAGGCAGAAACTGATGTAACTGAATCAACAACCTCAAAGCTGATGTCGTTTTTCTCCTTCAGGTAAAGGGTATCGTGATGGGGGCATGATGAATCAGGGAAGGACATGTTGTCACTAATAAGCTTCAATCAAAAAGCAGGGTGGGTGTCTGCATCATTGTTTTCAAACTAAAACGGGGTCAGCTGAATTGTGTTAACTGGATCTATTTTAGTGGTTCATAAACACATTTTAGTGGTTCATAAACACTGGAATAATGTTGTCATAAACGTGGCAAAAGTTCTGATCTTTAAAATCAAAATGTATTGGCGTGGATGTAGACTTTATAAATCTGCTAAGTGGAATAAGCTCATCATACAAATATATATTCAGCAACAGTCTGTACATTTTTAATGTGCTATTCTCAGTTAGTAAAAAGACCTTTTTCACATCGAGACATTTTGAAGTCACAGTAGAAAACACACCGGTGGAAATTGTAGAATCAATGATGACTGAATTCCATTTATTTGCTTCAGTGTCAAGGTCCTGGTATTGTGCATGCTGGCTCACTGTCACACAGTCACGGCTTTCCAGACACTTTTCAAATGGAGCCATTGTTGATGTTAATAGTGACACCTGTGCTTTTCCGAATATAACAAATCAAAAATATCTGCTGTGAAAAAGGCCAGTAGCACAAAGACTCTGATACAGCTTCCATTCCTCTGCCGTCGTGAGGCCGAGCCTCTTCTATTAGTCTGAGCTGACATTTCGCCTTCCACCATGACGACGCCACCAGAGACCTAAATCTTTGTATTTAAGGACCCATTAATTGCCAGCTCTCTGAACCTAATGGGACTCTTAATTAATGGCTCATTAAAGACAGGTGTACTGGAAAGGTCAGACATGAAGACAGTTGACATGGGTTGTAAGACAAATACATAGTATGTTGTCTGCTGTTGTCTAATTGGAGTGATCAGGATCTAAGCCGTCGCTAATTAAATCCAGGTAATTTTAATTGAAATACCAGCTCACTCCTCATCTATTCCTCGAGCTATTTACAATAAGCACATTGTGCAATATTCAACTTTCTTGAATGCAAAATGATTATTTATTGAAGTGAACAAATCAGAAAGCTTACATGGAGCAGAAAATAGACATTAAAGTGGCTATCATAACACATGCAGATACGGAGCTTTTCAAGAACGAACTTGAAGAGCACTGAGCTTGAAACGTGTTGCCGACCTGTCTGCATGCTATATTAAAGCCACTCTTAACATAATGAGGCCCATTGCTCTTCAGTGAGACTGCGGAGTCGCTCCTCTTCACTTGTCACAGACTGAAATGCCATCTCCTTAGTATATAACTCACAGTCACCGACCTCCAGCCTTCCTCCTCCTACGTACACTTCACCATGCTCTTAAGTTTGCCCCACTCATACATAAAAAGCACTCTATTCTTTTCTCTTTTTTTAACTTACCATTATATTCTATGCATATAATTATCATTAAACAACCTGACTGCTGCTCATTTCAAGAAAACATCATTACTAAAGTCTATCACCATTTTCACACAGCGGTGTAGTTAAGTTGGCTTAGTCCCTTTAAAGAAATCTGTGTTGGGAAAAGTTACTTTTAAGACTAACTACTTACTTTACTAAGTTATTCCTCCGAAATAGTAACTAGTTACTCTACTTAGGTACTCTTTATTGAAAGTAACTTATAAAGTATTTGAGAAGTTACCTATTTTAATGGTTTTTAAATACTGTTTGGTGGGTTGTCACTTCTATTGTAAAGAAATACCAACACTACCAACTCCTAGCAAAAGAAAACATGGAAAGCATAACATCTTCATTTTAATGTATTTTAATGCATTTGTTGATCATACAAACCATAACCACAACATCCAAAAAATGTTTCTTATCAGCCACAATGTAAAGTGCACATTCAAAACTAGACTATGTCGAAACCAAAACCTAGTATATGGCTAACTGTGTTTGGTGCTAACGGTGAGCGTTTTGTGTCACTTCCGGTGCCTCTGTGTTCTCGTAGTGTCTGCTTGCTGCTCTCGCTAAATTCAGTTATGTTAACTGTTAAAGTTGCACGTTATAGTGGATGATTGTCCGCTTTATTTACACCTATGCTAGTTTTTCTTAAGCACTTATATCCCACTCCTTCTTGTAGCAACTTTATCGCTAGTCTCACCTGTTTATATGTTATTCAGTTCTGTAAGCTACTTAGCTTAGCAGCTAGCGTCTCTCTCTCCTGCTTGGTGTGTTAACTGTTTAGCTCCTCCTCGGCCTCCTTTAAAAGTAGCATATTAGTTGTGTTGGAGGCAAAGAGTGCGGCTCCCCATAGCCGGCACGGGCCGACCTCGTGCAGCGAATGGGAAGGAAACAAACTTGAAAGCTGAACAGCCACCAGCCGCGCAGCAGTGAGTAAGTACACTAGCCCTCACTCTTACCCCCAACACTGTAAAAAATGCTTCAATCACATGACTAGTGCACCTTTCCACAGTTTACAGTGGATATCATTTTTATTATCAAACTCTGTGACTCCATCTGTGTTTTCCGCATCGTAGAAACCGTAGGGCCCCAGAAAGATTATGAAACAGGCTTTATATTGGGACCACTGTTATTTCAGATTAGCCATAGATGCATAGATGGAGAGATGGGTTTGAAGCATCTGTTTGTTTCATCAGTCTACTCTGCCTCTTCCTTCAGTGCATGCTGGGAAAATCTCCGACTCTCAGGCTTCTGTGTCTCATGGCGGTCATAACGCCGCCGTCAAAGGCTCCACTGTATATGTGTGTGTAAGAGCTTCTATGAGGCGCGTGTATATTTGTGTGTGGGTGAGCGTATCGTTTATAGTTCAGTAGTGCAGTGGGTTCTCTCGGCCGTAATTCATAGTCTATACAAACACACACACACACACACACACACACACACACACACACACTAGCACATATGTATGTTTATGTCTCAGTCTTTCATATAAATTCAACCTCGTCAAAATTAATACCTAAGAACAATAATATTTTACGATACCATATCATGTGATGAAACTCACAGGCTGCATCAAACACAATGCATATGTGTGAGTGTGTGTGTTTGTGTGTGTGTGTGTGTGTGTGTGTGTGCCTTCAGGGTCACGTTTGTGTATGTGACTGCCATTGAGTGTATCTCAGTCATGCCTAGCATAACATTTTCCCTTAGTTTATGTATCAGTGAGCGGCATGTCGAGGGAGTCCTAAAAACATAGGCAGTTTTCAAAAAGCCTGTTGGCCAACAGGCTGCTATGATAGCCGTAGCAGATGTATAAACACTCCTCAGACTTCCTGCTGAGTGGTAAATGTTGGGAAGCCACACTAGTATGTGAGTAATGATACAACGTTTGAACCTACAAAGTTTGCAGGCAAAGTTTAATTTGCAAGTTTGTGAATATAAACCCCCACTTTCTGTTTGAAAGTGGGGAATAGATTAGAGGATCATTAGGCAAAAAAGGTGATTTTTCTCTCAAGAGTGCAATTAAATTATGGCCCTGATTTGAATGCAGGCAACACTAACAAATCTGTATGGATATGTTTTAATCCGGACAATGAAAAATGACATGTCAGCGAAGGGAGCCGATTGCAACTGAGTTTATATATCCTCCAGTGTATCTCACTGCCATGATTTTGTTACCTGCTTATCTTGAAAGGGGAAAAAAAGCGTTTTTCATTTTGCTGCCTTAAACTCTAATGATCCTCAGTTTATAACTGTTAATCAAAGACTTGAAAGTGCTTTGCCGAACACAGACAAGATCTTTTTTGTATCTCCTTTTAATAACCAGGAGGTGTTTTAAATAACTAGAACAATGATCTTGCCAGCGCCTGCTTCTTGGCACAACAAGCAGATGATATATAACAGCCATTTGCTTTGCACAAGGGCCCATCGGGTTACTGAGAACTTTCTAAAAGCAAACTTATTTCAATTTTGGTCTCCCTGTTTCTTTTCAAAATTGTAAGTATTGTCTTTGAATTTTTTTTGTTAATTATCAGTTATCAGTAGAATTTTAGAGACATTATAGAATACATTTTTCAACACACAGTCCAGAGGGTAAAACATCAAGTAAACCTGAACTCCTCGGCTAATATGTCTCAGTGTATTCATTGACTAGCGTCATTGAAAAAGAGCTCACTTTTCTTCATGATATGGTTGAGTGGTTTCAGGGGGCCATGTGGTTCTACATTCCCCCGGTTAGTGGGTGTATCTTTTGAATGAAGCCATAGGGTGCTATATTTTACAAGCTGTGCCACTGGAGGAAGTTTTTGTGAGGAACAGGGCAGGCCATTTGCATTTGAAACAGCCTTGCCCTGCCCCTTTTCTCTGCCTCTGTCCCTGCCTCCATGGCCCCGGGCTAATGCTCTCTTTTACGTCCGGACCAGGCCTGTGCACCTGTGGACTACACACACACACACACACACACACACACACACACACCAAGCTCCAGCTGTGGGCTGCAGTGGACTGCTTGGTTTAGCTAAGCTAGCAGTCCAGGCTTCATAGGCCTAATGATGCACGACTGGCCATCTGTGAGCCTCTGCTGCTCCCTGACAGGAAAGACACGGAGGAGAGCAACTCCTCTTCCACTTCATTTAAGGTAGCCCTGCTAATGAGGGCTGTGAGATGCATGCCAAACACACGTCTCTTTGATAGATTAATATTTAGACTAACAAGAATCCTTTCACTGCTTCTTTATGTGTCATGTAATGGTTTCAACTATATAAATCCTGGCTCTCCTCTGCTCGCTAGGTTGATTCCAATCAGATCCAGGGGCAACTTAGCCCGAACCTTTTTGTCCCAATTTGGAGTGACAAGCCACCCATGTAACACAGTTGTTGTTGCTATAAACTTATATTGGAATTTGGATGGTGTAGAAAGCCGTTTGTCACATTTGCCATTTTCTCATATGAACTCTGGACAATGTTTAGACCTGATTCTCCGAACAGTTGCTGTTCACACATTTAGGACACAACAGGAGATTGTTTGTGTCAAAATCATATTCATGTACTGGAAATACTCTGTTTGGTCGAGGTGGTTGGGTAAAGGAGGCAGGACATGATGGTTTCATAATTTGGTCAACGAGTTGCTGTTGACTTATATCGTATTTATTTGAGGGGTTTTGTGTCGGTCCTTATACCAAGAGTTCCTCAGTGTTGTTGTCGCTGTGTAAATGACCCAACACAGACACCAGAATAACATTTTGGCATTGTTCATATCTTCAGTCCAAATATACGTTGAATTTCAATGTTTTTAAATCACTGCAACCTTTTCTCATTCCCTACTTGTCACATACCATTGTTTGACGATTCCAGAGGAGTATAGGACGTTGTAAAAACATGATAATAAAAACAGAATCCAATGACCTGCAAATCTTTCCAACCTACATTCAATTAAATAAAGTACAAAGACAAGATATGTAAAGTTCAATATATATATATATACACTCATTCTGAATTAGCTGCATCCTGTTTTTAATTGAAAAGGACATTAATATAACAGTCAGTTGTGTATATTAGAAGACTTGCAAAACCAGAAAACACCACAGCCAACGACTGAAATCATCAAGTTTTATTATTATTGACAATTTAATATTAAAATGCTGTAAAACTCATTGTACAATGATATTATGCCCAAAATCCCAAGTTTCAGATATTTAATTCTCATCTAAATTTAAATTTAATTCACTGATCACACATAATTTATTCTCTAAATAAATAGAACAAGCTCATAAAGACATGTTTTATTCCGTTTTATTTTTGCAATATTTTCCACATTTATTGCTGCTGCTGCTGTTGGTGCAGTTGGTGCTTCTTCTGGCACATCAGTCACGAGTTGCCCGGCTCAGTGTTTACCTTGGTCATCCCAAAAATGATTTGCTCCATGTAAGTGCAATTTCATTCCCTCCTTGGGAACCTGATTTTAAAGACAAAACTGGATCAATTGGATGTATTGGTAAATTGGACCTAATAAATTGGATCTTTTTAAAGTTTCAAGCAGAGACTGATACAGAGCCGAGAGTCTGCAACTCCAGGACGCAAAAGCCGAGACAAAAGCTATCCTTCTTATCCTACAGTATGTTATTAAGGATTAGGTCATCAAATGATGGTATTTCATTAAATTATGTGCATGAAAGCTTCATGATATAAAACTGAATCTAGATGGAATTGTACACATGAACTCCACATAGTGATACAGTAGAATTGTCACAGCTATTTTTGTTAAAATGTTCAAGGGTGACAAAAGAGTTTGCCACGTTTCTGTATTTTCTCCCTTTTGTTTGGATTTTGACAGCCCTAAATTTGGCAGAAAGGGACCCGGCCAGATTTATCAAGGCCATTAAAACACAACTTCTCCTGTCCGTACTGTCAAAATGAAAGCGTTCATTTGAATGGAAATGGTCTCTGTGTCAGGCGTTTGTACTTTTTCTCGCTGACACTAATGTAATTCAAGGGACCACCTCGCTCTGCCAGTTGTCTGGGTGCCAGGCAAACTGGCACTTGGGGCACTTAACCATTTAGGGCATTGGCATGGCACCTGAACAAGGCCTCTCATCCATACATCTTGGCATTTGGTGCCACTTGATGAAGCCAAAACACAGAATCCGGCTTCTCAAGATGGTGTTTCTGCTCGTATCCATTTAAGGAGAGATTTTTCAAAGCTTTCACCCACAAAACAGGGACACATCATTTCAGTTTCCCTACTGAATCTTTTGTGTGTCCGTCATCCCCCCTACTCTCTATCTCTCCCTTTAAATTAGTCTTTTTATACAGACGTCAATATAGCTCGTATGTACAGGCAATGAAAAACAAGATCCGTATTTTTTTTTTTTACCGTCCGCTGTAATGCGTCCGCCACCATCTTGCTGACGTAGTAGTGATTGTTTTTTGTGATTGAAGCGAAGTTTAATAGGGCGAATTCCCGCATTCAGTGGGAGGCAGGGGTGGTGGATGGGTCAAACAAAAGTAAACCATTTTTAACCTAAGTTCAATGTTTATGTAAGTTACGTGAATCACGTTTCTGAACTTAGGTTTTTTACGTAACTTGCGGCAGTCACGTGACCCTTGCAACTACTTAACTTCCAGCATTTACATACATTTATTCACTGTTAAAACTGTCTTTTATAATGCCTTGCCAGTTAGTTTTTTGCCTCAAGGTCAATGGTTTTACAACACAAATCCACAGAAACTGCAGTATTTTTTTTATAACCGTGGGCCGTACATGTGTGCTGTTTTTAGAATGTGCTGTTGTACCGCGAGCCGCGATACGTTAATATGTGCCGTGAAACGCGAGCCGCAATATGTACCTACATGCCGTAATTTGTGGTACTAACACACAACCTATATATATAACCTATATAGAAGTGCACTTCATTTACAACCTCTTCTGCTGTTTATGTCAGAGAACTTGTTGAATTACACGTATACTGTTAATACAGTCTAGTCAGTGCTTTTACTTTGCTCTTTTAAGCTTCATACATGAAGGAAGAACTCATATGGTCTATTTTTTTTTTTAAACCAATGATTGTCTCTGTCTGACATCATCTTCCTTTATTCTCTGCTGACAGCTCAAAATCTGTGCGTTTGCAGTTGGCTGTTAGAGGAAAGCTCGGCCAGATGTGAAATAATTTACTAGAGTCAATGCAGCCTTTGATGTAGAGTCAAGGAAGGTCAATTGGTTTTCATGTATGGCATGATCATTGACTCGTGGTTTCCTGTAACACGCCTGTATGAGACACGCAGCATTCGCGGCCTGATAAAAATACAGTCCGCACCACGCTCAGATAATGACTGTGGGCTGGGGAATATCCAGCACAGACATGCACATACACACACTCGCGAACACTAACACTTGTGAACACGCCATCTACTTCATCTTTTCTCTGTCACTCCACTGGCAGAACACAGTGTTTCTACATCTCAGACGGTCGATATCCGAGTGCTTACACATTCTATAGCAACAGAGCCGGCCTGGATTGATGAATGCTCCTTAAGTGAGAGAGAGACCCGGCCATATAGGGATCTCAGCTCTGAGGGGAAGTTAGGCCACTGTAGGGGGTCAGACAGGAATCTGCTGCCACTTTACCAGAGTCTGTGAAACATCCAAAGTAAATGACCAGGATGTAGTTTTTCTCTGCAAACCGACAACACGCCTAAAATATCCCAGAAGATTTCCCCTTCCTGACTTATGCCCTAAATAAGTCTTAATATGAACAAATAATGATGCCTATTTTAGATAATGGGATCTGGGAATATGGGATTGGACTATTGGATGTGGAAATTAATATTGAAACATTTTTCATGTTGGTTTCCATGAAACTATCACTGTGTGGTACAGTATGTGCGTGCCAACCTGAGCGCATATAAGGAAGAACCTTTTCAATCCTTTAAAACATGTATTGGATGCTGCTTTTTCAATAAGCTTCAGATCCCTTTAACACTAGTTGAAAATGGACTTGAAAACATTCCAGAGACATAAGAAAGTTACATATGAATCACATTTTACTGGAAAGCAAATGTGCAGCAGATTTCATTCAAGTCTAACACAGTCATGCTAATTTTTATGTTTTATTTTCAACCTAGTCCCAATCCACCTTTGGCTTTGACTTACTTTACATGCAGTCACATCTCCATGTCTTCACCACTAGTTGTCAGCAGTGTGTCTGCCTGCCATGCTCTTTGTAACATGGCCAGTTTAATTTGCTGGTCATCATTTATACATTGGCTTGTGTCGCATAGTTCTCCATTGTGAGTGCCATCCAGCAGTTGGTCGTGAGAGCCTTGACCTTAGCAGAAAAAAACCTTAAAAGTCAAAGTCAGCGGATCACCAAAAAGGGCCACCAAAGCTTAATTCTCTGGGCACAATACATACAGGTGCATCTCAATAAATTACAATATCATGGAAAAGTCCATTTCCAGTAGTTCAAGTCAAATAGCCCCAACCAAGTACTGAGTGCATATAGATGGACATACTTTTCAGAGTCCATTTCGATATTAAACATACTTTTTAAAATTGGTCTTTTGTAATATCCAATTTTTTTGAGACACTGAATTTTAGGTTTTCATGAAATGAAGACATTAAATGTTTCATTCTGTGTGTAATGGATCTATATAACATGTTATTTCCACTTTTTGAATTAAGTTACTGACAAACAAACTTTTCTATGATATTCTAATTTATTGAGATGCACCTGTATAAGTACATAATTTATTGGCAATCAGTTCAATAGATTTCAGTCTGGACCAAAGTTGTGGACGGATATTGCCATCCATTGAACCATGCAAAAAAGTGAGATATAAAGAGGCAAAAACAAGGAAGAAACACAAAAAATGTCAGTGATTCAAGCTGCAGCTGCCATCAAGAGAAGTTTGAAAAGTAAGACACACAAGACAATTCAAGTGGACGAGCCAACTGCTACAACTGCTACCGTTATCTTTCTCTTCCACCCTCTCTGGTATCATTTTGGAACACTTATCGAGAGAAGCTGCAAGTGTAACAGCACTATAGTTTAAGCTGCCATCAGTCAACAGGTCTTAATCTGTTGAGTCCTGCTCTGTATTCCTCTGGGAGAGGAAGCCTATTAGATTTCACTTATTTGGGCTCTCATAGTAACAGAAATACCAACTGGCCAACTGGGATTTCCGCAAAAACACTCTCTCCTGCTAACGCATTAGAGCTGAGAAGTCCTTTACATTCCCAGACATATGTACATGTATGAACACCTATGCTTGTTCACGGACACATGCATGCATGCTAGCTTGCAGCGAGCACACATAGTAAAAAGCTGGCAAGTGTACAGTTAAACAGCTGTACTGAAGTGATGGATTTTTACTGGCTCAAAAGTCAGACTGCAGGATTATTTCTGCTTTAATCATCCATGCTCCACGGTCTTACCGATTGTATATGAAGTGTAGAGCTCTTATTGCAGTCATGCATGAAAAGCCGTCGCTTCAGATCTAAATGAGGGTCTGATGTGTATCGGTTTACACTTCCTGCCTTCGGCCTGGCGGTCATCCAACCCCCAACCTAATCCCAGACCCGAAAAGCCATCACCCACTCCCTTTAGGGAAGGTCACAGGTCAGCAATCATTCATGCAAGACACAAACAAGAATAGTTTGTATTAGTTTAATGGCCTTTAGGACTACAGATATTTTCCTTTTTGATGTGGTTGTTTTCATGGGTTAACATGAAAACTAAATAGCAAAAATTTTATTCTTGGAGCATGGCTGATCAATTGGAAAAAAATAAAATATTTGGCGGTTCTCCTCCTCTGAATCTAGTTTGCATATCTCCCCCATTGGCCTGTCACAAAGACCAATGAAGCTGAATGTGGGCGTGTCAGCAGGACAATGCAGGCCAGAGTCCATTTATCTCCATACGTCAACAGGAGAAGCTTTGAGCCAGCCACATTCTGGTCAGTTTAAAGAGTCTGCTCCACCAGACATGAGTTAATGGGCTACTGATGGACATGCAAAGGCAGGTGCTGTTTTTGTTGGCTGGAGCTTTGGACAAAAAGCCAAAGAGTGCTCTGTGACTTAAAGCTGCAGGACTTCCAATGGGCTGTGGAGTCCGGGGGAGCAGGAGAGAGATTTTAATATTATATAATTAATTAAAACATTTTAAGTAACATTTTCTTCTTGATTTATTTGCATTTGCATTCAACCATTACAACTAGATTTGACCCACAATAAATAAATAAAATAAATTAAAGTTCCAGCACACATCAGGATACTCAGACACACACTACTGAGAACAAAGAGAAAGATCTACAGGTTTTGCATGTTGCTTCATCTGATTAAAATAATAAGAGAATCCTGAAGGCTCACACTCCACAACAAAAAATAATACTCATAAAGTCAACAACAATAGGCAATACAATTCTACCACACAAAATTAGATACAAATATCTAACTTCCAGTTCTACAAGACAATAAGATACAACTAATATAGGAGTATATCAGTGGATTAATAAAATAAATGTATACATTTACATAAGATATAATTAAGCAAGAAGTACATTAACATTCACATCCTGAAATGCATCTAAAAAGTAATAGAATTTTTTTTTTAATGAGAATTCCATACAAAATATATAATGGTACATTACAAAAAATTCACATGAGGTAAATATTAGATACAGAGAGGTTGAGTAGATCCAGAATGTAAACATTAACATACGATAACATAAATATAATAGAGTACCTAAGTATATAAATATCCTCATGAAGAAATGCATATCAAAAACTTTTAGAAAAAGGTAGAAAAATGTATGAGAAGTGTGTGCAAAGAAAAATACATAATAATAAATTACAGAAGTCGGGGGAGGTAGATATAAATAATAATAATAATACCCTACTGTAAATATAATAGAGTAGATCCACACACAAAAACCATCATCACAGCTTTCAATAATATTACTGTATACCAGCACATATCTCTAATACGCCGTCATTAGTGGTAAAATGACTGACAGGTTGTGGGATTAAACCCTCAAATTTTCCGACTGCGCATCACAATCATCACAGTCAATCACACAGTTATGCAACGCAATAAAACTCAATCCAAGATGAAACAAGGAAACTGCCAAGACAATTTGCTAACAAAGACCTGGGGAGACTAACAGACACTGATTTACAACAGAGAGAACAATTAGCGTTGAAAAGGCTCCAATTAAAATGACTCCCTTTGATCAGCGGAGGGAACGGAGCTTCAGCGCGCACACCATCTGCGATGGCGCAGTCAGATCAATCTGAAATGAAATAATTATGGCAAATTAATGGGTGTAAAAGTCACCAATTGATACGCCGAGGATGATTTCATATGTCTAATTGGGAGAGGGAGGAGGATGTGCTCGAACAGTGAGAGACATTTACGGGATTAAGGAGATGGAGGGGGAGAGTGATGAGACAAAGGATGGATAGGTAGATAGGAAGAGAACAAAAGAGAAAGAAAGTGAGAAAGAAAGAAAAACAAGGTTTGGAGCATCATTTTCCTCCCCAGCATATGACTGTAGACAGAATATTAAAGCACACAAATCCTGTCACTGCAATATTCCATAAAGGTGCAATAAATTCATTATGGATTCAAGGGACGCCATAATGCTTTCAAATCATTCCCAATGCGGCCGCGATCAAAACCAACAGCCACAAATCAAATTTGGACCAAATAACTGTCAAGTGGGGTAGATTAATGAACGCAATACAAGTCCTTTGACGTGAAATGATACAGTGCGAGAGTTAACACTGGAAAATATGTGTTCATATCTACTTTGGAAAACAAAAGAAAAATACAGCAGCTGCCAAGGACTGTTATTGGGTTGTATATTTCTGCTTCTGCGCTCACCTGAAAGCTGTGTGACAGTCCTGGTCGATATTCAAATGTAGACACTCAAGCATTCTGCGAGGGAGAAAAAAGAGAATAACTGAATAGCTAATGTACCTGACAATGGTGTTGACTTGTTTTGTTGCCTGCTTTAGACAGAGAGAGAAAAAAAAAACGCACAAATATGGATAAAAACAGCTTGGAAAAGAATGAATTTAGGGCAAAATCAAACTGCTCAGATGCTGGAAGAATCCGCAAATTAAACCAGATTTGTACAGCGTATTTACATTTAATGTATTCCTATCATATCTGATCAAATCACTTCACTGTCAGATTCCTATGCTTCCAATTTCTGGAGTTTTTTCTGCTCAGCGGAGATGACTGGAACACCTGCTGACTGAACAGGTGTGACGATCTTTCTGGAGAGAAAACAGGCTCCTGCACGCTCCCTCTGAGGAAACCCAAACACCCCGAGTAACTGAGGTGTTAATTAAAATGAAAAGGGAGAATGTTAAAACAGTGAGAAAAATGCCTGCTCCCCCTCAAGTTCAGCTTGGCTTGGCAGACGGCTGAGCCGGGACGGGAGGTTCATGCTAATTGTCATGGCCTTTCATTTTGGGAAGGCACGTCAGAATCCTCAGCGGAGGCTAATTTGTAAGTTTTCCTCAGAGTACGTTCAGTCTGTCCCATTTTTTTTTGTCATGTCAAATATGCCTTTTCCCCTCCTCCCCCCTCCCTGACTTCCACAAATAGCCAAAAGAGAGCCTTGATCTACGGCGTTCATGAGAAAAAAGGAAATTTTAATAAGTGTAACGTAACGAAACCTGCCAGAATCTCCATGCGCACAACAGCTGTTTGCCTCCAGCCTCATCATTTTGATAAATCACATCAGTGCATTATCTTCAAGCCAGAAATGTGCAGCGTGTGCATATGCAACTGTGACGAAAATTAATTGTTCAGATCAAGAAATTGCTTCATATGGTCAGGCCTTGTCCACCTTGCCAGATCATTTATCATGCGATCAACGGTGCTGAAGTAAAAAAAAAAAGTTTTTCTTTGGGGCAGCTGTGATGAAATGAGGCATCAGAGCGTGCGGCCGCGTGTTGGACCAGTGTTACCACAGTCACGTTTTCCTGCTGACATCACCAACACCAGCTGAACCACAAAGCATGACGAGGCCGGAGAGACAGAGCGGCTACGGCCACCCTCAGCAGCCTCTCTCTCTCTCTCTCTCTCTCTCTCTCTGTCTCTGTCTCTCTCTCTTCTGAATTTCATTCATTGGAATACTTGGATGAACACAGAAAACAGTCACACACACACAAGTCTATTAAAGGCGCTCTATCATCAGGGATGTGGGAGGCTGGTGTATGTGTGTGTGGGGTTGTGGTGAGCTGACTCACTCACACACATATGGAGGCAGACAGAAATGCCCACACACACACACCCACAGACACAAAAGTTTAAATACATACATACGCAAACACCTGGGTGCAGTAAGTGGGAACATACAGGGAGATAAAGATGGACAGATCACACACATACACACACACACACACACACACACACATACGGTGTGTCACGTTACTAGTTTAATTGTGGTTGCCCCCCCTCTCCCTGTCTGCCTCCTGTTTACTTTAAGCTCATGTTTTCCTTTGTGGCTTGTTTGAAGGGGGTGAGGTCTGCCTGCAGAGCTTCACTATTCTCCCAGGATCATGTCTCTGTTGTGGCCTGCTATCCATGTATGTGTGTTTATGTCTGTGTGCGTCTGTCTGTGTGCGTGTGTGGAGATGGTGGCTTTTAAAAGGGTATAAACATTACCTCAAATGATTTTTCGGTGCTTTGGAGTGTGTTAATCTATCGTGCTCTGTTTTCAGTCTTTTAACTTTGAAGAGCAGTCAGTAGACACGATCACATGACCCGCTTCTCTCAATCTGGCCACTACACAAAAATGTGACACACTGCCCCGAGCCACTGCTGCACTATAGCTGCACATAAACAGGCTCTGGTGCTGACTTGAGTTGCTGCATCGTCATTTGTCACGTTTAGTAGAAAAATGCACACCAGACACTATTGGAAAAATAGTGAGAAACAGGCACTTAAATAACTACTTAAAGTACACAAACCTGCTTTGAGGATGTTAGACTTCAGTCTGTGTTCCACACTGTTTCATATTCATCAAACAACATTTTAATGTCAGTACTTGCCAAGTCAGTCATGGAATTAGAAATTGCCACTTGGCCTCGTCAAATTAAATTTGTGACAAATGTTGCTGCATTTAACTCTCTGAATCCCACAACCTGTTGGCAGGTTTGAAAGGCATGTTTTCTTTTGAAATTGCACCTCTCATCCTAGCCATAAATTGTCAAAATATGAATTAATAGTGGATTTTAAAGATTCCCGCATGAATGAATGATGTTTAACAACCATTTCCTTGAGGAAAATAATCAAATCGTAAAGGTTAAACTAGTGGTATAGATTCAAAATCACAAAAGATTCAAAAGCACCAGCCAGACTATGTAAAACATGTATAATTGTGCTTCTCAGCCCAAGTGGGAAGCTATGAGTGACTTGGCTGAGGCCAACAGTCGTGATAGAAATATAAGTGAAACGTCAACTTAAAGGTAGGCTTTTTACACAGAACAGAGAGGAGAGGACAGGAGAGGTTGTAGGTTTTAAAAATAGTTTTATACATGCCATGTAGACTGCAAAGCCCCCATTTTTCCCAGTAATTTTTGAGGAAAAATGTTCTGTATATAAAGTATGTTGTGTTAAATAAATGATCAAAAGAAATTCACACTTTCTTTTTTTTTTAATGATTTATGACATTATAACTGTGTTATACTACACAGAAGACATATTTTAGTTATCCCTACCTCTAGGCATATATTTAATACATATATAGTACCGTGCAAAAGTCTTAGTGACAAAATGCCTAGATGAATTGGGTTGAAGGAAAAAGGTGGTAACACCAAATATTGATTATTTAGATTTTTCTTCTATTCACTCACTTTGCATTTTGTTAATTGATAAAAATAACTATTAAAATTTCTATTTTTCCAAAGCATTCTTATTTAACAGTATTTTTTCCCACACCTGCCTCAAACTTTTGCCCAGCAATGTATACAGTATATATTATTATAATCAGTTATTTGTGTATGTTTGTATGCATCTGTATATAGCTACTATGTACTACTAAATTTCTATGTTTTATTCTCTTGACTTCTTATTTATTAAGTTTTATTCCTATTATTTTATTTTCCCCTTGTCTTGGGCATTGAGTACTACTGTGACTGTATAAAGTGAAAATCAATAAAAAATATCTGAATAATAAAATTATTATTTGAGTCATGCAACTCGGTTGAAACAGAACTTACAAAGAGTTGCATGACGTAAATATTGCGGTAGAAATGAGGCCACAGGAGTAAACCCCACCCCACACACATTGCTTTAGGTTTAACACTTTAAAATCCCTAATTTGCTGCACAGCTA
This sequence comes from Centropristis striata, assembly GCF_030273125.1. Lineage (NCBI taxonomy): Eukaryota > Metazoa > Chordata > Actinopteri > Perciformes > Serranidae > Centropristis > Centropristis striata. Next base: position 25,852,914 of record NC_081530.1, read on the forward strand.
CTAGTAATATTGCAGTTCAGTAAAATACCCTAGACGGCACCATACACTATAATACACACAAGCTGCACATAGATTGCTATTAGTCATGTGTGTGTCCTGGACTTTTAAAGCCTTCCAGGATAAACAGCATGTCTCATTTGGGTTTTCTGAGTGCTCTAACCATGCGGAATAGAAACAGGTGTTATGTGTTGTCAATAATTACTGTGTATACCTCTTCCTCTCATGACTCTGTGTGTGTGTGTGTGTGTGTGTGTGTGTGTGTGTGTGTGTGTGTGTGTGTGGTCCCATATGGTTTGGATGTTTATTTGGACAGGTGACAACATGTCAAAAACTCAACACTCCTGTCGAGTTCCCTCTTGGGCTGCTGTTGCAAGTAGATGATGTCTTTCATTCAAAGTACTTCATTCTCTTACACATTTTAGGCTTTCTATTTGATTTTTTAGCAGTTAGGCTTCACCACAGAGAAACATTGCACTGCATTTTTTCCCCCTCTTCTCTGTTGCTTTTAATCTTTGACATTTCACTTGTTTTTTCATTAAGCACATGACAAACACAGTCCTGCTTTTCATGCACAGAAAACATTTCAACATGCAGCTATTAACATTTAGGAAAAATAACAAACATTTATTGTGAATGCTTCACTGGAAATTACCTGAAATAAGTTCATATCTAAATAGCCGGCATGTTGTTGTACAATGACAATAAAGTAACGAACTGAAAAGCCATTTGCTTTTCAAGCTGAGGGGGCTGAACTTCATACTCACTCAACAAGTGCACCACAAGCATCCCAAAATGACACTAAGCTCTGAATACAGCGCTTTGAATTGAGAGTGACTTTTGTGGTTTTGCATTGTGCCTAAATGTTCAGACTTCCTGTAGTAGTCTCTCCAAAACAAAGGCAACAATTCTTTGCCGCTACAACCCCACCTCCGCCTTCCACGTGTAACAAATACTTCCCCAGTGGACTCTCCCCGGTGAACACAATCAAATAAACAATACGGCTTCTTTTACTGAAAACCAGAGTGCCTATTAGAGAGAGCAAACGACCTGATTGTTGATTGTGTTAGCATGTCTGAGTGCCTCACTAAATTGCCCACAAGGGTTGAACACAGGAGAGAGGAGGGAGAAGAGGGAGCGGAGAAGGGGAGAAAAAAAAAAAGAAAAAACAAAACTCTTGACTTCTAGATGAGAGGGAATAAAATGAGTGCTCGTTTCGAGACACGGGAATAGATTAGCCGGGGTTCTGGGGTTGGAGCGTGATTACAGAGCTATTGTTGTTGTTGGAATATATCATATCGCAGCGTCTCCTGCAGCCTTGGCTAAATAAATCTGTCGTAATCCCCCTGGTGAGCCCCGGCGGCTTCGCGAGCGCCTACTTAACCAGGCTAATTAAAACTCTTCCTTGTCTTGCTTTCTCCAAATTTACATGCCAGCTTCAGTCTGTGAGGTTGCAGAGGCTCCATTGGTGGGATGCATCTTATAAAATAAAAATTCCCCTCCTCCCCACCTTCCCACATTCTCCCTTAATGTGTGCACACAGAAAAAAAAGAGTGGTGGGGGCAGAGAAACAATGTGAAAACTTGCCAGAAAATGTGCGTAGGAATTGTCCTTATGTGATCTAAATATGGGGCATTTCATTGATGACCCACTTTATCAGGAGGCAAGAATGAGAAGAGCTGAGAAGTGTGACTTCATACACACACACACACACACACACACACACACACACACACACACACACACACACAGCACTCAGCTTTATCAGTTCAACAATTATTGTCACCGGGCTAATTATGAAAGGCAATTAGTACTGCTTACATGGCAGGGGAAAGAAGGATGGCAAGAGAGAGAGGGAGAGACTGAAAGGGGCATGTTTTTTTTTCCTCACCACAACATTTCAAGATTTGCATCTCGAAAATTGGATAGGAGGGGAAGCGTTGGGGTTTCCTGGGAAATAAAGCGTCCTCACGTGGGAGTGCTTGTCACTTAATCATCTGGATTTGTTCAAGGTGACATGGTGATGCACTTGGGAGCCAGCGGTCCAATTCCTCCTCTGGGGTGGAGGGGCTTAATGAATGGATGTGTCCTCGGGCGACCTGCGACTTCCACTCCTCGTGGCACGGGAGATGGATGAGGAATTTTATGCCATTTTTTACTTATTATATCGTACACAGTGGAGAGAGACAGAGATGATGGGAGATAAAGAGGATGACATGTGGTCAAGGTTGCGAGTCAGGTAGCACTGAAAGGAAATATTTGTGCGCTCTCATCAAGCCGCGACAACAAGGAGCAGAAAATGTCATTACTGTTGTGACAGAAGAAACATCAATAATAGAGCAACTGATGTTTTATTTAACCTTGCCCACTAAAAATTACATTCAAAATTACATCACACAACCAAACTGGATTATCAATTACCTTTCAAGGGAAACTATTGTTGCAGTTTTAAGCATGTGGTTCATGTTGGGAATTGAAACAAAACGACTTGGTTAGGTATAGGAAAAGATCATGTTGTGGGTTAAAATAGGTACATTTGTGACAGAACTTGAAATACATTAGAATTAGCCAATGCTGACTTGACACAAGACACAAACAGCGGTCTCCTGGGTAAAGGTCCTGTGTTTGTTTGACCCATCCATCCACCCAGACCACCTCTCTTTGTGAACAAACATATTTCCTAAACGTCACCAACAAATGTAATCTAGTAGAAAGTACATTTCCCTCAAAACATAATTAATTAGGCATTTGTTGTATGGGAATGTAACTTTTCGGAGATTAGGCTGTTTCATTTATCATTTTAAATTGAGCTGGTAGAGATTTAGTGTCCTTTTCAAGGACCCTGCCTTGATAAGGCAGCACTCCAAAAATGCTGATGGCTGTCAACACTCACAGGCTGTCGGGTAACATTTTATACTCATGCTGTCTTCTGACAACAAAAACAGAACAAGATGTCACTGAGAGCACCTGTAAATGTTTTTCAGCTCTACGGAAAAACAAATGTGATCACAGAGAGTCAGATGCAACAGTGTTTAGCCTGCTGAGACCAAGTGAAGAGTCATGCCTGTCACACTGTGCACAAATCTGTTGTTTGCCAACTGCAAAAATGAGGATGAAATTGCCATTTCACCATTTTGTCACTGTTTCCGGAACTTAAATGTGGACATAAAGCTTTGAGAAAGCAAAGTGAAAAGTCAGTTTGAGGCATTTTATTTGCATTCATGTTATGTGGTCAGTTGAGAATGCTCCATCATCTTTGGGGTAGGTTTTTCGTTTTGCATATCTTTGAACCAATTGGCTATCTCTAATAACGATTTCCCCTCTGGGGGCAAGTGCCAATATTTCTGGGGTAGCAAGCGGAAATCAGGAAAACGGGCAAAGACTTTCTCTTGAATGCTGTCATTGTTTACAACGGCAACTTGAGACACGAGAATGGAGTTGGAGTTGAGGGAAGACATCTACGACCGTAGCTTCACAAGTAGCAAGTTAGCTAAGCTCAAAAAAGCTAAATTGCTAATCAGTTGTCAACCAAAGCCCGATCAAACGTAATGGGAATACAATCGGCAACCAGAGAGCTTCTGATACCGAAATCTTGTTCTGTTGCCTCCAGATTCTGCATTGTTTTATATAGATATCTTTCTAAGGAGACTACTTTTGCGCAAGCTTTACTGAGATGTGCTGTCACAGAGTACGGAAAGTTGATTTGTGTTTGTGAACAAGACGATTAAACCAAAAGTGAAAGGCTCCCATGGATTCAGTTATTTGTAGCCTCTGTCATGCTGCACACATGTAGGCTAAATGATCGTTTTATGTGTGTGGGTATTAAATCTGAACACACAGGCAGCTTTTTTCCCGTCACTATCTGAGTCGAGGCAATCTCAATCGTTAGTCTCAGCATAACTTTTCCAGAACTCTCGACAGATGCCAAAAAAGCTGGATGTACATGCTGCTCTCCAAAACAGTAGCAGACAGCCCTCCTGTAGTGAAAGACAAGCACAGACTAAACATGACAATGTTGATTGATTGGACTGTAGATCCTTAGCTCCCCACCGGCGCTGCATGTGCCCGCCCCCATCGTGCTAAGGAGTCGTAATGTACCACAATTCTGCAGACAAAACACAGAAAGCCACTAAACAACATCATTCGCCACCTGGTCCGAGAAGAGAAACAAAGCTGGACAGGACTAATGGAGAGTCGCTGTGCCTCACTGGAGCGACTGACCTAATTGGAGCAATTGGAGACGGACACTCGCTGCCATCAATCACGACACCTCTGATGGGTTTTGGAAGGATTTCAACGAGGGAGGAGGGACAGAGGAAAGCAAAGCATGGACAATCAGGTGTACGCTTGAATGTGTGTGGACTCTGAAGGGTGGGGGGTGGATTTGATGGCTTGCCAAAGTTGGATTTTCCCCGGGTGAAACCTGAGGCATTTGAAACAGCAGGCTGCAGAGTCGGCAGGCCTGGGTTTAGGGTTGTGGCGTTTGCGGCGGTGGGCGGCGGGGGAGGCGGGGGCAGCTTGTCATCTGTAATGGAGGAATGTGGGGCCGTCTCAGTGGGGCAGAGTATTCCCTTTCACACTCTGGTAAAAAGAAAGAGAAGGGAAGGGCTGGGTGGAGTTGGGCCTCTTTCTCAGACGTTTCAGGGGTGGACGCCGTGTTCCAGTGGCCTATTTTCAATTCCTAGAAATTCCAGACAGGCTTCTCAAGGTAACACTGCTGAGCAACCTCCTGACTAACGCAATCACTGCCCAAAGCACACAGTCACTTAAATCTATTATGGCAGATTAGGTAAATGAAAACCAGATCAGGTCATTCAACTCTAATCAAGTTTAGTCAAACCTGATTAATCATATGTTATCTAATCAGTCAAATTCAGTTCAAATCCAGACATCTGTTCAACTATAATAAAAGCAACATTTTTGCAATCAATCCAAAACAAAGTGATTACAGTAACAATTTAACCACATTACCTGAAGAATTTTGGAACAGTCAAATATACTAAATTCCCTTTATTCAACCTCATAACCCTACATCTAAAGCAAACTGGTGAGGCATAAAGCAGGTCGGTAAAAAACTAATGGTTTGATTATTGATGGGATCTGCTAGAAAGAGAAGGAAAAAATTTAAAAGAACTGAAAGACTGTGGCTTCCAAACAATTTCTTCTTTTATTCAGATATAGGTTTTTTTTTGAAGTGGGGTTGTATGAGGTACTTATTTATAGTCCATAAACCATAACCCTTGTATTTAGAAGCTAAACAATGTACTGCTGTTTAAGTTTACGTGCGGCGAACTGAAGCGGTTATCTCTTGAAAGACACTTGACTCTATTGACAAAAACACTACTTTTTCCATGCAGAACAGGGCAGATGCTGGCCTTTTTGCTGCCCCAATCAGTTAGTTTGATTGCATTTTTGTGTGAATCCAAACTAATCATTTAATACACCAAAGTCACACAGTAACACAAACTAGCTCACTGACAGAGGCAGCGGAAGGCCAGCAATTCCGGTCATCTGTGAAGTAAAATTACAGTTTTTGTCAATAGAGTCTGGTGTCTTTGAAGGGATCATCAATAAGGACTTAATTTCCCCTTCCGACATGGCTATTTGATGGCAAGCTGAAGTGGTGAAAATATTCTAATACATAAACTTAAACTGATGCCTTTTTTAGATGGCAAACTATCCCTTTTAACAGTTCTGGAAGACACAAGTTGTAGTTCTTCTCAGTAGAAAACCTCAGTATCTCACAAACACATACATGCCCACAGTTTCCCGGCCACAGCTGCTGCTACGGAACAGTGAAAGTGCTGCAAAAGATTTGAGAAAGATGCCCCACAGATGTGAGCCCACATGTGTTTTTTGAAAGACGTGTAAGTATTGACAGCGAAGGATAAGCTCCAAATGTGGAATGCCATTAACAAGATCAATGCCTTCCTCTCTGAATATGGTATGTTTTCATGTTTTATGGTTGAAGATGGAAGTGCTGATGTCAGGTTGAGCGCCAGGTTGGGTTCATCTGTGGTTCATTTAACTTGAGGCTTCCTCCTGCGCGAGCAGCTTGCCGTGACTCTTGTAGGTGTGTGTGTGTGTGTGTGTGTTTGCAAGTCCGTATGTGTTTAGCTGTGGGTGTGTGAAGTATCCAAACTGTGATTCACTGGTATCTGTTGATCCCCTGTATCTTTATGTGCCCACTCCTTTTGTATCCTACATTGCACTCGCACACAGGCACACACCTTTCTCCTTTCACTCTGCTCTTTTATTCCTTCAGGATTGATTTTCCTTTCTCGCTTTAAAGGGCAGGCCCATTATTTGTTGGCTTTTTGAGTTTTTGAAAACATTCTCTAGCTTCCTCTCAGTGTTCATAAGTATTCAAGTCCAAAATTCAGATTTTGGTAGAAGCACATGTTATTTAGGGTTAACAGGCTATTTCCCACTTCTAAAAAGTTTTTCCCACATGACCTGATGCAAGTTCCGTACTGATGATGGCAGCCGGATCGACTGACAGTGATACTGACTTTATACGTAGAATGTTTTTGCTGTATCTGGCCATTAGACAACCCTTTCCAATGGAGAACTGAAGCCTTTGTCGCTCTCTTCAAAGCCACCAGACTCCTTTGACAAAAATAGTGATTTAACTTCATGGGAGTTTTTTTACCGAGGCGTGCATTTCTGTGCCGATACTCATATCTGCTTTTCCGAAATGGGAAAAACTGCTGTCTAACTTACAACCCAATTTTTAAAAAAAACTTACCTTTTCAGTTATTTATTAAAATTGACTCAGCTAGTGCTTGCATTCACATTATTTAAAACCTTTTTCCCCTCTTTATTCATAACCTTATTGAATAGCTTACTGTGGTTACCTACGTCACAACTTTTTGCTGAGGTCTGAGTGGGTGTATACAATGAAAACTCACCGATTGAGTCAGAGTTTAAATGAAAAAGACAGGGGACATACTGTATTTACACAATGACATAATTAGAAACACTTTTTGGCACGTGTTTGGAGAAAACCAGGGGTCCATTCAGACTGGAGACCTGCTCTTTCCACCTTTGCCCCCTGGCATCTGTCACCAACATCAAATGGAAAACTAAAAAAATACAACTGAGTTGTATTTATTTTGGTGTAATCATTAGGATTAAGCCGGTGCAGAAACGCATTAATTCCTAATCCTCCCCGTGTCCCCTCTCCCTATCCCATCTTCTCCCTTGTTCCCCCCTCCTCGTCTTTCTCCTCCTCTTTCTTCCCCTCCCTTTCTCCCCCATGCTTTACAGCACCAAACGCTTTTAATTTGTCAGGGAGGGGTGGAGGAGTTCGGGGGGGTTAGTTCGAGGCACTCGTTCGGAGCAGCTTTGAGCCTCTGCCAAGCTCTCGTTCGCATTGTGTTGCTTACAGCTGGGCTTGCCCTCCTTCCCTGCTCTCTCCCTCTTTCTCCGCTCTCTGTTCTTCGTCTCCCTTTCTTTTTTTTTTCTTTTCTCTTTTTGTGTGTGAAGCGCTGTCTGCTTTTCTTGATGGTTTCTGCTACGGGGAGTCGGGGAGTAAAAGGGGGTCACTTGTCATGGGGCCAACTTTTGGGGTTTCCATCCCTTGTGCATGGAAACACACACACAAAAAGACACTCATGCACATACACAGGCGCACAAACACACACCAGTGGCAATAAACACCAGGGAGGAGGGACAAGGGTTGAGGAGAGAGACGGAGCGGGGGGAGAGGGAGGTGAAGGGGGGTAACATGGCACACTCTTTCGAGGCAACCTCGACTCTACTTTCACTCTCTCTCTTTTGACAGTTCCTCAGTTCTCCTTCAAGGTTTTTACAGAAAAAAGAGTAGAAAGCATAACAACTAACAGAACAATCTTATTATGCCAGAAATAAACTAAGACGCAGTTCACGAAAAACGTGATCAATGGATGAAATAGAGTGAGAGAAAGAATAAAAGAGGCGGTTTCAGAGATAGGAAGCACAAGCGCTGTGGAAGAAAAGACGGAGATAGAGAAAAAGGAGGGAGACGGATGAAATGAGAGAGATAAAGAGGGGCAAAACGAGACAGGGAGGCAGCGGAGAAACTCCAATAAAGGCACAGATCAGATAACGGCGTCTCTGAGGACTTCCAAATGTCCTTTTATCACTGCTAGAAATGCTGATATTAAAAACCAGACAGAGATAGCGCGCTGTCATTTACTGCCTTTACCAAGTAGTGAGTTATTACTGTAAATTGGATCAGAAAATACTCATCGAGGCTCATCTCCAACACACTCAGTGACTAAAGTTTCCTCTTCCGACGTCTCATTGTGTTGCACTGACAGCATATTGTCGCCGGTGAAAAGCCTCGAAGGAAAGAGGAGTGACACATTGGTTGGGTGAAAACCACACACTTAGTCAGGGCTCACTGACTCATGCTGTGGGCTGGTTTGCCAGTCAGGTTATGCCACAGTATCAGGTGTATACTTTGTTGCATGCCAGATGTCGCCTACCAACACGAAAGACGCATTTAGTTCCGTTTGAAAGGAGAAGAATAGTGATGAATTCCTCTTCAGAATGGTGGATTGTGTATGATTCAATGCCCCGTTTACAGGAAAATGTTTCTGCTCCATTGTTGATCTACTGGGGGAATAATGACTGATTCACCGCTAACTTGTGAAGGGTACTTGACTTTTTTTATTTAGTCACAGATAATTTTAATATTACTAGTTGTTAGTTTTAGAGGTTCTAGATTGTTGGTTTACTAGAAGCCGATAGAGGTGCCAAAATCTGTACTTTAAAGCAACGACAAGGAACTTTCATTTTGTTTGTCGGCCCCTGTGGATAAAGCGTTAGTGGTCGTGTTTCCATCAACACATTTCTATGTGATTTTTGACGATTTGCATAAGAAAAGCTTGATGGAAACACCACATTTTTTTTATATAACTTTCGAAAATGCACATAAAAGTTTTTGCGCACGCTTGAGGTAGTTTTTGTCTATCTTAAAAAAACAAAAAAATTGTAATAATGAACTTTTTCCGATTAATTTCTGAAGTAGCGAACATTTAACTCACATGACTGATCAGCTATTTCCGCTCTGACATGAAAGAACAATTATAAGTTGTCCAGTTGAATCCAATTCCCGAAGACTTCTCTCCATTTTCTCTCGTGGGTAGCCAAAGTTGTCTTTGAACTCCTTTTTTGTTGTTTTTTCTCTCTACTTCTTCTCTTGTTTACTGACGGATTAGCCTACAGCAATACATCACACTGCCATCTTCTGACCAAAGTATGTTTATGCAGCTTTGTTTATTTGCTCTAAACCAGTTTATGGAAACGTCCCTAATTCACATTTTCTTTAATGCGACATTTCAAAATTTGGCTTCAAAATTTGCTTCGTCTTTAATGGAAACTCAGCTAGTATTTCAATGAAAACCAGACTCCTGTTAGAAACCCTCTCATTATACTGTGGTGGGATCGAACAGTTTGTCCCACTTAGTCTTGGATCTGGTTCTTCCGTGTCTCCCTTCCGTCCATCGGGCCCAGCAATCCGGCCAGGGCAGCGCGGTGTCGTAGCAGGAAGCGGGTTGAAGCCGCTGCTGCCGGGCGCTGAGCCCTTTGACTGCAGGTCAACTGCACTGGAGCCAAATCTGGATCTGTCTGCTGTCACTGTAGGAGGCCCCACTGGAGTCTGAGCTTGAGCTTGATTTTCTGGTGAAACTGGTACATGATTTTGTGTGATTTTATGGGAATCTGACCTGATGGCACCATGGCAGGCATTAGGAATAACTAGGTAGAAATAGCTGATCTTTTCGCTGATGGACTTGCTTGCTCATGTATGTCACATAATGGCATCATTATGGAATTGAGACTGTTTCATAACCTTTAAATTGTGCTTTATTTGTTTCATTATTTATAAATTAACTTTATTCCAACAACATTTTGTGGGAAAAGGGGACTGTAAGTTTAAAAATAATTGGTTGATTAATGTCTGATACATGGAAATATAGACCCAGGCATGTGGATTATTAAATTCAAACGTTTCCTTTCTATGCAGTCTTTACCACTTTTCACAAACAGATGATTAAGAAATGGGAACATGCTGTGGGAAAAAATGACAACTGAAGCTATGTCATTCAAACAAATCCTAAATGAAACACCCTCACAACCATCAGCTGGTGCCGTTATATTCAGTGCACAAACTGCCACAGCCACAGTTGAAAATAAAAGAGAGAGAGAGAGAGAGAAAAAAAAATCACATTTAATTTGAATAACAAATGAATCCTTTTAGTGGGAGTGCTGCAATTTTCCTCAACATGTGTGGATAATGATCTGACTTCCAAAGGGATCAGATTGAGTTTGGTAAAGGTTACATCACCATGACAACTTGAAGAGAAGGCAGTTGATGGAGGGGGGTGTGGATGCAGTTTTCACCCAACATGGACTCATGACAACCCATAGTGAAGGACAGCATGCTATCCTTAAACATCACCTGGTAAAACCCGGTGTAAGCACCCAGTCAACCTGGACTCCAGAGAATTTATACACTTTTGAGATTTTAGGCTATTTTGCTATTTTAGTGGAAAGAAAACTTCCAAAAATACACATTTAGGTGTGTATTTTACCACATTATCTGTATATTTCCTCTAAATTTACCAAAAAAATCACATTCAATAATGCCTTGTTTGCATATTTGAACATAGCATTTCAGAAAACGTGGTACAAAAAAATCTGAATGTAAGTAACTGGGGAAGTCAAAGGTTTACCCTATTCACCTGCTGTGTCTTGCAAAATGTTTGGACTTCTACAATACAATTTATTAAAGGCCATTTTCTAAAAAAATTATTTTCCCTCATACTCTGAACTAGAAATCTATACTTCAGTATCATGACAAACACCAAACTTTACCGTTTGATTACCATCTATATTCTGAAGATTTTTTTTACCGAGGGGTTTGTTGTCATGTATTATTCATAGTCTGATTTACGGAACATTTTATTCCTAAAATGGGACAGAAATTGATCATTTATGCCTGTTGACAGTTTTTTATGGAGTGATAAAAAAAGAGATATCCAAAATTCCCTTTGTAAAAACCTTTGATTTGTATATGTAAAAAAAAGGGAAGATCATGCCTCATTTGCATATTGAAACATTAAGTCACAGAAAAATTGCTGATTTTTTTTTTACCCTTGTGTTTCTCCTTAAACAAAGAAAACAGAAGAACCATGTGGTTGTAAATAATATAATCCTCACACTTTCCTTGATAATTAGGACCTGTCTGTTTTAATAAGATTTAAAAAGTAAACAGTAATGTTTTTCTTTACTTTTTTTTCCAGCAGGTGCAATGCATGTTGTGCTTTCTGTTGCCTGAATGTGACTCAGGGGAAATTGTTGTCTGACATAGCAGCAGCTTGCACATGTAGCAGCACAGAGGCCGATTCAGCTACGTAACAAACACACACACTCTCTCTGCAGCGCGTGGAGGGAGTTAAGTGAAACAATGTGCTCAGGATGTACTCAGCAGTGACACACATATGTAAATTTGGGCTCGGGTGAGCTCAGCAGTTGGGCCTTCCTCGGCTCTCCTCTGCCAGCCCCCTTTAAAGCGCAGGAGGAAACATGACCGTGCCGTGACTCCTCCAGGCTTACATTTCACTCTAATCGCCTGGGAAAACAGGAAATTGCGGTCTTGGAAAATGCAATGTTTATACTTAGGTCACATTTACACGAGAACCCCTCCCCCACCTCTACCCTCCTTTTGTTATTTCCTTTTCCTTTTTTTTTTTTTCATGTTCTTGATCTTTGTTGATTTTCTCATTTGCTTTTCTGACACCTCTGATGTAATTGTAACAGCATTCCATGTTTTTACCACCACGCAAAAACTGCTGTAAACCACATTTAAAGTCCACTATTAGGACTTTGATGACTGCAGTTGCATCCAACAGCAACTTTGCAAAAGGAAATCAAGTTATCTCCACTAACTCTACTTCTAAATGGGTTAAGAACACATTGTTCCACAGTTTGAGCAGCCTGAGAGCTGGAAACACATCCATGAGTAAAGTGATGCTCCAGCGAGTCACGAGAGGCTCAAACTTTCATGCAAACTTAACATTTGTCAGCAGGACATGATTCAAACCCAATGCTATGGCTTTGCCATCATATTTTTCATCTTCTCAAGTTTTTTATGCTTCCATGAAAGGCTTCAACCAGCGGGGCCAGAGCTGGCAGGCATCCAGTCATGTGCTTTCTGTCTCTCCGCCCTTCACTCTTCACTTCAGCTCTCACCAGCGCCTGTCTGCAAACTCCAGCAACCACTTGATATTTTACTCTCATTTCCCTTTTGTTCTTTTTTTGACTATCTGTGTTCATGACAACGTATTTGCGCTTTAATTTCTTCACGTATCTCCGCCCCCTTCCGTCCCGCGGCTACCTGTAACACTACCTGCACAACTTCCTGATCCACGCCATCAATCATGCCGCTCCCTTCCTCTCCGCAGCTTTCACACTGGCCTCAAGCCCTTACTCCCCATTTCATGGATCATGGACCTCCTGCATACTTCTCTACACTGTTGTGTGTGAGTGGCTGTGTGTGAATGATGAGAAACAGTGGGAGAGAAGTGTAACTTGATCTTTGGACATCTTGAGTGCCTTCCCTCTGCTCCGTTCTCCTTGAAGGGATGTGACTGGCAGACAGGTGAGCACACCTGGATCCCCGAGGCGCCACGAGCACAACACACACACACTCAACCTTCTCCATTTCCCAAGTCTGCTCTAATGCCTCTCTTAAAGCCCTGGAGTTATGGGGCAATCCTATTTGGTGTCTCTCTTACAGGGTTGTGAAGTGTTGACAGTTGCCCATTATGGAGACAAATTGATGCCCTGAGTTTGGTGCATCTCCAGACGTTGCAGACGGATGTTTAAAAAACACTCAGAGGATAATCTCGAAGGAATCTCAGACTTTTTAGAGAAATCTCTCTATTCCTGGCTCACAGTGTGACACATTAGGAAAGTCCAGATGATTTTCACCATGACGTATACTATAGATGCAACAGAAAATACCAAAAGCAACACGGAGCAAAGGAATAGGCAGAAATGGGAGAAGCTGAAGACAGAAATAGATTAAAAATGTGAGGAGTGACTGCATGGAGCGGAAGAAGCAAACAGAGAGCTACATTAACAAGCCTTTTAGTCTGATATAATAATGTCAGTTATTATTGTACCATCGAGACTATTTTGGCATAAGAGCTAGAAAAGTTATTTTCAGAGAAGCCTGGCTGTGGCTGTCTGCATGGCTGAAGTGAAGGGTGCCTGGATACATGGTGGTCAGGTGGTCCCCTCAGATTTGCATATAAATACAGAGAAATTTTTAGCGTTGGCGGCAGGGGGGCAGACCGGGGTTAAGTGCTCGCACTGAGTTGGTTTACCCAGCAAGCCTTGATTTAGTCTGTGGCGAAGGGCAAAGCTATCATTAGGAGCTCACCAGGCTCACCGCCACTACACACTGATAATACAGCAGTCTGCGGGAGCAGAGCAGCTCGCTGGGGGAAAGTTTGTTTGGACTTCTCACAGCAGTGACAATCCTCTATTAATTTCTGTCTTTGTAGAGAGAAAAAGAAAAGCTCTCTATCTCCAAAAGCCTCTCTGCTAAAAATACCAATGGGTAAAATGTACGCATTGATTTTTTCAAAGTATAAGGATCATTTATATTTCATTTTGCAAACAGGATTGTATGACGATATGCTATAGATCTTATCTTTACAACAGTGGGTGTTACATAACACACTTTTAAGGAATGACAAAAACTCAGGGACTTCATTTTTTAATTGAAACATTGTTAAAATCATTACAATAAAAAAAAAACAGCCAAGGGTAAATTTCACCCGTTGGAAGTGTTAAGTTCAACTTCTTTTATAAATTTAAATTGTTTTTTTGTTGGTCATGAGAAACTATTTGTCGCTGTCTTGTGAAAATGATTTATTTCTACAAACATCATCTTTTTTATAAGATAAGAAAAGCCGCCTTGTTTTCAACTTCATGACATTGCATTTTCTGCTGAACTAATGGCTTCTTCAATGATTTATCTTGGTTTTCTCTTAATTTGGGAGTTTAATTGATAAATGGAAACATGAAGAAAGATGTAGATAAATGTTTTTCTCTCTTATTTCTGTCTTCAGCATCACATTTTGTAGTTAATTTCTTTAAGTCATACATAAATTTGTCTTTTTTTGTATTTTCGGAGTTATGCCTTTATTATTGCATATATGGATTTCTTTTTTGTCATATGTACATATTTTAACCATACACATTTTAAGCATACATGTATCAGAGTGGATGGATGGGTGAGTTAATTAATAATTAATTAATTGTTTTTATGTGTTTTTAGTGAAGTGTCATGTCTTTTATTTTATTCAATGTCTTTTATTATTTACAATGCAACTACTTCCATTACTGAAGTCACGTGTTAAAAAAAAAGAATAAACATTAAAGGTAACTTTTTGTGACCATGACAAGAAAATGAACCTACTCTGTATTGTGATTCAATTTTCAATTCATCAAATATCTGGAAAAAAAATCAACTTCTTTTTCAAACTTTTTCAAACTTATTTATTGATATTTACATCAAATATTAATTTGAAGCTTCATCTTATGGTCGCCACAGACATATAATTGACACTGACGCGTTCCTTTCATAATAAGTTGATCTATTTATAGCCGGAGCCACTTGTGGTCCCATAATTAGAGCACTGCATCTATGGTGGTAGCACATGTAATTAGCTGTGTGTGTGTGTGTGTGTGTGTGTGCTGCAGGAAATGAAAGAGAAGTGGCGAGCTGTTTCCTGCCCCTTAGCACCTCTCTGCTTTTGTCTTGTTTTTTAAGAGGGGTTCAACCTCATTGTCGACAATAAACACAACAAAAGGGACTTACCACGGCCCTCCCACGACACATACACACGCACCGGACCTCAAATGGCGTAATTTGAATTTAAATAGAAGTGTACAGTATTGTGCACTGGTGAGTAAAGTGCATCATCCATTAGTGAGGACATCCTTAGGTCTCCTTTAAATAACCCTTTGCTCTGCCTCGCCTGGGCTCTCTCCCTCTCTGGCTTTGTTAGGAGATGACAGGACAACAATGAGAAAATTATCACAACCCTCATTCACATTTTTTCCCCCCACTTTGCTTGCTTAATATTAGATTGTATAAAAATAATTAACCCGCCCTGCAGAATTAAACGGTAGTCTCTTTGGAAACGAACTTGAGGCTCAGGCTTTGACAGTTAAAGAGCTATACCAGTGATTTGACATGTTTTAGCCCGTAACAAATCACATATAATTTACATTATTAGTGACTATAACCTTTAATTGATTGACATGAAACTTGCTTCTGATAGATTTAATCCATTACAGTGAACAACCTGCTAGTTTTTTTAATCAAAGAAAAGCTGTAATATAATTACAGTTATGAGTCACAGATTCATACCCATAATAACAACAAAAAAGAGAGATTTAGCTCATTTCTTGCATTATAAAAGTTGTTGTTTTGCAGCCAGCAGCTGAATCCACATGTGTTGGAGCACCCTTGAATGTAGTTTTTAAATTTCCACATGTGCACAACAGAGTGCTGCAGGGATGGTGTATTTTTGGAGGCCAGCAAGGATTTTTTTGGTGGGAACTTTTATGATTTTTAAGTGTAAATGCAATCACTCAATCGATAAAAAACTAACGTTAGGCTGTAAACAACGTCGCCATGCGAGGCTGGTGATAGCATTTAAAGTTTACGACAACCACTACTCTCATTTAGCCACTTTTTTAAGACATGTGAAAGCGTCAGAGATCACAAGTTTGCTATTTATTGACATATTTTATGTCTTTAAAAGCTCTTAAACTTGTGTTAACCACAGACCTTATTTCAGGCATCTAACCAAAAACCATTGGACTTTGATACGAAGGAACCAGAAGTGCAAATAGCGAACTCATCTTCAGGACTCATTCCTGCAGCACTCTTGTGCTTTACCACACAAAAATGGACAACAAAATAGTTGAAAACTTTATTGCAGTAAAGCAAATTTAACTTCTCAGCATGCATCATTGCCTGTGAATCCCTTGTGCATAGGTAGGGAATTTGAGTCTAGCACAGGAATGGCAGACACCGCCATTAACAGTGAAAACTACCATGGAGAGAAACAAAAGCATGGAATATTAATACATTTAATTTTGCTGATAAAATTCCAACCATCAATAGTATCAAAAACTAGGTTTGATTTCATGAAAAGGTTATGGTGTAACTTTTAGTATACGCAGAAAGTTTATTGGCTAAGATAAGAAAAAAACACCACTGTGGTGCTTGCTTTTGACAATTTTGTACATTACAATCCCTTGGATTTTGTTGGAGACGTAGATCCATTCAGAGTTAAAATCCTGTCTTAAGTTATGCTCTATATGGGGTATTTCTTTTCTTTTCACACATCCAGAATATTTGCAGTTCAAGGGCAAATGTTTAACATCACCAGAGAGTACACAGCTGTCTTTAACTACAAATGAAAAAGGCTAGTTTCAGTTTTTACCCGTCGGCCAGGAACCTAAAACAGATTTACAATATATGGGTCTTTGTTTGAAAGAACAATTGCACTGAATCACATCAAAGCTTAGACAATGTGCTCCAGATTCTGATCATTTGTCTGAAAGCCTACAACATGTGTAGAGACATCCAGCTAATGCTCCACTGCACCAGCAACAGGGCTCATCCAGACTGACGTTCTGTGGCTAAAATAATGTCAGGGACAGGAAAAAGCTGTTGTGTTATCTTGTCAAAGCACGGGGGCCACGCAACAATGGCGAAACGTGTCCGCTGCCAAAGGAAACGTTTTATACGTAAATTGGGGGTTGATGACACATATTTGATGACCGGCAACGGTTTGAACTATGAGCCCGACACTTCAAAGGGATCGGGTTTCCTCACAAGTTTATTTCCAGTTCCTCTCTGCAATGAGTTTTTAGTGGTGTGGGCTTGGCTGAGGGAGAAAGGGAAGGAGAGGGAGATTTCACACACAGGGACAGATGTATGCAGGCTCGCACACACACTCACACACAAACGCACAAGAGCTTAGACAGAGTGCTTGCACTTCAAACAAATGGGACTTCATCAGTGTACATCAGTAATGGTTCCAGGCTGCCCCAACAGCCCTAATCATTTCCAGAGGGAGACATCGAGCGAGAGACACTTTTTTTTTCTGCTAAAGCCTCAGTTGCAAGTGTACCTTGAGCAAATCAAACATTAAAGCATGTAGGATAAATTCCAGCCTGCTAGTAGAGACATGTGAAGGACACTATGAAGAGAATACAAAGAGCTGTGCTCATATTGAGGATATGCACTTTCACATTCTGTGCAACGTTCAATATAAACACTGTGTTTTCAGCATCATAAACTACTCCCTCGGCGTGTTTTGTGTACAGGATGCAAGGTATAAACATAATCCTCTGAGACGACAATCTAACCCCATTGTAAGTCAGGTAAAGTCATGCAAACAAAGATCAGGAGAGGTTGCGTTCAACAAGCCGCAGAGGACCTTATTGTTGCAAACAGCTGGCTGCTGTGTGATTTGGAACAAAGTGTTGCAGGGTTGCCTTGAATAGAGATATTTAATCTGAAGTGATCCCACCGAAGCCAACAGGTCCTTTCCTTTATGTCCAAAACAAACAGGCTGTTTGTCGTTCTTTGGGGAGTTAATGTAGTGTGAATATCCAGCACAGAATCTCTGTATTTAGAATGAAATGAAGCTGAAAATGGCCAGGTGCTGCAGATACAAAAAACAAGTCATCGGTCGGGTCAATGTGAGCCGCTATAAAGAAAGTAATAATGTTTGTGCACCTGTGGAAAATTCTTTTGTAAGAAACACAGTGTGTTCTCAATTTTGAGTAAAAAAAAAAGAGAGAGTGGGAAGTCCTCTCACTTTTATCTTTTCTTTAAGCAGAGTGTTGGAAAGCAGAGACGGCGGCGCTGGAGAGTTCTGGCAGGACTCGTTGCCAACAGGGGAGACTGTGCAGCTCCAGAATCAGCGGATTGAACCACTTAACAGTGTGAGCACAATGCTTGTCCTTAACACATACATACAGGGTTCAAAGGGAAGAAGATGACTTATTGAAGTTTACTTCCTACCTGTTTAGGTTCAACTTTTTAAATTTATCACAGAGAATCAGTCATTGGCAGAGACAATCTAAAGTCTCCAGCCTTTTCCATCATCGTGATTAAAAATGCATAAACAGTGGTGTGCCAACTTTTTTGGAATTTAAGTTGTAGATACTTGACTTTGGACAACATTAACTTACATGTTACCCAGCAATCATTATCGCGTACCTGTATATGACAAAAATACCAAAGAAACCTGAAATTTTGTATTATTTGAATACTTTTTTGCTAGTTTATGTAGAATTAGAAAATAATTTTGTTAAATAGATTGCTACTGACTATTTTACAAAAAAATTTAAAAAAATAAAACTATGATAGAGATGGGTTTGCCTTTGCGATAAATTATTATTATTTTTTTATATACGCCCATTTTATAAAATAGTATAGTAAGTAATAAAAAGGCTGTATTTGCAATTGAATAAACTGAACATAAACAGGAGTGTAGTATGTAAATTCATAATGATAAACAAATATATATAAAGAGAGTGGTGTAAACATTTATAAAACAAAAAGCAAAAGTATATATAAGGTGATGTGACAAGATAATGATAGAACTGGAGGGAAGGCAGGTTTGAATGAAATCCAAAAACAAAATAACTCCCCCAGATAACAAGGATAAATGGATGGATTGTTTCACAGACACAAATGGACAGATTTTAGAGAGAAAAAGACCATGTGTGGTGACAGTTGGTCCCATCATGTGACGCCCCCTTGGCAGACCAGTGGGATCTGGGCGTGCTGGTTGGCTGGTTGTCATCGCTAGGTCACGCCTGATTGGACAGTGGTCAACGGCACAGCCACACCCCTCTGTGGGGAAGCTAATCTCTAGGTACCAGGTCCGTCACATAGAAGACGGTGTGTGTGTGTGTGTGTGTGTTTGTGTGTGTGAGTGTGTGAGAGAGAGATGTGATCACACTCACTAATAGTGCCAGTTCATGGCTGCAGTGGAAACTTCCCTATCTGCACACACAGAGACACACACATACAGTACACCTCCCACCTTTCCTGTTGTTACACACAATCTCTTCCTCTTCTCTCACTACTCTGCTCACACACACACACACGCACGCACACACACACACACAAACACACACATGCCCACACAGCGGTGGTGAAACAACCCCGTGTGGGAAATAATCTGTAACATAGATTGCCTGTGATCATTTTGGTCGTTTCCCAATGACCTTACACCGCAAACATCTGACAAACGACGTGCCTCCATGATATAATACTAATGTAGTTTACGAGCCATTACCGGCCCTGACATCCGCGTGGTGCTCCAGCTGACACAATTTGTGGTTACAGCTTCATCGCCTCAACAGTCAAAACACAGAACAGTTCTTGACAGCAAATTATTACTTACCTTGGAATGTGGAAACGGTTCCTCAGCCAGTGAGAAGTGAAAAGATTTAGAACAGAAGGAGAATTCAGAGCACCCCGTGACAACAGCCATCTTGGCAGATGAGGAAAAAGTGATTGTAATCAAACAATGGTCACAGCCGGTGAGCTGTGTTTAAGGTGATGTGCCATTCTGCAAGGAAATAAACACAATATCTCCAAAGAGCTGCAGCTCAGCTGTCGTGTCTGATCTTGTTCCTCTGTGTTTTTTTCCAGGTATGATTTCAGTCCAGTTTTTCCGTGTTCTTTTCTTCTTAAGTGCCTTTCAATACTCCCTTTAATATTTAATGAAAAACTGCTAAATGTCAGCATCAATTTATTCACTTGTTTTTAAACTTTTCTCTTAACAAATACATCAGCAGCAAATGTGGGTTACTGGTTTTGTTTTTCCTATTAGGAACCTTTACCTTAAATTTAAGGTGAACAATGAATGCTTAATGTGGTAGAATAATGTTATATACAGGTTGAGAAATTTGATGTCCACTAGTTACAGGGTCATGAAAAACGTAACCAGCAGGTCATCCGTCTTGTTTTTTCCTGAAGGGAGCGATGACAGCTCACTAATATAGTAAAGTAAGGGAAAGTTAATGTGAATTACCTTCAAAAACAGATACAGAATACAAAAGCTGTTAGGTGACCCACACTGTGATTAAACATGCTGTACATGACATTCAGAACATTAATGTAGCAGTCAACAACTACCTGCTATGTTAATATATAGTGGAGTCATGGCATCGAGAATTAATTCCTGCTCCCTGTGTGTGTGTGTGTGTGTGTGTGTGTGTGTGTGTGTGTGTGTTGTAGGCAAAGCTTTTTCTGTTCTTTGTTGTGGAAGCCGGTCCGGCTGTGTGTGCAGGTTAGTGCTAGTGAGTACCCAGTGAGTTAAAAAGTGATGCCAAGGGGAATCCTTAACTGTCCTTATTTTTGGGCAGTCCATGGCCTAAATCTTAGTAATGTACTGCTCCTTGCATGGTGTGTCCACTTGTGTGTAAAAAAAGGATGGGTTAAATGCAGAGGTTAAATTTCCCCAACGTGGGATTAATAAAGTAATACATCTTTATCTTAATCTGATATGATAAATTGGGAATGAGAATGAGATCTGTGTGGAGGCAATCCCTGCTCAGACAGTGAACTAGTGATATGCTCTGAATGTTGTGTAGAGCACCTTTAAATAGAGATCTGTCTAGAAAGTGAGAAAACATACTTTTATATGACTCATTTGTTTTTCTTATGCAAACTTTTGTAATATGTGGCATCCCAGCTGCCAGAAAAAAAAGTTGGTATTGTAAGTTGCTGCATATTACAGATACGTTGAATCTTAATGTTTCTAAACTGCTGCAACCCGTTCTCATTCCCTATTGGTCACAAACCAGCCTCATAGAATAGCCAAACACATCAAACAATGACGCGCCGTCATTGCAGTTTCTAACACATTGTTAATGTTGAGGTTAGATAATCGGACTTGTTACCGGTCGGCGGCTGGAATCCCAGGACTGACAGGTCAAGGGCTTGCACCTAAACCTCCCACTGCTCCCTTGGCTAAATGCAGGATGGGTTAAATTCAGAGGATAAATTTACCACTTGCTGTTTTGGTGTGTGTGCAAAAAAAAAATCTTAATCTAAAAAACTAGTTAAAAACTCAAACCATGATCTTTTCCTTACCTTAACCAAGTAGGCTTGTTGCCTAAACATAGCAACAGTGTTTTGTTTATTCACAACGTTAATCAAGTGTTGAAGTTGAATCTGACTACCATGCACTTCCTAAACTGCTGCCTGTGCATAGCAAGTGACACCATGTGTCCATGTGTGATGAGCTGAAAGTGATTTACTTTAGCATTCCCAGCAATTCCCAGGACTGACAGGTCAAGGGCTTGCACTTAAACCCACCACTGCTCCCTGGGCTAAATGCAGAATGGGTTAATTTCAGAGGACAAATTTACTGCTTGATGTTTTGGTGTGTGTGCAAAAAAAAAAATCTAAATCTAGAAACTACTTGTTGAGGTTCTGAGCGCACAACAACTTTGCTAGTTTTAGGAAAAGTTCATGGTGTGGATTAAAATAAATGTTTGTTATGTAACTGAAATTTCAATTTCAGTTTTACACCAGACATGATCAGGACACAAAACACTGTCTTCTGAAAGTCTGGCAGCTGTTTGACTCACCCGTCAGCCCTGACTTCCTCCCGCTGTGGAGTTTGACACTTGTTATACCACGTCACCTGGTTTCTGGAGCACTCGCTCTCAGTTTCTATTGATGCTGATGGTTCTATGTTGTTGTAAGTTGGAAGCCTAAGGGTGCCAAATATATTTCATATCAACATATCTTTGCTTTGCAGTAACATAAAATTTCAATGTTTGGTAGTATCTAGAAAATTTCCACGAACTAGCATCCATATAGTCATCACCTAGTGAAGATATTATAGCGAGGCATCATTTCCACTGTATTTGAGTGAAATATTGGAAGGTTTTGTTAGCCAGGCACTTCAAAATAACTTAGTCATGACATTCAGAAACAGAGACGTCCAGTGTCTTCCTCTTTCTCAACCACAACTCCTTTCTTTATCTCTATCACTTTCTGGGTGTCGAGCTTGTCACACTCCGTGACAGGTTGTGTAAGGCTGCTTATCTGGCTTGCTTGTGAAATTGGCCACAATGCTCCAATGATGTGGTCAGACAAGCCGGCTATACAAAAGACAGGCAGAGGCAGAAGGAGGGAGAGACAGAG
Organism: Centropristis striata; assembly: GCF_030273125.1. Taxonomy (NCBI): domain Eukaryota; kingdom Metazoa; phylum Chordata; class Actinopteri; order Perciformes; family Serranidae; genus Centropristis; species Centropristis striata. Next base: position 25,875,175 of record NC_081530.1, read on the forward strand.
AGTCAGACAGAGGAAGCCTATTTCCTGAGAGGAATATTGATCTGATCATCTCGTTCTCCCTTCTTCTAGCTCCTTTCCTCAGACAGTCCTTGGAGAAACATGTTGAGTGACAAAGACAGGAGAGAGGAAAGGGGCTGAAGGAGAGTGGAGGAGACGGAGAGAAAGAGACAGATAAGGGGATGATGGCGCCACAACAGTATTCTTTCTGCCAGGCTCACAGTTTGGTGCTATACAGCAATGGCACAGGCAACAGATTAATAATATATCCACACAATCTCTCAAGTGGTGTGGCTCCCAGGCACTCCATTATAACCACAAGTGCACAAGCTGCAGTAAAGCACTTTAGTCAGCAAGCCCTCAAAATGCTGTATCTGTCCATCTGAAATGCACACCCCTCGTGCTCAAGTTCATCGCTATCAATCACAAGCTATTAGGCCCGAGGAAAAAAGCCACAACTGATAAAACCCTCACCAAAGTACATCTTAATTGATGCCTCCATATTCATCCTTCATATCCCAGTTGTGCAACGCTGACGTGATCTACAAGCTCATCAGGAGGAAATTAACCAGCTCAATGGGCCATGTTTTGTCCAGTGAGACCAACCAAATAAATATCCTGAGCCATCTTACCCCTCACATTACAGCACCCAGCCCACTTCCTCTAACTCTCCTCTTGATTCCTCTGGGATATTTAAGAGATGAACATTTTAGTGCTGCAGGGGTAGCTAGTGATCAATCTCAACATTCGACCCTGCTGCACAGTTTATACAGGCCTTAGTATCACACACTCTACATAGAAAATTGAAGTTATATTAATTTTGGTTTAAAAAATGAGTTTATATATGTCCATTGCGTTTGGCACGACAAAGAAGAAATGTAAATTAGAACGCCCGTCTTTAGTCTTCAAGAACCTGACAGCCAAGTTTGTAGAGGCGGCCAAGGACTTGACAGGAGAAAAATGCCCTCTGTTTTTTCAAAAACAACACAGGATGAAGTGCTTGAGCCAAAAAAAACAACACGGAAGTTGACAGTCGCCTGCTACCGATCAGTCAGTGGGTGCGTTTCTATGCAATTAAAGTGCAAGTGCAATTAACACAGATGATGACGTACATGAAGCATGTGACTTCAACATCCACTGAAGCCTCTGCTCCACTACAGAGATGAAAAAAAAGTGGCGGATTTAAACAGTCTCCTCAACGCTCAACACAGATATCATGTAAGGTTCCTTATATAAATACATGAAAGCTACAGAAATGTCATATTTCCAGTTGTCTGCTATATTTCCAAGTTTTCTGTTTTTCCCTCCAATTTGAGGTTCCACTGGCGCTCTTTGAATCACGTCATATTGGTTCGCTCTCTTTTTCTACAATGGTAAAATGGATTTTCATCTGGAGAATTGAAGGCACCTACCCATTTCTAATAATTAGTAGAAATTCTGTTTAAATCTGCAATACATTTGGATGAAAACCTGACAAAAAACTGCCATTGGAAACTCCTATCCAGAGGCTTAAAAACTTTGTTTCCACAAATAAATCTAATAATCTTGTAAAAAGTGGAAAAATATGCACAATCAGCACTACTGTGCTGTCAATTTAAGTGTAGATTTGAAGAAACAAGTGTTGAGACTTGAGTAGACTGCTGCCCATTTTCCATTTAATGCATCCATTTTGGGCACTGCTAAATTTTTCACATTCAGGGTCATGCAACAGTGCTCAGGCATGTGAAAAATGTGGCTTGCCTGATGACTACGACTTATCGTACTCAGGGAGAAGCATGCGAGTCGGTTGAGCTGAAGTGTACAGGTGAAAGACGACATTAAATGTCACCACCTGAGGCTTTGTGTTATTGATTTTTCATTGCATCATAGAAACCAACACTATGCGTGACAATTTATTTGTGAACTCCCTCATAATAGGCTGCAGGCTGGGATAAGCAGACCCTGCAGCTTTCTGAGCATATTTGGCGGAGCCTGTCCTCCCTGCCATCACCGCCCCGTCGCCCACTGCAGCCTGCCTGAAAACCTGAGCCTGTCCCCCTGCCGCCATTGGCATGCATGCTGCTAACCTGTGAACAATTCATGAGGGCCCTCTCCATATTTCATGGGGCGGAAATGGATGTTTCATGTCAGGAGTGAGAGAGAGTGGAAAGGGGAAGAGACAAAGCAACAAGATTGAGCGAGGGACCGGTGACAAGAGCTAAAGCAAAGAAACGAGATGAGAAAGAGAAGAAAATAGGAGGGAAAGGGGACAGAGAGAAAGAGGATTGAGGAATCTGTACAATCTGTGCCACGGCTTCCCCTCACAGCTCATCTCAGATCTCTTCACAATTAACTTCCACCTCACCTCATTCATTCACTGGCCTACCCTTGACAGTATGTGGAGCTTCTTGGACTCATTGACACAGGCGAGAGGAAGAGAGAGGACAGAGAAAAATAGAAAGGACGAAACAAAGAGCACGAGAGGAGAAAGAAAGAGAAGAAGAAAGGCAGAGACGGAGAAGGAGAGACTCACATAATCACTCGGCTCAGCTAATGAATGTACGGCGGCGGGTGGCGGCTCCTCCACAGGGAGCTGCCCTCATAACCGACAGGGCCTGGCTGGGTGTAGTAATTGAAAGTAATGATAATTAATATCATCGGCATAATCACCATTCGTTATTACAGGGAGGATGTTTATGGCTTCCACTGAAAGGGAGAAATAAGGCGCAGTTTGTTAAAAAAAAAAAAAAAAAAGGGAATCTCATTAACATTTTAGCTATCCTAATCTTGTTTAATATCGGGGGGAGAGTTAGTGAGTGGTGAGTGTTTTGCAGGAGCGGCTGGGTTATTATTAATAAAGATTAAAAAAATAACATTAATTCATATTCCGGTGCTTTTCCTCTCCGTCGAACTGAAAATTGATGTTAAATCTGGATAAATTGGGTTTGATGTCATGGATAACAAGTTGGGATTAACACACACGAGACTCCTCCGCATCACTGGGATATGCATTTTCAGATATAGGCAGCCGTAACATCATACACCAGAGCATTTGGGAGGCAAATTATGGTAGTCAAATATGGGAGATAAGCAGCGGGCTATGACCAGGAACAAAGTAGCTCCTCAATTTATGGTGGCTTCTGGTTGGTGATGTATCAGCCCGACTAATGTTGTCTGAGTCTCTGTGGATTGGAAAGGAGAATGTCAAACTTAGTGCAGAATAAGCGAATGCATATCATGAATATATTTCCATTTGTTTGAGTCAGATATATTATGTATTACCATGGGAAACATGGAGGCAGATTAGTAACATTATGAATTCAGTGGAATGTGATACGGGCTGAATTGGTGGCGTTAGCACATGTAAGCAATCAGCCTAACTTCACAGTCACATGCACTGTATTTTTCACCACTAACCACTGTGAAGGATATTCCATGGAGCAGATTGCACTCAGGGATGATGAGCTTGAATCCGGCGGACAAAAAAACACCTTTCTCCCTCACGTACCCTCTTTAAAAAACCTATAGTTATTCAGTTAGTCCAAGTACAATTACGTGCCTTTCAATTGCAAATCAGAGCCGAGCTGCGAATCCGAATAGACAATCAAGCAAGGTCGCTTCCAAAAACACAAGCCTTGTGTTAAGCCAACTCCAGCCTATTAGGGAAGGGACATATGTAGCTAAATTACACCGTGCACCCAGGGGATATGCAAATGTGCAGGACCTCCCGCATGACTTACCTTCTTTTTTATCATGCAAACCATGTTGGTGCGATAAGCCTCGTATGAAAAACGGCACAGGGATATTGGCTCGCCGTGTGCAAGTGAATGCTTCTCCATTGTGAGAAGGGTTATCACATGCTCCCCTAATAACCAACACTCCAACTTAGGTAATGCCAAAGGATTAATTAAATGGTTATGATAAAAGCAGCTGGATTAAAACACCTTTAAAATGGTTAGTGTTAGAGGTGGAGGTGATCATCAAACTTTCTGTTTGGTTGGCTCCAGTGTGCAGGAATTACTCTGTTCTTACCAAGCAAATGGGGGAATAAAATCATAATTATCACCCCATCTTGAGCTGTTGTTTTTGTAGCTGAAATAAATATTCAGTAATTTGTTTCTACACAGAAGTAGCTTCTCCTGCTCTTTGAATTACACCTCTGCGTCTAATAGGGCTATTGGTGGAAGGGCTTCTGTGGATAATTAGATATTGATGTGTATTGATTTGCCATAATTGCAGGGATAAAGGAGAAACTCACAAGTAGCTGCTTTTAGTCCATTTCTTCTCTTTTTCTTTCTCTGCATTACCTCTCTCTCTCTTTTAATAGCCTCTATTTTCAACATCTCTATCCAAACCCTCTCTGTGTCTTTCATTCTCTCTCATTTCTCTTGCACGCTCACACCCTCTCTTTCTCCCTCGCCTCTCAGACCACCCAGACAGCCGTCCCTGTGTGCTCCAGCTGTTCCCCTGCTGTGGCTCGAGTTTGTGTTACTTTGTTTCCGCATGGCTACGATTGAGGCAGCCCCCACCACGACCCATCCAACCCCGCTTCTTTCTCCCTTGCTCCGTTCTTCCCCACGTCCCTTTTCCTCTCCCTGCTCATGCCCTCAAAGAATCGGAGAGGGATGGCTTTTGTGTCCAGTGCAGGTGTCCCGGGTGGGTGAAAAGGGGCGTAGAGGCTGTGGCTGCCTACTGTCAGAGGGAGGGAGGTTATTCAGCCTAGGATCCCCCACCTGTGGCAGGTCTTGACCCACATGAGTCAGCCAGTCACTCCTGGGCTATAGAACCTTTGTGGCTGAACGCTATTACTCTCTGTGTGGCTAGATACACACAAGGGACCTGGCAACGCTACAACGCTGCTTGTTCCTCATGAGTGATTCATGCTTAGCTACTCATCCACACCGTACTCCAGTCCAGACTGGTTTGAGGTGAGAAAGGGGAACAACAATGTTGAATGATGTCGATCTGAATGGGGAAACAACTTACAGTTGAGGGATGTTATAAAAATTTAAAATACTGGATATGTTAAACCAAACAGAAGCATGAAATGAAATGAGAAATGGTACTTTGGTAACATTAAATTATTAAAAAAAGACTATATCTGCAAATTATTTCAGAATATGTTGGCAACAATTACTGATTTCCGTTTTTGTAGTTTGAGCAGTATTGACCAATCATGCTTGAGCAGCCTTTGGTTTCACGTAGGTAAACAGTCCATGTAGAAAGCAAAAAAGGCGGAACACATTGGTCGAAATACAATCTCCGAACCCAACGTAAATTGTCTGATTTCTACCTGTGTATAGAGGATAGCCAAAATGTTATCTGGACTTAAGACACCTACAAAAGTATCAAAAAGGTTGGGGACAATGATCAATTTCTGCAGACTATGCAGGAATATTGGCTGTTGCACCTAGAGGCTAAATCACTTTCAGATCGATAACCGATGGAGTTACTGTTCATTATGTCACGGAAAAAGCTTCTGAAGAGGACAAATCCATGAAAACTTTGATGTGGTGAGTGACTGGACCAGTATTGAGACTGAGGCAAATGAACGCTTGGTCAGGATCCCTTGGTGTCACTTTTTTAATACGCAGTGTACTGCTTTAGCATCATTTTGAACATGCAGAGCTGCCTGAGAAACTGAGGCATAGTGGTGTTATTGAATGTGAGTCCACAGAGGGAGGAGGTCAGGGTGGGGGCTGCCTGTGTTTGTTGGAGCCATCCATCCACCATGGAACCTGCATGACTTTCAGCCAGCAGACTCATGGGAAACTGTACTTTTTAAAAAACTCAAACCATGATCTTTTCTTAACCTTAACCAAGTAGGCTTGTTGCCTAAACATAGCAAAGGAGTTTTGTGTAAATTCACAACTTAAATCAAGTGTTGAAGCTGAATCAGACTACCCTGCACTTCCCAAACTGATGTCTGCGCATAAAAAGTGATGCCAAGTGTCCATATGAGCTGAGCTGAAAGTGAATTACTTTAGCATTAACATCCAGACCATTTTATCATTTACAACCCTGATTCCAAAAACGTTGGCATGCTGTGTGAAATTAAAATAAAAATTCAGATTGTATATTTACGAAAACAAAAGTTAATGAACATAAAATATACTGTCTTTGAGACAATGTCAGAACTTTTTTGGAATAGAGGTTGTATTTCTTCTCAATGTCTGCTGTTTACCATGTTAGGCTTATCTGGGTTTGCAGTTGCCAGGTGAGGTTGGGGAGATCTGCGTCATTAGTAAAACACAACAACAGCCTTGGGGGAAGAAATAAGGGCAAGTCATCCCTTGGCTCTGATCTTCAGGCAGTTTTGCATCTAGCTTCCAGATGGGTCAACTTGGGGCAGAGTGAAAACCGTGCTGATCCCAGTTACGTGCCCTGAGGACAGCTTCACCCCGCAGCCTGAGGGTGCAGGATATTCCTCCTGTTGATCCTGCCGGCCCACACCACAGCCGCCACTGCTCGGGAAGTGAGATATTGAAGGTGCGAATTGAATCAGAAGGAACCACTGCCAAAGGGGTTTTTCAAATCTAGCTTGTAGTGAGCCGCAGCCGAGCCTCTGTCTCATCTTCATTGTTGTGCTTATATTTGACAAACCTGATAGGAGTCTGCAGCAACGGTGCCTGTTCTGTTTCGGCAGGGGATTTCTCATGCTGAAGGTGTCCAATTATCCATGGTAGTAGAGTGGGGACTCTTAAGTCCCTCCAGAAGGGGAGGTGTGCGTCTGTGTGAGTGTGTGTGTCGGGGGGGTTGTCTAAAAAAATAAATTGTGTTTGTGATCTCAACGAGTCCCCGAACAGCGGAAAGGGAGAGGTGGGGGTGGCTGTGGAGAAGGTTAACCTCACTTTAATGAGAGTACTTATAAGATTCAAATTTCAGCGGAGTAATTCAAAGCCACCATGACCTCCAATCTGTCTACCATTATCAGCACCAGGGCATGTACTGCAAAAAATGAAAATAAAATAAATGCAATAATAAATAATTCCCCCTGAACAAAAAATACTTAATAATTTTTCTTGAAACCAGGATAAAGATATTGCTTCTAAACAATTCTGTTTGACTGCAAACCTACTGTAAAATGTTTTAATGTGCAATTCAATTTGAAACTCTTTTCATCAGCTCAGTTTAGCATTAAACTAAAAATGAATAAAGATCGAAAGACCTTGAACTAAGACAAGAACTCCTCCTCTTCTGGCACAAACTAAACTAAGCTAGTATAGCAGCCAGCCTGATTCTGTCTTGTTACATTCTGCAAATCCTTGAAAGCAGCATTTTCCCCTAATGGAAATAAGTTTAAATAAACTAACCACATTTACAGATTACTTAACAACTTGTTATGATGTTATTGAGCAAAGTGGTTTCTAAGTGGCTCCTAAGAGTCATTTGCAGACAAAATGACTCGTAAAAAGAAAATAGTTTTTGCAGTGAGAACCTTTTCTTGGTCTTTAATAGACATTACTCCCTCTTTTTTTGTAAATAACTCAAACAAAGAGAGAATTATTAATTTTGATGTCTTAAGATAGTCTTGCATAGTCAGCAGTAAATATTCTCTTTTCTTGAAGGATTATCGCCTTCTGAAGTGTAAAAAACCTCTCTCTTTTCATTCCTCCTCTTCCGCTCTTTCTTTTTACGTAGTATTCAATATCCCTGGTGCTCGTATTACTTAGTTTTAACAGCCTACGTGAAAAGGAGAGAATTGCGAGCCATGATTTTACTACTTCCTTATCAACCCACCCTCCTGCCAACACAACGGCTCGCTTCTCGCTGTCCTGTCTCAGCTCCCCGCACGAATACAACCCAACGCCCCTTATTGATAATAAACATCACTTTAGAAACCCTTTAGATGATAAATAATCACAGGAGAGTTACACATTTATCCTCTTGTGAATGTAAATATCCAGTCTTCTTCATTTTAAACCCCATTCTATTCAAACATTCATAGAAACCTTTGAACTTCCAGGAACTTTTGGCTGCTAGATTAAACGCTTTTCAAGCTGTTGTAGCAAATCTGCTAAAAAGCACACTAATATCTGCTTAAACACAGAGATAGATTAGTAAGGATTTGAACTTGATTCTGCGCCGAAATTAATTGTTTTTAAAGATTGAGCGCCTTCAGAGAAGCTGAGGAAAGATGAAAACATCAGGTCATTGTCGAACTAAACCCAAAGGAAGCTTCTTCTAAAAGAGGAGCAGTGAGAAAAAAAATCCCAAACCCTTTTTATTCCCGGCGAACAAAACAAAAGGTGACACGACTGCGTCTTTTCCTTTCTTTATTTCCTTTTATTTTCAGCAGATGTGATTACAATCGCCTGATTTTTTCCCTTTCTTTGAAGGAAACTCCTTTGGGTTTATTTCCACCGTGTGCAATATTTAACCATTGAATCTTTCAACATTAATTTGGGATTTGTTTCCCCCCTCCCCTACCCACACTGCCCGGTAAATCAACCCCCCCACCCTCCCTCACACACACAAACACACCCCGACTCCCCTTCTTCTTGGCTATCGGACATCAATCTAGCCAGCACCGTCTGCTAAGCCTCACTGGGCAATTAACCACATTGAGAGTGAAAGCTCTAATCAATCCCTGGCCTTCTCCATCACACACATATAGACACACACAAACACCAACATGCACACACTCCTAAATCCATTGGTGTAAATGTCTCAGCCATTTATACAAGAGCAGATCAGTCCAAACAGCACTTTTAAAATACGCTGTCCCTTCAAGGACACACAAAATACACGCACAAAAACACACTTAAGTTTCTTGTGCTTTTACTTGCATAAATTATGAATAAAAATAGACCGGTCGTATAAATCCTTTCCTGCGTTTGACCAACAGAGAAAAAGTTTAGGCCATCATGCACTTACTTTACAACAGACTTATAATTTACTCTGTTACCGCAAACACGCACGTGTCATTAACACACTGGAGTTGGCTGAAGTTACAGACATTTTACCCCTACGCTAAAGCTTTTTAATACAATAGCGACAATTTTAAAGGACTCTATAAGCAAGATGAATATGATTTTTTCCCTTTATTACATAGCCTTGATATAAAAATCTATGCAAGGAGAAAGGAGGCTAAAAATGTCTGACCCTGCAACTCTTTAGCCTGTACATGCCATGAGCTAAATGTGAACCGCGAGAGGTTACTGCTGTGAAATTCAGGCGTCCCTCCCCAGCTTGTCTCATTGATTCATGTGGGCCTAAATGTCAGCACCAGCAGGGCAGAGGACCCTGGTAAACCCCCTGAGAGTGCAGGGTGATGGAGGCTAAAGGCACCATGTTCCACAGCCTCTTCTCAAAATAGCCTGTTTGACTCTGACGCTGTCAAAGGACAAGGCATCATTGATTTTGTGGCTAAAAGAATATAATGTCCACAGATAAAGGTACAATAAAGCTTCTCTGATATACACTTTCCAAGGCTTTACCTAAAAGAAAAGGATTAGGATTTACTCTGCTTATCATCAGCATTTATTTAAATCGTACACCATCATCCCTTCTCTATCCACACTGTATAATTTCTGGATTCCTACTGATCCCTCAATATTTCTTTCCTATTCTGTTTATATATTACATACAGCATGACTTAATGGGGGGGCTACATAAATTTCATGTCATCTGCAAGCCTCGCTCAGAATTATTGGCCCGTCAGATATTGATTTGGTGTCTTTGTTCATGCATTCATGGGTAAGTTCAGTGCTTTGATCATTTGGTGCGTTATGCTAAATCTACATCAAACACAGAAGAGGAATCGATAGCCCTTCCTCGATACATGAATGATAATGAAATCAGCATGATTGCACGGATGCTGGTGATTGATTGTAGTCCGGCTCTGAGGGGTTCGGGGAGATGCTGGTGATATTTCTTGATCATACCTGTGCACTGGTTTCCTCCCAGAATGCAAAAAATGCAGGTAACTGAAACTTGATGACAATGACTAAGCTGTTTTCTCATATGAATCTGGTTCTGCAGTGTGTGGAGTTGTCCTTTCACACGTTTAACACACAACAGGAGATTATCTGTACGAGACATGTCTGCCAGTTTGAAATTTGTTCATAAACAACCACTGAGTCTCTTAACATTCCCTGAACATGTCTTAATGTCTGGTGATTTTAAGCGAAGGCCTTTACCGAAGTTCTTGAATCTCACGTAATGTTGCAAATTCAACTGTTGAATCCATCTATGTAGTATATATTGTATATAATGTTATATTTCTTATTGTTTAAAGTGTTTATACTTTTATATTTCATGTTAACATTGCTTGTTTCTGTTTATTGTTGTGCTGTTGATTTCTATTTTTGCTATACACTTTTTGCAGCTGTAACACTGGAAATTTCCCCATTGTGGGACTAATAAAGGAATGTCTTATCTTATCTTATCTTATCTAATTTTTGTTTAGTTTAAATTACCCTTCTTTGTCACCTTTGAACATTTGCATTCTTTTGATTTTGTCCCAGGTGAATGATAGAAACTTCATGAAGTCTCCAGACAATGACCTGCTCTGTTGACACCAAGCAGTGAACTCCCGACCATAATTTGGATTCTTAAGGATTCTGGGTTACGTTTTTAGTCTTATAGTAGTCTTAGTAGTATTGATCAAATCGCTTTTGAGCAGGCCTCAGTTTACTGCAGGTTAACAGTCTGCGTGGTGAGCAAAAGAGGTGAAACATTTGGCTTAAATGCAATCTTGGAGCCCATCAGCTATCTTCTGAAAGAAATGTAGTATTTCAGTAGCTTAGCTAACTTGTTGCTACTTGTGGAACAATTTGGTCATAAATGCAATCTCTCAACTCCAGCTCCATTCTCACATCTCAAGTTCCTAATCAGACTGTAAACATGGATGTCCATTATCCATTTCCCATTATCCAGATATCTGCTGGCTACACTGCACACCAGAAGCTACTAGCCATTGTCAAGATTATTGTTTTGGAATCATGAATGTATGCAAATTTTGTAGCAATTCATCAAGTAAAGATATTTCATACAATATTTAAAAAGTTAGACCTGCTGGTGTGGCCGAGGACAAACCCAAAGGTCAATTACCAGTCATTAGGATTCATCCTCTTGACGCCATGATATCTGCACCAAAGACAGAGAGGGTCAAATGAATCAACCTGCTGTGTTACGATGTTTAATACTGTACAGTTTACTACAGGTACATCTATAGTTAGAGCTCAGGTCTGTGCCTTTGAGACAAGGCAGTAACTGTATCTGTGTGTCCTTTTGTCTCACACACACACACACACACACACACACACACACACACACACACTACTCTTAACTACCTCCAGGGTTCATACAGAGCAACCGTCCCACTCAGTATATTAGAATAATGACACAGCGAGCCCACTTCTAGTGAGGGGGATGAGGACAGCCAACTCAACAACAGTCATAGCAGAGTGGATAACACAAAAGTGTGACTATTACCTGAACAATTATGCATGAGTTCAGATATGCACTCACTTACTCAAAGATTTGGGTGTAAACTTTGAAAGTCTGTGCAGGACAACTGGAGAGATTATCTGAAAATGTGTAGCAGCTTCATGCACTCAATGTGTTACACAATGTGTTACCATGCGGTTAAACAACTGATCAGTTTAACTGATCAGAGAAAAGAGGACATGTTTGACTGCTCAGGTTAAAGTTACTTTTTAAAACATTAAATTCTCTCTCTGCTCTGTTTACTACCACTCCAAGGCTTTCCACACTAAAGTATAACTAAACCCCCCAAACTACAAGGCTTCCTGAAGCAAAGCATTTTGTAGAATGCAAATCTTTAATGTTTAACCAGCATCAGGTTGTGGGGGTGGTGTGAAGAGTGGGGGTTGGGGGCTCACATTTACATTCAAATTTGGGAACCACTACATTGTCCCTTGCCTCTTCTAAGAATTCCTCTTTGAGCCTGAAGCATGACTGGTTTTGCTTAACAAAAGTACAACTACCATATATATCACAATTGTAACATATATATGTAAAAAAAAATGTGATTGCTCCACATAAGGTCATGATTGGGTCACTTCTCATTGACTTCAAGTTACAGATACATCATCATTGTGGGAATGTTAAGAAAATGTATTATTTAAAAAGCTACCAGCACAGGTGAAGTATGGTATAATTTATTTAGTTTATCATAGAGTACCCATTAGCTGTGCCCTAAAGCACAACAAGTCTCCCTGGAGTCCACATTTAAAAACACATTACAGTCAACACAAATGTCAAACACAAGACATATCATGTATTAGAGAATAACTTTAATGACAATGAGGAAAACTTACATAATATGTAACAATATGTGATTTTGTGTGTATATGCGTATATGTGATCAGGGTCCTGTGAGGCCCCTGGGCTGGGCACATGTCTTGAATCATGTTGAAGCCCAATTGTTGATGCCAGTGCAGAATGCTGTTTTTTTGGGTGGTTACATTCTATAAAAGCAGGGAAAATAACCAGCTAGCTAAAAAAAAAGCTATAGAGATTTATGGTATAAGTCAAATAATGAATGACTTGCTATAATGTGACTCTCTTAAAACTGCTGGTGAATACTGTGTCATGTCACAGCATACTGTAGAGGCTTAGTTGTAATGCACTGTACTCTCTAAGAGGCCCTCGTTTTAAGCTTGCACTGTATGTACCAAAGGGCCCAGATGATGCACAGAGGGGCCTGGGGCCAAGGGGGCCTAGGACCCAGGACCCTAGTGGTCACCATGCTGTACTCATACTATAGGTGCAGAGGAGCCGAGCACCCTTAGTGGTCAGCTAGCTGTTTTAATGCCGAGGGGTCTGGAGTACCTCACACTGTAAAGTGGTGAGTTTACTGTTTAAACACTAAGGGCGACACCTGAAGGACAGGGACTCTTTCTGGCGTCTTGGGCACCATGCGCAGTCGAAGGCCCCAGGGTACTGGCGCCCGAAGGCCTTAATCCATAATCCATAATCCAATCATATGTATCTGTATGAATAGCAATTTACACTGATGACTCTATGTAATTCTAGCAAAAACTACAAATCCCCATATGCACAATGCCCATGATGTCCCAAGATGTGTCCTTTATCTGCTTTTTAAAATTGATAATGGTAGTGGCATAATGTTAATTACATTGAATTGTTTTTTTCAGGGTATTTTAAGACGCAGTTTGGGACCACATGTCCAAAGTTTCCATGGTGAATCTTGCATGTGACCACCAATGTCTCCTTGAAATGCCACACAATAAGCCTCAAAACGTGTATTACAGAAATAAAAATGCTCTATTTGTTATAAAATAACTATTAACTGTCACCTGCGACCACCACAAATACAGTATAAGTGCATAAAAGACTATGGTGTAGGAATATGTGGTCTTTAGGGCTGTCTCATCGGGATTTTGAAGTTGCCGCTGAATGGTGGAGGATGTGATAGGCTGAGAGGCGGAGGCTGGGGAAGAAAGGAGCTGCTCGCAGTCAGTAGAGCAGTGCCGCTGGAGAGCTCTCTCGTCGACCGCAGGCTCCAGCTAAAAAGAGACGTGACACCTAACGTTTTATTTTTAATTTTTATTTATTAATTTCTCATCGTGTCGTCGCCTCGAACAAGATGTAACTTGTTGACATCACCTCAAGTATATTCATGTATTTGAAAAGAGCCGGGAGTGAGTGCGCAGAGACGAGAAGCCGAGCTGTTTTGGCGAATGGAACTTATTGTTGTGCATTTGTTTTGACTATGTTATCCCCAAGCGAGTTTGGGTCCAGTCCGTCTCTGTCCGTCGTCGACCCTTGAATTTTTGGGATTTATATCCGAATAGTTTAAGGGGAACACCGAAGGAGGATTCTGCAAAGCCAGCAAGCTTTTCCTACAGAGCCGGGGATTTAAATCGTCATTTGGTGGTGCTCCGAGAGAGGCGAGAGTCAAAGAAAGAAATTCATGTGGCCATTCTCTCTATAGCCAAACATTTTGGGGATTGCATAATGAGCAAGGAAAGACCTAAGAGGAATATCATTCAAAAGAAATACGTAAGTAAAAACACATCATTGCCTACATTGCTCACGAATGCAGTCGCTCTATTCAAGTTTGCCTTTGCTCGTCTCGATGAAAATGCATAAACTTTCATCACGGACTGTGAAGGTTACCATCAGGCAGCTTGTGTACTATTTGGGTCAATTATCCTTTAAAAGGTAACGGCTGTGAGTTACCTCAACGTGTTAGCAATTACATGCTTTTTATTTAAAGAGACAGCAATGTTTATTCAATGTCTGTGTTGCAGCTCTTCGACATCAGACATGTTTTAGGCTATTTGAACATCGGGTGCTTTGGGGGGATTGCTTTGCTCATTTTGACTCGTTTTAACGCGTGATGGGGGGACGCATAGTGTGCCTTGGCTGTGTGATAAAGCTACAAAAGGTTTAAAATTAAAAGACTTGGCAAAGTATTCGCAGAAAAGGCTTTTGTTCGCACCCCATTTCTTCCTATTCAGAGCCGTGAAGACAAGCCTGTCGGCCATGGCTCAGCTATTTCGGCTTCCATTTCGTCCCATGCTGAGCATTTTATCTCCGCTTCAAACTGAGCTCTTACCTTGAGAATACATATGTAAAAGCACTCTCACGCTGAAGCTTTACGTTTAGACTTTATGCTCGAGGTAGCATTGTGTCCGCTGGTGCTGTGTGTTTTTGCTGTGGGGCTGGCAAACCGACATGTTTCGCGGACTGTTGTGGCTCTTTAATTTTCTCCATAAAGAGTGAGGGAGAGCAGGAGGAAAAGGGGGTCATGCGATTCAGCATATTCGTTCAATTTCCAACACTTGAAACGGTGCGGGGACACTCTTGAGGTTGTTGTTAAGCGGCTGTCTTCTTAATAGTCCGTGGTATAAATGATAAGTCCGTCAGAGTCTCAGTAATTCTGCAGGTCTCCGTGTGACCTCTGTGAGCGAACAGATATTGCAGCAGCCCGTTGAGGAATAACTCCATTTTTGCAATACTACAGGGGATTAGCTTACAAGCGTTTGGGTCTCGTCCTCCGCTACCGAATTCACATTAAACTGCACGTTACATGGTCGACGTTGTGGAGCACGGTGTTTCTGAATGATCCAATCTTTTAAAGAGGCTGTGTTCAGTCGCATTGCAGGGGCTCATGTATGAAGCGATACCAAGAAGCAACCATTTTCTTTCTGCAAGTAACACTGGTGAATTTATGGGGAAGGGGCTGCAAAATAAAACAGCCCAGGCTAGACTTGGTTTAAATTCTAGTCTGTGGTGTGCCGAACACCTTTTTTGTCGTCCCTCGTGAATGAAACAAAGACTTTTAATCTTGCAAAGTGTGAATGGCTCAGCATATCACTCGACTAAGTTACCATGTATCGTTTTTCATGCAGACTGCACGCTGTCTGGGCCTCTCCGTCTGGGCTTTTAAACTTTGTTGCACTTCTTTGATGTATTTACAGATTGTTGCTGTGAATCATCAACATTATGCGTGTGCACATTGTTGCGTTAAATTGCACGAGCCATATCATATCTGCTAATGCTGTGGAGCTGAAGTCAGCAGAGCTTTCTCCCCCCACCCCCATCCAAACAACACGTGGAGTGTCTTTAAAAAGTGTGTTTCCTCCTGCACAGTTTGACCGATTTTCAAACACAACAATTTGTCACATTTATTTGTTGCTGAAAGGAAATATTAAAGAAGGCCAATCTGAGCAACAGGTTTGTAGTACAATTAGACTACATACAAAGACATTTGTTTCCATGCATTCTTGCTTGGATCTTAGATTCACTGGGGATTTTCAGTTTCTCCCAACAAGTATAAAGAATAAAATACATTCCATGTGCAATCAATTAAAGCATAGTCTGAATATTTCTGCTGGTGTTAGTCAGAATGGCCTTTTTTTCCCCCATGTGTTTTCTGCCTCATAACATGTGCTGGTAAGTGTGAACAAATAGATACAACATCCCTTTAAAATTAACTCCAGAAGAGCATAAAATCAAGCTTTTAATTTACCATTTTTGGAATGTTCCGTCCTCTGTATACTGTGAAGAGATAAAAAAAATCCCTGTCGACAATATGATGTCATTCTAACACATCTGTATGTCTTCTTATGAGCAACATGCATTTCTGTTATATTTCAACACATCATCGCCAGTAACACGATGTGCTGAAAAGTATGGGCATCAACATTTGTTTGTTGGAAGGCAACTTAAATGTGAGTCATCTGAAGACAGGCAGATGTTTAAAATGACTGAGGAAAATCTATGTAACAGTGCAAGGCAGCTCTTGTGTGCAACATTTGTATTACATGTATTCTGCAGAAACAATTCACTTTGTAGTGCCCTTTGTCATAATCAGAGTTGACCTGATTCATCCATTGCACAGACTGTTCCTTCCAGTAACCTGGTAGTTTCAGTTACAGTTACATTAACATTACCTAAACCATATTTTAATATCCATTAAAAAAAAGTGAGTTGAGTATTGTAAAGAAAACAAGATTTTGTGAACTTTTTATTGGTCTCCCCCTGAATTGAGGAAACAGGATGTGCCCTAGAAATAATGACTAACTGTAACAAAAGTCCCCACTTAAAACCCAGACTACTATGGCCAAAATTAGATTGTCTTTTTTTTAAAATTTGATCTATTCATAGCTAACTATTCATACAAGCATCATGAATGGGGAAATGGTTTTTATCTGTGTGCCCGACTGCAGGATGCATGTTTCTGTCCTGCGCATGTGTGTCACATCTGTCATGTGTTTTCGGCAGCTGCAGTTGATGCATTGAGTCTGGTCCGGGCCAAATAAGGCTCACAAATGTGCTTTTCTACAACAACAACCTGGAGGAGTCCAGATCCCCCCAGCCTCCCTCCAGGCTTTGAGACAGGACTCCTGGCCCCTACTGATCCCCCCTCCCCTCCCCCCTCCACTACCCCTCCTTAATTAGCGTAAGACAATTATACATGCTTGGCTTAACCATTTCCCCTGAAACATGAGTGTGAGTTGTTACCCCTCCACCCCCACCCCCTCGCACCCAACAAACACCCACTATCTGCGAATGATATTAAAATTCATCAGTCATAAAGTGATTGAAAAAAAAAAGGGATGAGTCCTTAATAAAAGCAAACAAGGCAATTACCATTTCCACTAGAATTTATAGCTGCCAATGTGAGCACAACTAGAAAGAAAAGCCAAATTGCCCTGTCAGTTGTTTCTCCTAAGATGCTTCGTCACTAAAGTCAGGCAGAGTGACAGTGCAGGAGCAAGCAAGCACTCTTTCTCCCTCTTTTCCTGTTTAAAATAATTTAAAAATGTATTTTTGTAGGTTTATTTTTGTGATTTCGTGGTTCCTTTTCAAGCCAGTGGTTGCGGGTAGATGCTGTGTAATGACTGAGGTAGCAAGCGCTAATGTGTGGCAGTGCTGTTCTGTCTAACGAAACATGACACACACAGAGAGTGTGTGTGTGTGTGTGTGTGTGTGTGTCTGTGCGTGTGTAAGCAAGAGTAGCAGGAGAGCACGGCAGAGTGCAGCTCAGTGCAGCCAGGGCCATTTTGTGCAGAGTCGGCTCTTCCTGTAGGCCCCAGCTGGGGCTAGGCCTCTGATTCAAAGGTTGTGTGTGTGTGGGTGCGTGTTTGTGTGCACGCAATAGTGTGTGTGGGACAAGCACAGCTGCTGCAGGGGCCTTTACAAATGTAAAGAGGCTGTCAGTGTTTGTTTCATCAGGCGCACAACTGATGAGGGCCAAGTTGGAAATCCATTGCACTGTGAGTGTGTGCGTTGAGCGTGCACAAAAAGAGGAAACAAAAATAGAGAGCGGGGGCAGAGTGGGGAGTGCAAAGGCACAGACTCTCCCCCCTCCTCTCCTCCTTTTCCTCTCTTTATCTCCCTCTCTCCCTGTCTCTCTGTCTCGCTCTCTCGTTCTTGGGCTGTCCAAATGAAATGTGGGCCTCATGTCGGACCATGAAGAGAGGGTCACAGGGTTGTTTTTTCACCGTGCCTGAGCCTCAATGCGCTTCATTTAACCTTATGTTTCAATGCAAATTCTTCTTTCATAAGCTCCCTTCTCCTCACGTGTGCAACATGGCAGGGTTCACTTTGCAACCTCCCCGTCACTATGGCTACCAGGGCAAACCAAAGTGTACTGTGGCAAAAGCAACGTTTTACTGCTTGTTTATTTGACTACGTTCACTATGGTTACGTTCCACGTGGCACCTGTGAAAAGCCTTACGGTAAAAGATAAAAGTGCTTTGCATATGTGCGTTAGACAAGACAAATTTTCTATGAATGTATACGGAGTTTAAAGTTCTAATCTAGCAGGACATGGCAGGGATAGCCTGAAACAATAGGCAACCAAGGATAATATTTTTAAATTTGACGATAACATCGACCCTGCTTTGTTTTTATTCAACATTTAGGGAAAATCAAAGCTTTGATTACGTTGCCAAGCTGTATCAGCATGGCATAAAAGTAACTGCCAAGAATATAAAAAGTCCTCATGGAGATTGCCAGCATTTCACACACCGTGAAAAAACTAAATACTATACATAACAAGAAACAAACACAGAACCAGATGTGTTAAGCAGCCTGATATCTCTTTGTCTCTTCGTGACAATTAATTTCCTTCTGCTCTTAAACCTGTCAGGTAGTCAGACTCTGCCAGGCCTCGGTTCATGTGCCCTCTCTTCAACAGTTTAGTGTAAAAACGGGGAGGAAGCAGTCCTTCCCACGCTGCGGGCCCAGCCTCACATCCCTTTGGCCTCATCTCTCCTCTCGCAGGGACCGCCGACTCGACAAGTGATGCCAGAAAAAATTCTCGGAGTGAAGTTGGCGAGGCCGGCCTCATTTAATTCAGCCTTATTTATTTATGTATTTATTAAGTTTGTGCTGAAATGAGGAGAAGGGAGCCCTTTTTTCCCCTCTTAGATAAAGTCTGCTTTGCCAACGGAGAGTTTACTGCATCATTACAGGCTCTCTGTGAGCTGCCGGCTTCAATTTGGACCGGCGATGGATATTCAGCGGCCAAATGCATCAGCACTCGGCTCTTTCCTCTGACACAAACACACGCTCCCTCTCCCCGTTTACTGTCTTTGTCTTCTTCTCTTGTGTCAGTTTTTCTACATTATGTCACACACACGGCGCAAACTCCTGTTATGCAATATGACCTTTTCTCTTATCAGCTGTTGTTGGCATTGAGCACAATCTCCGGCTCTTTGCTGGCACCGGCACACACACACACACACAGGCAAAGGTCTTTGGGTGTACACCTGCAGTCAGTAGGTGAGATAGACCGGTTTTAAAAGCAAAGTGTCTCGTGGATTTCAGCAGCGTCGGCCGTTCACAGGAGTAATCACATAAAACTGGGCGTGACTGTCTTTGTTATACAGTGTGTGCGTTTCTGTCATGTGCATGCAGGTCTGTGTAGGTGCGTTTTACAGCATATGCTCCAATAGTTGGACACTGTGCAGTTGTGGACAGCCAATGCAAGCGGGGGCGTGTGTGCGTGCGTGCGTGTGTGTGTGTGTGTGTGTGTGTGTGTGTGTGTGTGTGTCACGTACACCACGTGTGTTCCCTTCCGTGCGCGTCTTCATTCTGCCAAGTGATTTATATCCTCCTGCTCCTGTGGGTTTGGATGGAGATGGGTGGAGGGGGGGAGTGAGACAGCTGGTCAGGCCCTGAGAGGCTGTGTGTGTGTGTGTGTGTGTGTGTGTGTATGTGAACACACATGCTCACTCATGCATTTGTGTGTGTGTGTGTGTGTGTGTGTGTGTGTGAATGAGTGAGTGGTTGCCACAGCTTATCCGTTCAGGATCCCTATGAAGCTGAATCAACACTTTAGCTTTGTCTTTGGTTTGGCCTTGCGGGCTTTGTGGGGTCCATGAAGGACATTCAGCTATAGAATGAAAAGAAAACAATTGATTGAGCTGTTTTATTTACCCATATTCTTCTGCAAATTATGTGATATGTTTTCTCTTTAGAAGCAGATTCGTATAGTGTCTTGAAAGTTTTGAATATACTGTATTTTAAGTAACTTTTTTAAGGTTAGGAATATATTGAATTTGGGTTTACATCTTAAAAATGCTTGATTTTTTCGACATAATCTAGTCTTTCACTTACACTGTCACTCATGTAAAGCAAAAATCTTTAATTTAAATAATTTGTTTAGTGTCTCTTGGCATCTCTCAGAGATTTTGACCGGACCGGATCTAGATTGACTAACACGGACAGCAAAATGGAAAAGAGGACAAATTATTGGTTGGCTACTTCATTCCCCCAATTTTTCCCAACTGCATTTCTAGTAGCAATTTTTAGTGATTTTATAGACTTTGAATGCCTAGACATTTTTGTTTTAGGTACCTTGAAAATTGCTTAAATTTTACTCTTAAACTTTACGAATCTGATAGAAAAATACACATAATGATCAAAGAAATCTTCAGGTGCCTTCTGCTTCTCGTACAGATTTTTAGCTCAGCCCTGGGCTTCCCTGTAATCTCTGTAAAGCTAAAATAGGAGGCATTAGGTTGTATTCCATCCATTTTTGAATCACTGAGCTATCGTAGCTTAGCCTGGCATTAGCTTTTAATGACCATCATGTACGTCTCTCCGACAACCCTTTGACCGATCCCTGCTCACCCTCTCCCCACTCTTCATCTCAGCTACATCAGTTTAATAAACACTCCTTACATTTTCATCCTGTGGTCAATCCCATCTGATCCCCTATTGTGACACCGTCGTCTTTACACATCCAGTGAATTAAGCCTCGAGGGATGAAGCAACAGAGCGGAGCTCAGTCGGTATCGATCCTCCATTACTCCCTCTAGTTCTGCCCGGAATACCAGTTTCAGTGTCAAACATATCCCAATAAGACTCTGTTGGCAACATCATAAAATGTCTCGACTGTGATACTAAGATTATCCCAAGAAAGTGCTTTATGCTGACTTATCATATTTTCTGTAAAGATAGCTGCATGTACAGGCTCCTCAGATTTCAGTCCGGGAATCCTATTCAGTTTTCAGCGTGCATTCATCGCCGTTCTTATGTGTGACGGTCTCACAAGCTTCCTACTGAGTGCAGTAATCTATGAATCATTCTTTTTATGATGGAGCAGTTTGTTTCTTCCTGCCAACAAGCCACCGGCCACTCTATTCAGGCCCTCGTTGGCACCGCGCTGCCTTGGCTGATTAATCTCTCTCTCATTTAATCTCTCATGAGGGTATTTTCCTGTGATAACTTTTTTAATATCTGACTGTCATTATCCCTCTTTTTTTCCACGGCGTTTGGTCATTTGTGACTCTCCAGCACGCATGGCTAGTTGTGGAATGGTGACCTCCCTTCTGTGAAAAGAGCTCTCCAATGCGACCCTTTTCACCAAGCATTTGGCCCCTTGTGAGGGAGGCCTTAATTCAGGATGGCACCCCCCTTTACCCCCTGCCCCCCTCCTCCCTCCATCCCCCAACCAGGAGAGTAATGAGCCAGTGGAGCAAAGTGGCTGGGTGACCACTGTTGCTGCCTAATCTCTACTTTTCAGCCCTCGCTGGGAGATAAAAAGAAGTAGTTTCGGCGAAGGTGGCGTGGTTTATGAAAGGATTTTATACAAAGTTTATAGATTCAGGGCAGAGAAGTAGTTCTATATGTTGTGGTTTTTGACTGATTTGGAGGAAAATGACTGGTTACAGGAAAGGTGTTAACTGCATCTGGCCCTCTCTCGTACACATTCTGTCCGCCAAACTGTATTTGGAGGACGGACAAGAGCATGTTTTAATGCTGAGACACAGTTGGTGGACAGGTCTGTGTGTCCGCGCTGAGCTGTCGGATGTGTCGGTTACCGTGTCGGCTCACATGTGAGAAAAAGGGAGGGATGAGGAGATGGAGTGGTGAGTGATTGAGGGCTGTAAGATGCAAATGGTTTGTTTGATTCTCAGGTCAATATATACACGTTGTGTTTGCATCCATGCTACACCCCCGTCCTCCAACCGCTATGAGAAACGCATTACTCCCCACCCCCCCCATCTTGTCTCGTAATAGAATACTGAGTGGATTTTTTTTTCCGCTGTTCCACTCTATCTCTCTCACCTCCTCCCTCTCAACTCATTCGCTCTATTACTCAGCGCAGCTACAAAGAGAGGAAAGAGGCGTTGGGAGCTTTCTGTGGGATCACGCTGGAGAGAGGACGGAAGAAGAAGCGGGGGTATTTTCTCCTCGCCTAGCTGCGAAATTGCCTCGCAGTAGCAGAGGAGGAGCCAGTGCACGATCGGCAGGATCTGTTCCCCTTGTCTTTTTTTTTTCGCACTCAGTTTTAATTTTCCTGAGTGTGTGTGTTTGCATGTGATAATCATTTGCTTGAAAGATCAGACTGCTTAGCGACATGATTAGGTTGTTGGCGGTTTCGCAGTTCTCTTCTTCTCGGTCTCCCACTCAGTCGGCATCTTGCATTCTTCCATCCGTTTTGTTTTGATTCTGTCTGCCAAAGGAAACTTTGGAATCTTCTCTGCAGTTTGATCTTACACAGCTGTGTGAATTAACCCCCTCCAACACCACACACACACACACGCACACACACCCCAACATACTAACATGCATGCACACGTATAATCTGGCCCTCTGGGGTTGTCATTTTGCACTTCTGAATCTTGTCCTTGCTGTAATGCCTTTTGAAAAAAAAAAAAAAATTTAAAGAGTTGTTTGACATTTTCACTGTTTTTATGTCTATTCTCGCGGTTACCCAGCATTTTTATTGCTTGTAAATTATTTATATTTGCTGTAATATTCAGCTTGAATGTTTTTTCATTCTAATCTTGTTATGTGAAGCACTTTAGGGGGTGTCCTTGTTCTTTTTCTTATTCCTTTAAATAAAAAGCAGTATGAAAAACAGCATGAATTGACAAGAGTCAGTACAGGAATATTGATTTCCCTCCCCCCTCCTTTTTTGCTTATTGATTTTTTTTTCTTGAGCAATAGGTGCTTTTTAAGTTTCCCCACAGAGAGGAGCAGAGTGTGAGTCAAAGGTATTGTTCCCCCTGTTTTTAACCTCTGCTCAATAGATGAGGGCTTTTATAATTCTCCTGGCTGCGTGATTTCCTCCAGGCCTCACAGCAGGGAGCTAGAGTGCATGGTACACTGAGGGAAGGGCGCCAGAGTCTGGGCTGAATGTCTGGCCAGCCTCCCCTGGCCCTGGATCAAACATCACAAGGCCCGGGGGGGGAGGGTGGGAGGGAGAGAGGGAGAGAGGGCCGGCCCTGGAAATCACAACCTGTGATTGTCAAGGAGAAGAAATCCAAGAGGATAGAAATAATCAAATTAGGCACTATCTCAAGTGGAATATCCACTGTGACGGCAAAGGCCTGTCTATCTACCAATCTTTGCCGAAAAACTCTGCACAAAATGAATCTCCTGATAAAGAATGTCACAAAGGCTGATGCAAGCTTTCTCTGTTTTTAGATTGAATAGTTTGAGAATGAGTATAGGAAATGAGGTAACCACTGGTTGATACTAAACCTGACGGCACACTCACTTTCACATGTTTGAAATGAGTAATGCAGGTGTTTTTTAGTACATAGGAGGGAAGCGAGACAAACTCCGGGTAAACACAATCTGTAAGCCAACTAGCAGAAAGTAACCATGGTGACTAGACAGTATACCCCCCCTCAGCTGCTTTACTCTCTTTGCATCTGTTGTGTGTGTGTGTGTGTGTAGGGGGTGGGCATATATGATCGGGGGGACTTATACCTCCCACCCACAGGTTTCTATAGAAACTGTCTCGCTGACAAGGTTTCTGAGCAAGTCAAACATCTCATCCTCTTTGTTTTTGAGCTTGATGAAGAGGAAAGTTCGATTGTTGTTGGAGCGTCTGGTTCCTGGCTGCATTCTGGGGAAGTTGCATATATCTGCCTTGCAATCATGTGAGTCAGAAAAATTAAAAGAAACGGTGAAACTGAAAAAATGTCGTTGAGAAGGGAAATTTTAGGCACAAAAGTTAGTCTACCGTGGGATTTTTTGACAGAAATGTACAAATTTAAGACTTTCATTTCTTCCAAAGACTGAAATGTCGCCTCTCAGCACACGGTAAAGCTGATAAGAAAAAAAGAAATAAAAGCAAACCCCTTTTTATTTTGATACCCATTCGTCAGAGAATAGAAAATGGGCATTTCTGCTGCTATGCTCCTTATTTAATCATCTGGTTTTCTTGTATTACACAGCTGCTGGGATGTCTATTTAGTAAATTACGATCATCATAAGAAACTGGGAAGCTCTCACAATTTATGATGTTGGCCCATTTCCTGACAGTAGATCAGTTATTTTACCATTATCGACAGTCATTTTCATTTTGAAAAAACACCCCCGCCATTCAGTCTTTGAAATCAAGAGTGGAATTTCATATTACTCATACCATTCGGCCATATATGACAGTTGTTTTCAAATTCTTGTTTTACTTCCCGAAGTGGAGAAGCGATACATGAATTCATTATATGTATTATTCAGGCACACAATATCAAGTAAATCAACAAAACACATGACAGAAGAAGTGAGCAGTAGCAGGTATAGATCTGCTGTGTTTCATCATAATGATTGATCCAGGCAATATGTTTCTTGATGTTTTCATGTATGTAATGCAGCAGGTGTATTCACAGCAGCAGCTGTCACTTGCATCTTTATGTGGCACTGAGTTTTGAGTCACACTAAACATTTTTATCACTCACCCTTATTAGCATGTACCTGTACCTGTGACAGTTTCATCTAAAAGGATGTCCTTCCACTAAAGAAATAGTCCCAAACAAATCTGCCCACAGCACGTATGAAGAATACTCAGAGTAACGGGGACACTGTCTCTTTAAATATACATTAAAACATTGATTATCACATTGAAATGTTAATGCTTTGAGCAGCACAGAAAAGTTTCCCATCACCTCCCCGGAGACGATTCTTAAAACCTCAGCACACAAAACCAAACTTCATGGGTAGATGATTAGATAACATCATGGGTGTGTTTTGGCTGATTTTACAGCTCAATTATATGAGCTTAACTAACAGGATTCTTGCAATGTTTTCAATGCTAAACATGTAATTAAAATAACACTCTGACATTTTAAAACATTCTGAACATTATTGACCTGATCAAAGCAAACCTCATGGCAGAACAGTTGTATTGGATTGTGTACCTAATGTAACTTTTTTAGCACAGCTGTAAGGCACTGGAAAAGCTGGGAATTGCTTGAAAAGTCTTCTAATCTGTAGAAGGTGTAGGAACCTTGAACTAAACCTGTGTTGAAGAAAGAAGAGTCATACAGGTTTGTAAAAATGTGGTCGCAAATGAAACCGAAAGTCTGTCCAGTAAAAGCCCGCCGCTGACATTCAGCCTTGGCCTCTACCAGGGTGGGCTGCACGTCTGATGCTGAACTAGAGCTTTGACTCAGAGGTTAATTGGTATTGCGTGATGGATCACTTATAACTAATTTAGAGCAACTTTGGCACAGCGTGTTAGTGTGAGAATTCGATATATAACTCCGATCTATTTGGTTTTGTTTGTTACACCGACAACATCATTAATGGATTTGTTTGAACGACTGAGTCAGACAGAATTCACCAGTAATGATGTTATCTAATTCATAGAGTGACTCAATATCAAACCCACGATGGCTACATGCAAGTGCGCCAAAAAAACCTCTCCCCCACTGGTGACGTTGCACGCGTTGGTATGTGGTTGACACTTTTTTTTTTTTTGAGCTTCCTCTTTTCTTCTCTGTGTTCGGACCTACATTCATTTATTAAACTTCCCATTCAGACTCCCTTTGCCAGTGATAGTCTGTAGTACACATGTGGGCGCCTCTCTCTCTCCTGTGGGCTCCCAACTACACTGACGCCATCTAATCGCCGCTCATGCATCACCTCCATTCTTCATCCCCACTCTACCAACGCCATTATTCACCTCTTTCTCACACTCTTTCGCTTTCCACTCCGCCACCATCTACGCTGCCTGCTCCATTGCTTCTGCACACAATCTTTGCTCTACCTTGTTCTTATACTCTTTTCTCTCACCTTCTCTCTGTCCCCTGTATTCTGTCACTCTCTCCCCCCCCCCCCCCCCCCCCCTTTCCCTTTCTCTGGGCCCCTCTAGGCCTCAGAGACTTTGCCTTTGTTTGCGATAGTGGAGTGAGTGGAGCAAGGGGTGGGGTGAGGTAGGAGGGGTTTTGTCCCAAGCTGTGAGGTGAAAATCATTTCTTAATTGCCTCTTGTCTTTTTCTGTGCCAGCGGTTGTGCCAGGGAACGGACTCCTGGGCCCGCTCGACAACTCCCCGAGCAGAGGAACTCCCTTGCCTAAGCCCTGGCTTTGTTTCATACGTTCTCTGGCTACAGTGTAATCTGCAGTCATACAGCAACACGCGCACACACAGACACACAAACACAGGCTTTAAAAAGGCTTAAGATGTTGGACACAGCAGAATACAGAGAAAATAGGCTTTGGATGTAGCACTATGAGGTCTAGGTGAGTTGTAAATGAGCAGTTGTGCTGCTTCAGCGTGGAGCGCAGTATGTGTTAGATGTTGGTTTCGGGATTGTCTGGGTTACTGACTAACACTTGTGAGCTGCTTTTGTCTTGTGCTTTTAATCTCACATATTTTGCATTCTATTAAAAATGTTTTGTAGGAGCCTGCCTCTCTCCACAACTTCCTGCAGCTTTCCTATCTGTAGTTTCTACAGGCCTATTTTATAACATAAAAATGTTCTTTCATTTGTGCAAACGGGTGGAATCTGGTTTTAAATCTAGTTTGGTTTTCTTAAACATGGGATGTGGTAGCGTCAAACTAGATTGAAACATAGATCTCTCTTTTGATAATTGAGCCTGAAAAGACTCATTTTCCTTCAGTTGATAGATCTTCTGAGATGAGAGTGTGATGTGTGTTTACTGAATGTGAGCTCAGCACATTTGACCATATGCAAGGATCTTATGTCACAGATTAATTTTTAGGCTGTTAAGGTTCAGAGACTGATTTGCATGAGTCACTAATTAACTTAAATGTTATTTCATTATTGAAGTCGAGTGTTTAATCCAGGTCACGAGGCGGGTTGTGAAGTCGGTTTTGATGATGTACGTTGACCATGGAAAAAGGTTGAACCTGGTCACTGTAGCCACGCTTCCATTCAATCAGTTTTCCAAGTAGCATTAAAAAAACGCTGAAGGGAAACAGCAAAATTTAATCAAAGTCTTTGTCTCTGGGCTCATGTAACATGGCCTGTACTATGTGTAGCTGACGTGAAAGAACAATAAAAAGTTATCCAACTTAACCAAATTTCCAAAGATTTTTTCTTTCATAGATGCATTTCGACATCAACACTTCTACGCTGGCGGACTACTACCAAACATGGTTTCTGATAAAACTGAGCTGTGGCTTATTTTATTTGCTCCAAACCACTTTATGTAACATTTCAAAAGTTCGCTTAAAATATGCTTTACAACTGAATGGAAACGTGCTTTGGTCGCTCTGAAAGGGGCACTTGTGTGACCGTGGTCAGGCCTGGTTCCTGCCTTTCCTGTCAACTGTCAGCGGGAGGCTGTGGTGGCTTCCATTAACCACCACACTAACTGGTAATCTTATCTTCCTGACAATCTGTATTAGGCTCAGCCAGTTGCCGGTTAACCCTTCACAGGCCACAGTGAAAGCATAGTTTTTCTTTCGTCCCCAGTGGTGCAACACTGTATGTTGAGAGGAAGTGCTGT
Source organism: Centropristis striata (assembly GCF_030273125.1). Classification (NCBI taxonomy): domain Eukaryota; kingdom Metazoa; phylum Chordata; class Actinopteri; order Perciformes; family Serranidae; genus Centropristis; species Centropristis striata. The sequence goes on from NC_081530.1 coordinate 25,902,818, forward strand.
CGTTTTGGGTTTGAACTTTAGCTTGTTGGAAACAGAGTTTGAGTGACGGCTCGTATTCTGCACAGGATCAGTCTGTCATAGCTGCTTGGACATAGAAGAAGCTTATCTCTTCCTTGCCTCCTCCGTCTCTCATCTCATAAAGAGGATGTATGAATTCCGGAGCAGGCTAGTTGCAGAGACACGCAGCCCCCGATGATCTCCATAAAATCCGTCTCCCACTCTCCTCCCTCTGCCTGTCTCACTCCCACTCCCCTTTAATTTTACTCGGCCGCAATATCCTACCCAGGCCCTGATTGTTGTTTTCTGAGAGCTGGAGCGGTGTTGTTGTAACATAATCATTTAGTCTCCCTCCCGTGGTTCTGGCAAGCTGCACGCTGAAATCTATCCACTGCTCATTTTTATGGGGAGCGAATTTGTTGCAGCTACTGCGACTGCTGCTGGCTCACCTTCTCTACGCAGTATTTACTAGTGTAGATGGATGTCTCTAATGCAAAACATGTGAGGGATGACACATATTATACACACATTTAATATACCCCAGAGGTCATGCTTGTGAATTTGATTAGCGCGGCTGAAATATGATGGCTGCGATATCGAGTGACTTGCCCTATATTGAATTTTTAATCTCGGTGTCGATTTGGGCTTACATGACATGCCGTTTCTCCTGATCAGTGTTGTTGGAGCTGGGACAAGAGAATTGTTTGGTGCCTCATTGCATTGAATTAGCAGAGTTAAATGCGACGAGTCAAGGGCATGTTTTTAAGGTTAACACAGAACCCTCATTGTGGTGTCGTAACTGGAAAATACAAGAGGTTGTTGAGGTGATTACAGTAGGATTTTTTTCACTCGGGTAGGACTTGTTGACCCTGAATGAATGCCAGTTTAGCCTCATGACATATCATCTCGAGTGGAGCGAGTGGCCAAGGTGGTATCATGGGAAATGAAGCTGCCGCTGTGCTCAGCATACCCGCCATTCCCTCCTCTCGTTTGCACACAAACCCCCCTCGGCCCTTTCTTCCATTTTTTTTCCCTCGTCTTTGTCATGTTTCTGTGAATTTACAACTCGCCACATGTCATGAGAATTATAGCATGACACTGTCAATCATCCCTCCACACAAACCTTCATATATAAACACTCACACACGGCTCTAAATCTTTCATTCACTTGTCTCGTTATTGCATCTGTAGCACACGCTAAACCCCATTGATTACTCCCTTCACTTGTGTCACAGGCAGGGGCGCCGTACGCTGGGAAAGCCCTGATCGATTCCGGGGGCCCGGAGCTGCACAGGGGCCCTGTTACATGACAGGGATTAGATATTTATTGTTTCAGGCTGGGAGTGAGCTGTTGACAAGGGGCCCAGAATTCCTAGTGTGCCTGTGGTTGCGAGATCATAAGGATGTTAAAATCCATTTTTTTTCTCCAACCTCTGTTTCTGTAAAGAGGAATAGATTTCCATGCACAGATTTTAATGTCAGCTACTTTTAGGTTTTATTCCATCTCCCTCCTCTTCTCAGCCATGTCTGGATGCGTCTAAATTGCAGATCTCAGAGCTCAGTTTATCATTCTCGCCCCTCGTTAGTGAAAAGCTTGCCATAAAAAATTATCTTTTTTCTTCGGCACTGCTAGAACACCAAATGATCTTGCGGGGGAATTGGATAAGTCCCTTGTAAATGCGTCTGGTGCTCGACAACGAGTTTGCATATGATTTCCATAAACGAGGGCGTTGATGTATGAATAACTTGTCAAATGGATTGATTTATGAAGGCATCTGTCACTCACTGGCGGAGTCTATTCTGAGCGTGCCCAACCTGACCCATCAGCTGCTGATTGAATGACTGGCTGACTGATAACCAATGCAAGGTTATCGAGTTATGTGCACCTCTGCTGCTCCCTTTTTTCCCTAGATCTCACTGCAGCTTTTCTTTCAGGAATGGACTTTTTTATTTTTATTGTCTCATGAGAGGAGAAAACAAGTTGCTCTCACACATGACTTCACTTTCCTTTTTTGAGAAAAATGTTCTGCATGGTGATGAAGTGAATGGATATCCACTGACAGGCTGCAGTGCCTTTTTCCTTCAATTTCTCTTTGTCCCTCTCGTATGCGTATCTCCCTAGCTGGTAGGTGTTATCAATGCAGCTATTGTCGGGGCTGAAAGAGCAGGGGGGCTCATGAGACCCCCTCACAATGGGCACATGCTTTCCCCCTCTGTGGGCTTCCTGAGTTGTGTGTGTGTGCAATGGTTGGAAGTCGGTGATAAGGCCTTTGTGTGTCTGGGAAGCACCTCTCTTTCTTGCTCATATTCACCTGTTTAGGCTGCAGGTGTTATGGCAGAAACGGTTAAGATCAACCAGCTATGAATCCATGACCGTGGCAAATGGCAACCATTAAAGAAAAAAATACACCACAGCTGCATGGTAATGCTACACTGCATTGATTTACCGAGAGGCTTCATAAATATATCAAGTTCAATCTGGAAACCACCCGAAACTCCCAAATACTCAAATATCTCGTGATTTCAGAGTATGAAACCTGTTCCTACGGGTGCTGGAAAGCCTTGAAAACACTTGAATTTTAATTTTGGTGCTTAAAACTGCTTAAAATTGAGGTTATATAGGATGCAAAGTCTACAAACAGGTGACACATTTTGAAACTTTTTTGCCGTTTAGTATGACCCCTTCTGTACAATATTGTGAGGAAAAACACAGTTTTGGTTCCTTTTTTAGCACAATAACATGTGGTTAAAGTGAAATTATCTCTATACTGTACGTTCTGAATGTAAATATGTTATTTACCACAGCTGTGAGGTGCTAGAAAAGCTTCAGAATGCTTAAATTGCATGAATTTGTCTGTGGAAAAGGTGAAGGAACTCCCTGCACATAGGCTGCATTTCAGAAGCTGTAATTTGAGGCAACTTTTGAACTCCTGTCCATTCAGGACTTCCTAAAAGTGTAATTAGTGTCCAGTGGGTTTCTTTGGTGATGACAGATGTGAATAGCAGAACTTTTATGCCAGAGTAAGCCGAAGTATACCAGAGGCTTGGTCTGTATTCATAGAATGTAATCCAAGAGTGGCTTATCTGGACTGAATGGCTTCAGGCTGAATTATGCGCTGAGAGACCGTTTACAACACCAGAATGAGGGTTCAGGTTTCAGGTTTTAGTAATAACCTGCAAACAAACAACAAGTGGCCCCGACACAGGCGCAGACTAGGTTGTTAAAGCATTTTGTGCTTGATATCATTCCAGAGATAAAGAAGAGACATTGGCAGAGCTACAGCCCTCTATCAGTTTCGAACAAACACTTTCTATTTCTAAAAGGAATTGCTTTAAGAAAGGCAGTAGAGAAAAGTGTGTCAAGGTCGTTTTTGGTTAAAAGCAGTCTAAATGGAGATGTGGAGAGCTGTCCGCAGCTGCCAGTGAAAAGAAGGAGCTTTTGGTGTCATGAGCGGATCATGGGACAGAATTAAAGATTTGATCTTACAAAATGCCAAAAATGATGACATTCATACTGGATCGCTGGAAGTTTAAAATGCGCCTGTGAGATAGTAATAACACACACGCTGCCAAGACTGCTTTCTGCTTCCCGTTTTTACTCTTTTCTATTATTCTCACGCACACAAACAGACAAGATGGCTGCTGGAGGCTGTAGCTGGCTGTTAACACCTCTAGTCTACAGAAGGGGGCCTCTTTTTGTTGTCTCCTCACCACAGGAAAGATGGAGAGAGGAGGGGGGGGGCCGTGAGGTTAGGAGCCCCCCTCTTGATCCTAAACATTCACATCATGCAAACAGCAGTCTGTGTTGCAGAGTTTATTGCAGAGTTTACATTGAGTGCGAGTGTGCCCAGTGTTTGCCTCTGAGTGACAGTAAAGAAGTAGGTCAGCAGAGAGACCCCGCTCAACCCGAGCTGAGCGGCTTGTGTGTGTGTGTGTGTGTGTGTGCGCGCGCGCAAGTGCATACATGTGTGCGTGCTCACGTTCACTTGTGTGTGGGCATGTGTAGCGCAGTGTGTAATTCGCTTCCTTCCGCCAGGAACCAGCCTGACCTCCCCCGGCTTCAACAGCATCAGGCAAGTGTGTGTATTTTTGTGTGTGTGTGTATGACTGCTGAAGCCTCGGCAGAGCTCTGTTCAGTGTCGCTGCGAGCAACAGAGTCAGCAGTCATATGCAGACTGACAGCCGAAGTAGCAAGGGGGGGGGGGGGCACTATTTTAGAGCAAGTGTTCACGAAAGATTCAGAGAAAGACAGAAGGGCTCTGGCACGAGAAGCAAGTGCAGAAGTAGAGAAGAACTAAATGCAAGACAGGGCGAAATTAAACGAGTGAATTCTCTCTGTCTCTCATGCTCACTCACTCATTTCACAGCACGCTGCTGTTGTTAGGGGATGGCTGAGCAGCTCCACCCCTAAACCCCCCCACGAGCCAATCCACTATCATATTCCTCCCCATCCTGCCATCTGATTGGTGGGCTGTCTGAGCCAGTGGAATGGAATGGGATTGATGGGTAATCTGGAACCGGAGGTGGGGAAGGATGGGCAGGGGCTTAGGGCAGGGGTAAGGTAAGACTGACTTAGCCTTTTGGCAAGGATCAGATCATGGCAGTGCTATTACATTACTATATAATATTCAAAATGTTCTTTATTTCATTTACATATTCCTTTTTAGGATTTTCTCCATTCTTTAAAAGCATTAGCAGGTCACTCACAAAAACGTCTCCCTGATTGTAGATTTACATTTTTCCTTTCTTTTTTTTTTAATTGCCTAAATTACAGTAATTACACCATAAGTGGTAAAAACAGAAATTGTCTCATGTCTTCAACAGCCCTGAGTGAGTCATGTGCGATAAAGGTTTCTGTCAAGAAAAATAATCAAATCTATGCTTGAAATAAAACTATTTATCAAAATCACTTTATGCTCCAGGTGTCATTTAACATTTTGACAAAAATAAACTTTTTCAATATTGGGAACACTTTTGGTTACCAGTTTTGTAAACAAAGAAAAATCCAAAGAAATGTAACTTTCTCTTCATTTTTTTTTTGTGATTTTATAGCATTGCAACTGTGTGATGCTGCAAAAATTCTCCCTACTTCTCACCACGCTGTCTCACAGAGATGAAGGACTTATATAAATTGCATTGAAAAATTATGCCACAGTGATTCAAATTTGAGAGGAGCAAAAAAAAAAAACCCCAACAACCTGAAACTGCCCGGGGTTAGGAAGGTTAATCTTTCCTGCAAATAACTGGTTATGTGTAGAACGGGGCACTAATCACTCTGTATACACCGAATGCAACGTGTATGTAGCTAGGTGGCACTGTATGCACATCGTGGTCCGTATATATGACCCCACGTGCCCTCGCTGATGCCTCCCCGGGGTCGCTGAGGTTGGAGGTTGGCTGACTCTCCTCACACACTCCCTTTTAATTTTACAGAAGAGAAAGTCAAAAGGAAAATGTATTTTTATCAGAAATTTAGCGAAAAATGTCTTGCAAAACATGGGACTTCTGAAAGAGTTGGTGGGGTGTATATATATATATATGAGAGAGAGAGAGAGAGAACTGACTAATGTGAGGGCCTTAGTGGAGAGGAGAAGCCAGGGCTGCACTGTCTCTCCCCCTGGGTATTGTCATGGCTCTGAATGGCTAATGGGAAGTGAAACCAGAGCTTGAGATTGCTCTTTAATGGCTGCTGAGCTATGTCCTTGGGTATTTTGTACACCATGCAGGAGCCTCGTTCTGTTGAACAGCGTTTGCAAATTTAGCAGAGAACAAAATATAACACATAAACACAAGTTGGTAATGTGCCGGCTTTATGTGTTGATGTAAAGAACACGGTCTCCATGTAACATTTCCTGTAGATGCTGACTGATGTTGATCCGTCGTTGTAGATGTGTTGGTTGATTGAACGCACACTCGGTAAAGTTACAGGTTAACAACGTGCTGTTAAATGTTAACACACTGTGCATGTGGAGTATTCCCTCGAGCCATTCTGAACATACTATGAACAGTCCTCCATTTTCTTTCTTTAGTGTGACCACCAGCACCCTTTCTCCCTCTGTCTCTTTAAGATGCCTTAAGCGTCCAAATGAATATAGATGAGTGGAGAGATCAGCACGTGTTCAAATCAATGGCCTGCCAAATACAATAAAAACTGCTGCTCGCTACTAGTCGCATCAATAAAACATTGATTCGGAAACGCAGGCGTTTTGCTGAGGCTCTTTACTCCCACTTCCTTTAAGTGACTTCAGCTCAGGAGAACTTTGGATATATGTTGACAGTATGTGGTTCTTGTTAACTTGAATGGATTAGTTACATTGAAAACTATTTGTTGATTGTGTAAGGCTACCAAAAGATGACAAAGTAGTGTCTTTCACCTTCACAAAGACTGTAGGTTTACCCATAAACCTTCAGTGTAGTCTGTCAAATTAGTAAGATTTGAACACATCTCTGATACAGTGTGTTCCTTTACATTGTGACTATTCTCCTGACTGAGGTTTTCCATTACGGTCGCTCCTATTCATATCAATTTCTCATCATATCTGTATTGTATCTGTGCCTACACTCTCCACTCAGACTCAAAAACACTATTGGCAGAAAAATCCCCGAGTTTTGGGTAACTGGGAACACATCATAGAAGCTGTGCATCATCTTGTCTTGCAATGGAGTGTTTTGCCTTTTGTTTTCTTTCTGAAATGACTTGTTCGCCACAAACCACAAACTTTCACACCCTGACTAGGAGAAAGTGTGTGTGGTGTGTTAAAGCAGCATAGTCCCGTAAGAGCCAGCACCGTCTCCCCGTTTTTTTTTTTTTTGCCAAAACCTGAAGGAATTAAAAAGGGTGAGTCAACGGTCCAGCAACTTTGAATAAGCCCGGAGGATAAAGAGGCCCCAAGTTAATTATTCAAACCAGCGGGAGAGATGCCTGGCACGCAAACATGCACAGGGTTTCCCCAGGGATAGTGCACGGGCCTCCTGCTTTGCCTCCTGTGGTTTGGCAATGCAAAATACTTTAAAAGGTAGTGTTGGGAAGTGCAGTAAAAATAGGTACTTTGAAAATCATTGCATATGCTGTGTGATTGATAGATTGGAAGCTTCAGTTTGGCTTTCTGAATATGTGTTTGCACCTGTGTTTTCCAAAATAACTGTAAAAACGACTGTATCTTTGGCTTCCGGAAGATGCTTTTTGCAGGAAACATTATTTTCAGATAATGTGTTAATCTTAGTCATCTTTACACTTTCCCCTGCACCACCTCCTCTTCGGCTGTACTGACAGGAAGACTACCTGATTTCAGAGGAGTTTCATTATGACACAACTGGCAAGAAAAAGCCTCCACCACCAATGAACATCAAAAGCGTAGAGCGGGGAAAATCTCTGTTACGTCAGCACTGGTTTTCCAAAAAGTAGTCACATCCACGACCTCTTACATTTGGTCCACTCAGCTCTCCGGACATGTGATTGCCAGGAAATAGATCCCACATAACTTTTGATTTGAACCCCATTCGCACAGGTCTTTACCAGTTGCACTGTTTTCTAGCATGAGTTGGTAACAGAACCTGATATTTGCCCCAGTGTGCTGCTGCTGTCTGTCATCCCACTTATCCATGCATAACAAAAGAGAAATGGCACCCTGCTGTGTCTATACAGCAAGCCACATCATTACGTCTTGTGGATGGTAATTTCAGAGAACTCGTGTTTGTGTATGCTAGTCAGAGTGAGTGACAGTGTGCGTAGGTGTGTGCGAGCAGGGGACTCGCGTTTGTTTGAAACGACGGGCCGTATTTGCTCTAACTGTATAGGCCTTACATTGAATTAGGAGCTATTCACTTTGCCGGGAAAGTGGCGGATGTGACCTACGTGGCAAATGGAGGTGTGGGAACAAGAGGGAGTGCAGTTTTAATACACACGCAAATGCACCGACACATACTCCTCCATTGTGATGAGCAAAGCTTAGATGATGCAAAGCCACACACTCACACGTACTCCTCCATTATGATGAGCTGTACTGATATAATGCACAGCTCAGAGTCACACCAGAGAAGCTGGTGTGTGTGTGGGTGCTTTTGTGCGTGTTTACACAGTCAAAACATGCCACCCAATTGCTACATTTAAAGAGGTAGTTCAAATACTTTGAAGTGGGGTTGTATGAGGTACTTATCTATAGTCAGTGTATTACCAACAGTCAAAGGTGCGCCCAGTTTAGAGAAGCAGGTAGGAGTGCCGGCACAAAAGCTAAGCAAGGTACTGCTGTGGACAGGGCAGCAAACATATTTTAGCCAGAATATTTAAGCGCTGTAACTTGTTTTATATGGGGGGGACTGAAGCTGTTATATCCTCTCATCAAAGCCGCCACACTCCATAGGCAAAACAGTGATTTTTACCTCGCAGATCATGGAAGTTATACTGTCTCAATCCGTTCATTTGTTTGTCTTATTGTTTGACTTTTGTGAATCTGAACTAAATATATTTAGACCCCAAAGCCACACAATAACACAAACAAACTGTTGCAGCAGTAGACCAGCAACTCCAGTGTTCTGTGAGGTAAAATTACTGCTTTTGTCAAAGGAGTCTGGTGGCTTTGAAGTTGGGCCTTCTTTCAGGTGCCTTAAATATGTTAGCTGCCGCCCTCTGCCACAGCAGTACAAAGTTTAACTTCTGTATCAGTACTGTTGTAATACACAGGTTCATATGTAAATGCCTCATACAACCCCAGTTCAACAAATCCAGACTATCCCTTAAAATTATGACCTCTTCGTTTGAAAACTACAATGAGTTTGACAGTTGTTCAAGTGTTTTCTGTTGCATTCTCGTCCACATAAATGCCTAGCTTAAATGATTCACAAAACATACTTGTTCCAAGCAGGGGATGAGTATGTTGTGCATTGAGGAAAGGTGACAAAATTAAGAATACTCAAAGACTACCCATTCTAAATGTGCCTGTTTTTTTTTATTGTGTTAGTGGATATTGTTGTATAAGGATTTAAAGACACAGCTGGAGAAAGTCATTAGACAGAGGAGAGAAACCTCTGGAAACATCTCAGCAAACAAGGAAAAAATATTTTTCAAAAATGTATTATTTAATTTCTTGGAGTTTAATCGGCAGCTGCGTTCCAAATTCAAATTCTGATTGACATTAAACAACCATTTTTTGGAGGGAGGGATACTATCTGTCAACACAGCATGCTAGTTTCTAGTGTTAGTATAGTGTGGATTTGGGCCACAGCTCTTGTCCCTCCAGTCATGAGAGTATATGTGTATCTGCTAGCCTAGCACCACGTGTGGGTGGCTGGCTGGCTTACAATGGCTTCAGTGTACCGGCCTCTCTCCCCACTGAGTCCTCACTGTACTCTGTGCTCACATAGAGAATTCCTGGATCTTTCTGACAGGATACCATCCTCCCCCACACTCCAAAGCTTTAGTGGGAATAAGAACCCGAATAGTGAGTGATCTCAGATGGAGAGGGGGGAAACCCTGACAATCGTCAAAATTCCTGAATCTCCCACTTGGTGGTTGTATGGTGAAAAAAACAGATCTCCTGCGATTCACATCATTCTGCAGAAGCGCAGGGGGATTGATTGTGTGGGAAAACAATCTTGGGAAGTGGAAGAGATCCAAGGGTGCTTTTCATGTTGTGTGCATGTGGTTTTTGTAGCTATCAGTAACACACTATACAGCCGAGCCTGAGTCAAATAAGCTTTCTCGCCACACGGACCCACCACTTACAGTGGGGGGGAGTGGAGGGGGAAAAAAAGGACTTTTAATTCAGTGTGGAGTGATTTTTGACTGGTGGTCGAGCTGCAGACTGACGTAGCTTGGCAAGGAGAGAAGGGAGAGGGAGGGATGGCAGAATAAGTGGTGGGCAAAGGGAGGAGGTGAGCGAGAGGGAGCAGGTGTGAGGGAAGGAGAGAGAGAGAGGGAGGGAACAGATGTAGAGAGAGAAAAAGGGAATACGAGAGGAGGGGAGGGAGAAAGAGAGAGATCAATGGCTGTTCCCTAAATAACGGATGTTTGGGGCGGCAGCGCTCTGCCCCATCTTCCGCTGTGTGCAGACACCGGCAGTTAACCTGTCTCCAGTGCACAGGGACACTTCGCTGTGCGAGCTCACACACACGTTTAAACACACACTCGCAGGCACTCCCCTTTGGCCTCGCTTGTATTAATTCAGTTTCTTCTCCCAGTTGGTCTGGTTAGAGATTGTGTTAGCTCCAGACTCCCAGGCTGCCCTTGTGGTCAATAATTCCCCAGAGCCTCCTGGGAGTTGTGGTTTTAGAGGGCCAGAGTCACAGTGCTCCCCTCCAACTCTCCTCCTTACCCCCAACTCAGAGGGCGTGTAGAGTTCATACACAACACTGAGCTCAGTGTTTTAATACTGATGCCAGTGTGTGAGGAATCATTTAATATGCCGTTATTCCCTTTTTATTTTGTGCCATCTTGTGAAATCCTCTCCCTCCTTTCCTCTCCTCTGTCAGGTTTCTCAGGTCAGACCAAATACTTGGCCTTGGGAATCCTAGGAATGTCAGCGTAGCCCTCAACATCTCAGCTTAAACACACACACACACACCTTGTGCCACGTCATTGTCGCCACAAACACATTTCTCTCCTATTGATTTAGTTTTCCACCCACTCCCTCTGTCAATGTGAAATGAAAGGGACACGATAGATTAAGATTGATTTATTTTCCCAGAGACAAATGTGAACATTTTTCTTCAATGTCGCACGATGATTGATTGCTTTCGGTGACCCTTTGTCTCAGGCAAAAAAGAGAAGCAAACGTGTACACACCAGGCATACGGGCGTTAAGCTTTTAGGGGCAGGATAAATGCATCGCAAATCATTTTTTGAACTCGCTCCTCCTGCTCCGCCGAGATAAGGATACACATGCCGGAACACACACAAGTGCACATTTGATTGTCTTCACATGCTCTTGGCTCCCTTCGCGGGTGAAATCTACGAACAACAATCTGAAGTCGAGGCCAATGCAAAGTGACATTTGAGTGGAAGATCCATTTAAGTCATCGTCTGAAGCCCTAAATGTGCTCTACACTGCTGTAATATGCTCCTTGGCTTTACTGGCACTCTGGCACTTGTCCAAATTCTGTGTGTAGGTGTGTGTGAGAGAGAGACGGAGAAATAGTCGTGATTGTAACGAGGAAGAAGGAAGGACTGAGAGGCAGGAGGTTCCTCCTATGAGAAAGGAGACAACAGCAGCAATCGTGAGGCTGGTCAATGCTGAGTTAACCCTCTGAACCCCAAGCTGTTTAAGGGCCTTTATTTTTCTCCTGTCACTTTTTACTCACAATCATTTAGCTGTATCCAAAGAGGTGCCGGACTTCTATATTGCATTGACTGTGACAAGGGAGAACTAAAAATGCTCTTTTGTGCAGTATAACACAGTTTTAATGCCATAAATTATAAAAGAAGAAAAAAACGCAAGTTGTATTTCTTTTATAATTGATTAAAATAAAAAAAGAGGAAACATATTGGATCTATATATACAACATTTTTCCATGTGCCCACAAGTATATTTTAAAAAATTAAATTACTTACATTTTTACAACCTTTTACCGTCTTTGCTCTGTGTAAACAGCCTGCAGCTCAGTCAAACTGTTACTGAATTGTTTTCATGTGACTGTTTCTCTCAGCCAAGTCATTCATAGCTTCCCACTTTCAATGAGAAGTGCAGAATTTAATGGGGTTTTTCTTTTACAGGATCTGGTTAGTGCAAATTTAAATGAGACATTTATAATAAAGTGATAAAGTGAAATGTCCCTATTTGAAGCTTAGATTCAGTCAGACCTGATTCATTCAAGCACCATCGGAAAGTTTCAAATCTGACAATTTCTTTTTTTTATGGTTTCTGGCTACTAAACAGTGCAATTTTGATGATTTTATTTTAAAAGAAAACATATTTCAAACCAGCCAGAGGGTTGTGGGTTAAATGAAGGATTTTCTTAACGTAGGCTGAGATGAATTTGAAATGCAAATACTCAATTTGATCTGTGATGTCTTTATACAGGGCAACAGAACCAGAGACAGAATTTATTACCATATTGTGACTACTGTGGTTTTTGCTCCGTCTTAATGCTGAAGCAATGAGGGCAGCTTTGAAAAGCTGGCAGCAGCAGCGTGCATGACCAATGGAACATCTATTTTTCTGCACCGAAACCTGTCTACTCTATTTCTCAAAGCTTGATGACAACATGCCCACACAGCCACTATTAGCACAACTTTTTCCCCCAGAAGCTGTTCTTTTCAAGCCTCTTTTTTCGCTGATTCCAGCATACCATGCCTTCCCGCCGCACACAAATGTTTCCTCATGAGAAACCTCTGGGTTTCATTAGATAATGACGTTGACATGAAAGAGTGATTCAGGGGATTCTGACTCAATCCTGCATTCACCTCCGCCAACCCTCCCTCCCTCCCTCCCTCCCTCCCTCCCTTCCCCTGGCTTTGCATCACCAGAAGTCATCTCAGAGTTGTTTTTTATAACTGGAGCAGGTCACTGACACACATTTGAGTCAGCTAAATGATTTCCTGCGTTTGAGCTGCGGCTCCTGTGCAGCTCATTCGCGATCAAGACCTCAGGCTTTGTTGTGGTTGTTGCAGCGGCGTCATTTTCCTGAGACAAACACGAGGAAACCCCTGGAGGTATTTCCCAGACGTCGGGCACGGGGTGATGACGTCATGGTTACCGCTGTGACGTGACCTGACAGAAAGTGCTTTGGAGATGAACACGAAACTCCGACTCTGGTTAAAATGTGTTTTCTGTTTTCAATATTATTAGCTTTGTGGTTTGTCATTGTGGTTGAACCCATCTTTCTGAGTATACTGCAGACCGTAATCATGGCTAGAAAAGACATATGATTGGATGGGCGCACTTGAATGGAGAAAACAGGGAGAGAAGTGCACTGAAAGGATGCACAGCCAAGGATTTTGGTGATATTAAACAGATTGTTCTACCTTGGTCTGTGGTGAATATCAAAATCTCATTTGTGGTTCAGACTGCTTCTGTGTCTTGTAGCTTGTCTGAGTCACAGCGACACTTTGTGTCAGACTTAAGGACAGATGTGCCACCGTCTATTAATCACCTTGGAAGGATTTCAAGTGGGTTACTTGACGAAGCTCCTCTCCTCTCTCCTGCTGGCGGCTCTCTCAGCCATATCAAAGCACAACCTCATCTTACTCACCAGTGACACTGCATACATTGCATAGGTCTCTCTCACTGGGCTCCCACGTTTCATTAAGAGCCCATTTGGCTGGAGACATTTTGGAGACCTAATAAAGTGGACGGCCTATAAATCGAGGGGGGTTTAATGTGGTCGGGACGCCATATGAAGCGTTTTTATGACGCTACGCAGACAGCCTTGAGTTAAACTAGCTCGCTGGCCTCTCTGTCGCTAGCTTGCTCTCCTCGTCTGCCTTATCCTCTCGCCTCCTGCCTCGCCCCCCTGCCCCCCGGTACTTGGACATCGCTCACCCGACCATGCTCCTCCGGTTATTTAGGTCCGTCTTTGAGCTTGCTTTGATCCTGCCCTAGTAAACCCTACCCCCACTCCCCGCACATGGCCGATGATTAAACAAAGGGTCACCGAGTTTGGTTGAGGAAGTTGTCTATCTGTGTGTGTGTGTGTGTGGGTGTGGGTGTGGGTGTGTGTGGGTGTGTGTGTGAGCGTGCATTCGTGTCTACGGTGTTTGCAGGGGATGATGTTTTCAAATAACAGCCTGAAATCTGCTTCAACAGGCCAGATGGATAGCGAAGGGAGATTTTCAGATTTGCAGTGAATGCATATGGCCATCCCAATAGGCCAGCGTAAGAAGAAAAACTAAATGTAATATTTCGCTGATTAAATTACAGGAAGTAAATCTAAATGGAGGTGTCAGGGCAGGAGTGTCTTGTCCATCAAGTGGGAACACTGTTAAGATAGTGGTGGAATGCAGCATACACTACGATGCAAAAGGATTTCTACCAGGCAGGGGAGCTTTGAGTGCAGTGAGAGAGGATTATTTGAAAGCTGTTTTTTGACTTTGGAATGTAAAATGTTTGGATCACTCTCACTCTGAGTTAAAGGGGAGTTTGGGGTGTCCTCCAAAAATAGGTGGCTCTCTTAAAAGGTGTTAAATCAGGTCGCCATGGTATAAATACAGTACTGTTTTCATAGCAGACTTCTTTGCTATGAAAACAGTACTGTACACAGTTTTTTCAGTTTATTTTGAGAAACTGTAAAGCAGAGCTGTGTGTTGGAAAAAAATCTTGGCGATATGATACATTTTGTAACATAGGGGTTGTGATAAAATATATTGATAATCTAAGCTCTTCTTGAAAAACTGTCATGCTATAAGGAACACAGAATTATATGCATCAAATTTGAAATAACATAATATATAATATTCAACATCATAGAAGTCCTTTTTGTACAAAGAATAAAGTGTCTATTGCAAAGCTTTGCATTTAAACCATTAATTAAAAAATGATACTATGAAATAAAACAAATATCGTGATCTTCTCAAACAGCAGAGAATGTGACAGTGAAACAGAGATGTCTGTGTATAGAATAGCACATTTTTCCTGCAGCTGCTCCTCAAATTTACAGTCTGCACCGTGCAATATAAAGCTGTTTATAGTGTTGCCAAAAGATCTCATGAAAAAGACCAATAAAGTGCAGAATATCTGTATGATTCTGCATATATTTGTGCGTGTGTTTGACCCTGGCTTTGTGGTGGGGAGAGATGCCCACTGAGGCGTACAAGTGCAAAAAAGTAGTCCTTTATCAGACAGAAATATAAATCAGCTTCTCCTTGAGTTTTGACCCTCTGCTATTTCATTCTGTGTGTGTGATTCAGCGAGTGTATCCGTCTGACAAGTTATGTACTTGCTCAGCTCTGTTATGATGAAGCCACATTTACTGGCTGCACATCAAGATCACTTCTCTCTCGCTCCAGCCTCATCCTCTCTCTCTCTCTCTCTCTCTCTCTGTCTGTCTGTCTGCTCGTCATCCCGTCAGCCTGACTCACACAGGTCTCCAGCACAGATGCCTTGGCCCACTCTGCATGTGTGCGAGCGCATTTGCGTGAATAAGTGTGTGTGCACACCTCCTGCTAGCCCTCAGCGGGGCTGCCAGTCAGTTTGTGACTACACTCCCACACATCTCCGTCTCTTCTGCTTTCTCACCATTCCTCTCCCTCCCCTCGCTTCCTTTTTTTTTTTTCATCTTTCGCCCGTCTTTAATATCCTAATCAAATCAACGAAGTACGCGTTGCCATCCAGGCAAAATGAGAGTTTAATTGCAACATTCTCAATCTCGCCTTCATTAGCGCTGCTTCACGTTGCGGCTTAATCCATGTGGGTTGTTGTTTATGCTGAAGTGGAAGGATGGGAATTTGGGATTTGGAACGAGGGCTGGACGCGAATGTGAGAACGGTTCCCAGATCATTCTCAGGCCACGCCTCGTGATGTAATGTCTGCCAGAGCAAATGACAAGCCCACTAAAGCTGTGAGACTGTGTTCCTGTATCTCAAAGGTTTTTTTTCATTCTTTATTGCGACTAGAGTATTAGTAGGTATTTTGGGGAAGTTGGTGCAGATATAAATACCTCTCTGAAGCCACTTTTTGAGTGCCTATTCATACAGCCGCTCCCGTCAAACCCCTGCACACACACTCTGACACTGTTGACTCCCAGTGGAGACACTGTCTCTGCTTCTGCTGCCTAGTACAAATGGACAGACAGGACCTCGCACACACACACACACACACACACACACACACACACACACACACACACACACACACACACACAGCGGCACTCTCTGTCTCTCTGTCTCTCTCAGTAATGCACTATCGACCTCTTTCCTACTTTGCAGACCTTGGGCTCTCCAGTGGCCTCAACCTGTTAAGTACACAGACACACACACATGCACGCTGTGACCACGCTGACCTTTTAGCTCGCAGAACGAGACTTGATTTCCAATATGGGTTTGCCTTACAGCACTCTGCTCCCTCCCTCCATCCTTCCTCCAGTCGGTGTTAATGTGATTAGGCCTGTGTGCCTGCTTCCTGCACGCTGTTTTCTTTGTCTTTCTGTCTCTCTTTTTCTCCTTCTGTCTTCCTCTCTTCGCCGCTGTAGCTGAGGTAACGCCACACTGGGGTTCTTTTCCGCGCACCTCTGCTGTGTGCTAATTCACTAATTCACTTTATCAATCCCTCTCTTCATGGTAGACCATTCCCTCCGTTCTTAATCTAATCTCACTTACTTCTAGTCTGTCTCTCTCCCCCTGTGGTCTCTCTCCCCTCCCTCCCTGCTTGGTAACGCTAACACAATGTCATTTCCTGTCTAAATTGGGTAAACGTAGCAGGGCCAAGGGAATCACAGCATGCTTAATGAAGCATAGTGGCCACTTTACCTGCTAGAGGCTCTGAGCTCTTCATCTCAGCGTTATGTGTTCATACATGTGTTTGCATGGTTGCCGTGTCGACTTCACGAGCTCCTGTTTACCTAACATGACGAATGTCAGTCTGAAGTTAACAGTGTTGTCAAATCCATGAGTGCTGGACGAAGACAGAACTTACTAGGCCATTGTAAAAAAAAAAAAAAAAAAAAAAAAGTCTCGCACATTCTACCGCGAGGGTCGGCCATGTGGTTGACGCGACCTTTAAAAATCCACAAGCAAGAACTCTCTCGGAGAGAAGGTTAATTTCTGAAGTTGCTGAATATTTCTTTTTCCGCCACACAGGAAATACCACCAGCGGCTGCTCGACACTTCATTTATCAAGAACCCAAGGCTAAAATTTTCAAAAGCGAAAGGAGTTTATTGAAACCAAAATGGTTGGTCGCTTTGGCTTCACAGCTCATTCATTCCCTCCAGCATTTCCCAAATCTCATTAAGCAGCAGAGGCCGCTCACGGGTGGTAGTCGTAGTAGTTTTGAGAGAGAGAAGTAGGCTTCTTCTTCTTCCTTTTTTTTTCTAAGCAGGGTCTTATCTGGAATCGTTTTAACTTATATTTAGCTGCTATTATCTTGATGCGCTGAGTGGGAATAGATAGAGGGCATTAAAGGGAAGGTGGGGCTGACTGAGATATGGTTAGAAATGACAACCAGGGGAAAAGATGACCTCACTTAGGAGCCCTTTGTGGCGGCGCCTCCTGGATGTTCTGTTTGTCTATATCATCTTCTCTCTTTTCCTCCGCTTCCTCAATCCTACCTCTGGCAGCAGGCGCCAGGCTGGCAGACTTCAAGTGTGTATGTGTGTGTGTGTGTGTGAGAGACTGTATGTATACTTGGACAGGAAATTGTGGCAACTCAAGTCCCCTGTGTCTGCTGCATCCAGGGGGTGAAGGTAATAGTGAGGGCTTTGGCACGAGAAGGAAATATCTTCCTGGATTTTTTTATTGACTCGAATGTCTTGATCGTTTCGATGCATTCTTACTGCAGGTGGTTTGTGTTCCTGTTGTGTGCCAGAGGGCATGACGAGCGGAGCGAGGAGCTCGAGAAGGGCATGTTTCGGGGTTAGAAAGGGTGAGGAGAAACAACCAGACTCTGTGAAGGCCAGCAGCCGAGTTGGCCCAAGAGCTTCAGGCTGTTCCCCGGCCAGCCTCGCCTGCCTACAGCAATATTTACGACCATTTTTTGGCAGGTGAGAGTAATTGAACAAGCATTTGTTATTTGGCAAACGAGTCTCTGGCTGCCGTGTCTGGGCTCAGAGAACGCCCCTCGTGTTGTAGTTTTTAACACTCTGCTAATTGGGCCGCATTCAAACAGCGGTGGTAATGTGTTTTGAATGATCAGAGGTAATGTTTTATTGCTGAGTGTTTAATTGCTGATGAAAAAGTGACACTTACAGCCCTTTAATATAATTTTAAAAAATATATTTTTTTAAATATTTGACTGACAGTAACTGTAACAGTTGATATAGCTCATCATATGGAGAAAATGAGAAGGGGGTCATCAAACTCTCTGGCTGACCATCATGATTTAAAATCCAGTCTTCAGTCCTGACAATTGTGCTACTATATTGCATAAAATTGGAGGTTTATGGTTCAGCTCTGGTGGTTGATTATCACATATTTTTGCGGCCTGGCTTGCACAATGGGTCAAGTTTGTGCATATTTAAAAAATCTGACCTGCACATCACGAAAAGGAAGGAAAAGCAGGCTGAAAAAGGCTGGGTAACTCGGTGAGGATAGGCTGTGAATAGGCTCAAAAGTGGTAAAAATAGTAATGAATGTCCAGTTTTAAATGAAAGTATCTGTGGTTTGCAGGAACGTAAAATGCCAACCTTTTTTGCTGGCAATTTGGCTGGGCAGAAACAAACATTAAAGATTTTTCCCTGAAATAATTAGCAGAATAGTGGAGAGAAATGGTGCTGTGTCAACTTTCCCCACTTTTAGTACCTTGTACTTATTAAATGTATGGATATCGAGCCCTGAATAATTTTACGGGAGAAGTTAGGAGTTGAGAATGAGATTTTAAGATTTTGATAATGTATTAGAAGCCAAGTGCACAATAAGACTACTTTTATTCTAGCACAGTGGCCCAAACCACCACACAAACATGTAGAACAGTTTTCTTTCACATTCTTTTCTTTAAATAAAGAAATGTACTTTTTGTTTAAACCACTCCACCTCTTCTTGTATTGAATCCTGCCTTAATGTAAGTTTGCAATTACCCCAACAAAAAAGAAAAGAAAAAAGGGTGCCAGTGATGGTGTAAAAATTCAATGCAGCATGTTGATTTGATTCCATATTTCTGATGTCTTTAGCACGTTTTTTTCTCCCTGTTTTTTAAGCAGCACAAAAGCAGAATTCAAGTTGATTGCAAGTGGCGTGCAATTATGCCCTTGTATTTCCTCGCCTTCTCTGCTGCGCTCCCTTCTTACTCACTCTCTCCTCTTTTTTTTTTTTTTCCAATCCCCGGTTATAAACGACGGAGAAGAAATAAAACCGTCGAAGGCTTCTCACTGAGCTAATACAGGAAAACGATTGTGAGCATTTTCTAACAGAACATCGGCTTAAATTAAATGGCACATTTTATGGGAGCTCTGTAAATCACGCAACTCGGCTCAAGACATGTAAAAACACAACATGGGTTTAAATGGTACGTTGGGCACAATTAAAGGTACTTATACTGATGGCACCTTATTTCTTGGCGAGGTGCTGTTTGCAGATGGAAAAGCACTCTTAATGGTCTCAGCCAGTCAGCCAGAAGTGAAGCATTTTTTGACTCAGCATGTTGTTAAAAGGAGCCTGGTCCCTCATAACGTGAATGTGTTTTCTGCTGTTGTCACGGTGAATGGACCATTATATCATGAGTCTGCAAGAGAAAGAGAAATGGGGACGTGAGGACAGGGTGTCACTGTGCCGTGAAGCCACCAGGCTGTGCGGGTAAACCGGGCCAAGAGCAACAGCTGACCCACACACAGCTCACAAAGAGCGACACACACTCTCTTTCTTTCATTCAACGCAGCTCGAGAGCTTTTTCTACTGACATACTTTTCACGTGCAGACCCACATCAGCTGCAACTGTCTGTCTGTTCTGCTGCCCACACACTTTGTGCTGTTCTTTTGCTCTTGGTAGTCGCGGCACGGAGCCTTTTAAAAGCCCCACGTTGTTCTCACTTTTTCGTCCGCTGATTTCATGTGACAGGTGCATTCCTCCGGGCGGGGTAGAGTTTGAGCTTTTTATTAAAGCACATGAATCAATTAGGAGCCGCGTTGCTGTGGGGCACAAGCGCATGCACACCCCTTCCCACTATGTAGAATCTCAGCAGAAAAAGGAGCTGGCGTCAATAATAAGCAGAGCGGTAGAGCTGGCTGGTACGAGGACAGGGCGTGCCATGTGTGGCCGGGTGTCGGTTACCAGCCTGTCCAGTGATAAGTGAGCAAGTTATAGTCGATACTGTCAGTCTGTGTCATAAATGAGGTTTGGCGAGATGAACAGGTGAAGCAGGGATGGCTCATTTCCACAGCTAGCGCTTATCTTGTGAGAAGTCATGGTCAGTTGCTAACATTTAAACTGCCTGATAAAAATGATTCAGCTGACTTGGCATTAAGGGCATGTTACAACACTGTTGCTACTGCCTTCGCATGTGAAAGGCACAATGGAAACATGTTGGCTAAACAGTTGTGCGCCGTGTTCTGTTTGTTCCCATCATTTTCACCCGTTTTTATCCTTTTGTTACACAACACTAAAGTCAGGCTTCGGCTGTAACATACAGAGGGTTTGTTGTTTGTGTCTGGACACAATAGGTCACAGTCAGACACAAAGTAAAATGTCAGTTTGAAACACCTTCCCACTGGGAAAAACATGCACTTGATGTAGCGCTGAGGGCTCAGAAGAGGGAAAACATTTTAAAATGAAAAGAAATACAGATTAGTGCACGGTCTGAAATCTTTCACATTTATTTCAACTTGTATATACAGGGAGAGATTTAGCCTTTTCTCCTTTCCTCCCCCCTCAAGCCAAGTCTGTGGCAGGTTAATAAAATAAACATACATCCACCAGTGGCGATGGCAGGCATGTCAGACTCCCTTAGCTGTCATCAGCCGTGTGTATATGTGTGTGTGTGCGTGTTATTT
This sequence comes from Centropristis striata, assembly GCF_030273125.1. Classification (NCBI taxonomy): domain Eukaryota; kingdom Metazoa; phylum Chordata; class Actinopteri; order Perciformes; family Serranidae; genus Centropristis; species Centropristis striata. Next base: position 25,923,382 of record NC_081530.1, read on the forward strand.
GATGCATGTGTGTGAGAGAGTCTATTTCCAACCCAGACTGTCACTTTTAGCTGAGGCTTGTCTGTCAAAGCCCTCTCTGTTAGTGGGGCAGGGCATTAGCTCAGCACACTGTGTACCAGTCCAGTTAATGACTGTTCATGAGAGTTCACTGGGGCGATGTGTTGTAATTCTATTCTGGTTGGTTATATGATGCGTCGCTGTCATTTGATAGCTTGTAATGTGTGTTTTTTAAATGCTGTTAAGATGCCAAAAAATCTCCGGTTTCTAAAATGTGACTCTTAATCCATCTTTTGCTTTTTTTTGCTGAGATTCTATACACCAAACAAGTGTCCTGAACCTGCATTCTTTCTAACGACCACCAGGGGGCGACTCCACTGGTTAGAAAAAGGAATTTGATTGTACAAGTCTGAGAAAATTACCCTAATTTTATTTTGATTTATTACCTCAGTAAACATTTTTCTGATGGGTTTATGGACTCAATTGCTAGTTTCAAGTCTTCTTCAATAAATCTTGATAATAAAAATGGATCAATTTGAGAAAAATATATGGAGCAGCCATGCTTTAGGGCATTACTATTGTGTGATTTACAGGTCGCTAACACAGAACTTTGTGTTTTCATCTTAGAAGTTTGACCCTTTTTACAGTGTGCTTTCAGTTCATAAAAAGTTAATTGTTACACCTTGCTCGCCTAAAAATGTTTCTAAGGAATCGTCTGTTTATTTTGAATAATCAAGCTAACTAGCTTAGACTAGCGTTAGCTGGCATATGGCAGGTAACAACCTTCTCATCCAAAAACAGTAACTTCTGGTTCCAAAAGAAACAAGAAGGCGATGGCAAAATGTTAAACTCCAGGCTTCAGAATTGTCGTCCACAATGTGTGATGTCATTGTGACCTTGTCCCCTTTTTTCATACAGTCTATGAACAATTAATCAGTCGAGAAATAATCACTAGATTACTCAGTAATGAAAACAGGCATTAGTTGCAGCTCTATGCCCTGCACTATGCTTCCTCAGGGTAAATTGGTCAGGTTTTCACCATGCTGAGTTCCTCACTTTCTTTAGAGATTAACTACTGCGGAACTGGAGAGGATGTTGAAGAGTAGCGGCGTGTGTGTATGTGTGTGTGGGCCCTTGTCCTCTAAAGGCTTTGTGGTGTAGGCCAAGCACAACACAGCTGCCCACCCACCCAATCTGTCTCTCTCTCACACACACACACACACACACACACACACACACACATACAATCTCTCTCTCTTTTTCCCTCTTTGAAGTTTGTCCCAGTCCAGTAGAGTGGTACAGGGTCAGGATGGAGAGGAGGATTAACGAGGCCCCTGGTATAGACGGATGAAAGGATGGTGGGATGAATGGTCTTTATGAAGTGTTAGATGAGAGGAGCGAAGGCCAGGTGATGACAGCCAGTGGACTTTGGTTCGAAAGCAGACACTGTGATAGAGAGCCCAGATCTAAGGTTTAGATTAAAGACAGGATCAGTCCTGGCAGCAAAGGACCTGATGCACTTCTCTGCGGCCATATTTACTGAGTGTTTAGTGTTCTACCTCTGTCCGTCAAGGGCCGCCGAAGAATTCTTTGATTCTTAGATTTGTAACTTCTGTTTGCTACTTTCAGAGGTTTCAGAGAATGTTTAAACACATGGAATATCATAGCACCAAATGTAAAAAAAGAGAGTTTTGATGCCTCATGTTGCTCTATTTATCATGTGCCGACAGTGGGGTTCCAGTGCGGTTCTTGGGTCCACAGAGCCTGGATTTAACATCACAGAGAGAAATGGCTTTGTGTTGTTTAGCTTCCTCTGATTGTGTCTTGCTCACATGCTCAAAAACAATATGCATATTTACGCACAAGCACGCTGCGAAGGTATGTGAGCACACATGCCACTGCGCCACCACGTTGAACTTCTCCGCCTCGGTGCTGTGCGGCATTAAACAGACAGTGATTGATCTACGGTATGATTGTTTATTTTGCCTTGTTGTCAGTGATGGATGAAGATTTGCGCACGTTTGAAAAGTCTGTGTGAAATATGGAGGAGAGCGAAGGGAGGGGGGGTTGTTTAAAAAGAATCTACTTCCCCAAGGAGAAATACCAGCGGGCCTATGGGACGACCTGTCATCATACCTTCACCTCGTCTCAAATGAAATCCCCCCCACAGCGCAGTAGTAACTCAGCAATCACCATTTTAATAACTCTGACACAAAAACAATTTATACCACCAGGAAAATAGCTGCTTCCTCTAAAGGACTATAAACAGCTGAATGTGTGTAAGCTTTTAGTTGAAGGTTTTCTCTTTTATTTTGTCAGCTATATTTTTTTATATGCGTCCTGTGTCAAATGACCTTTTTAGTTATCAGATTGTATTCAAGTGGCAGTTTAGTCCAGCCAAAACCAACAGTTCTGTCATTTCAGTCAGTGTTATTTCACATAAGATTTTATCTCATTATCTGATGGAAAGTACATGTGGAATGTCCTCCTCACTGTGCTTATTATTAGTAATTCATGTGACACCCACACAAACATGACCTGACCCACAAACTGCACACTTTGCATTAAAGGTGCACAATTGTCAGGACTGAGACAAGGATAGAGACTGACTGAGGTGTGTGTGTGTGTGTGTGTGTGTGTGTGCGTGTGTCTGTGTGTGAGAGAGATAAAGAGCCAGCGTGACAGTCAGAGGGGAAGAGAAGGTGGCAAGTAAAGAGATTTTGGTAAAGTTTACAGATATTGCATGTTGATATCGTTGCATTTAGTGACATCTTTATGTCACGGTCATGGAAACGAAGGTCACTGAACATATTTTGTCTAAGTTTTCATTAATGTGGATTCTGAATGTGCAAATGAATTTAGTGCACTTTATTTTCAGTTGTCATACATATTCGCTCTTTTTTTTTTTTTTTTTTTTTTTTTTTTTAGAAATTCACAGCGATACCAGTCACTCTGACTGACCTCACCACATTTCCTGCCATTAGTTTCCCATTGACATAACCATGTGAACTATAACCACCTATGACACTATTGTCTCTAGAGCTCGTGGCAACAACATTCAGCTGCAAATGTTCGACACGTCTCTTTAAAAACCCCTGCAGCTATTGATATTCAGTGGGCTCTGTTGTCCTCTACAGATGCCAGTTGATTGAATTCCTTCATCCTTACAGAGCACCGCATACAAAACTTCCCTCTGTGTACAGATGACAGCCTCAGAGCAGCAAGACATTTCTAACACCCTCTTCAGTTACCATCCCCCCAAGAGGCCAAAAAGGAACCAGGGTGAATGAATAGAAAGGGGAACTCGAGACACAATGCCTACCTGTCCTCCCTCCCTCTCTTCCTCCTACTAACTCCCCTGTGGCACCCCTTCTTTTCCTCTTTCTTTTTTGCTGGCAGAAATGTCTGACTCGTCCGATTCCTTTCACACGGGCAGATGGCTCGATCGGGAGTTTCTCCAGCTCAGACTTAAAACAAAATCAAACCCCAAATCCTCCATCTTCCCTCTACTAATATATAATTTTTTTTTTCAAATTTTTACTCATAACAGACGCCTTGTTTGTCTGCCAGTTTCTGTAAACCATGGAAACCAGGCTTCCCCTTTTTCACATGTTGTTTCTCTCTTTCAAAAGCGTTCGCCTTCACGTGCCAAAACATCCCTCTGAATCTGAGCTGATTTGAAGACAAAAAGGAAATGGTTTACTTCAGTCGTCTTGTCTCTTTTATGCAGCGATAACTTTAGCACATTGCACATCATTAGCGAGGGCGAGGTTCAGAGTGAGGTGAGTGAGCCCACAGCTGCGAGCTAAAGTTGTAACACATGCTCCAGAGTAGCACTGAGTTTGAGCGTTCAGAGCATCCCGGTCTAATTGGTTTCTAGTGTGCAGAATGTTTGCTGTTATGATGACAAAATCTGAGTTTGAAAGGCTTCTTGTTACACTGTGACTGGATGGAAACTAAGTAACTAAAAGAATAGCTTTCAGGACATTATTTTCAAAGCTTTAGAGATTAGAAGCGGCGATCTAGGACATCATGGCCATGGCAGCTTAACTTTAATTTGAGATCAAGCTGATGCAAGATCCTCGATATGACGTTGGGCCGGGGAATCCAAAGTTCCCATTTCACCTTTCAGTTTTAAATGAGAACCATGTGACCATAACCTCTTGTGGGCAGAGGATTTGCTCCCCAATGGCGACTGAAAGGAAGCTCTTTCTTTTCTCTGCCTGGGTCTTCCACAGCACTTTGTCATGTAAAGAGGCCCTTATCTGGCTCTGGTTGGGGGTAAAGAGGCTGGAGAGAAATAGCAAGCTGGATCCCTGGGGCCAACAGAGATCGACACATGGTAAATAAGTGACTGTGATTGACGGGTCCTTTGAGCAGAGTGGCTGAGGCCCGCCCACTGATGTGCCTGCCGGGAGGTCAACTTTGACCCCTTCCGGCCACCTGCTTGCCCTCGACCTTTGACCTTTAGCTGGACTTATGCGTGGACCGCATGTGGCCCTCGATAAGAAATTGGGTGGATATTTTGTAAGCAAGCTTTGTGTGTGATTCTTTGTATTTTGTATTTTCCAAAATATATAATTGACCATTTTGCAGCATGCTACATACTTAAAGAGACAGTTTATCTTTCCTCTTACCTGTAGTGCTATTTATCAGTCTAGATTGTTCTGGTATGAGTTGCAGAGTGTTGGAGATGCACTTTGTTTGTAGGGCCAAAAAATACATCTAAAAGAAATCAGCACCAATGTCTCTTTCCAGACATCATGACCTTGTTCCTCAAGATAATCCTGCCGTGAGCAGTTTCATGGAGGAACTGCTACTAGAAAGAAAGTAGTTCTTGCATGAAACATGAAAGCAGGAGTAATCAGGTCATGATTACTGGAGAGAGACATTGCTGTTTTTAAAAAAAAAATTCATTCCTTTGGCTGCTGTGGCTCAGATGTTCGAGTGGTTGCCCACTGATCAGAGGGTCATTGATTCAATCCCTGGAAATGGCACTCTACCTTCTGAAGATTCCTCGGCTTTTAGTGTAAAAGTGCTTTGAGTGGTCGCCATATTGAGATATATGTGTGCCATACAGTTCCATTATATTCGAGAACAGACGGACATCTCTGCAGCTGATATTTCCAAATCACACCAAACAATCTAGATGAATAAAGAGCCCTACAGGTAAGAAAATAAATGTATTTCTGATAAGAGATGAACTGTCCCTTTAAAGTGAGAGGAGAGGGAATGGAAAGGCTGATTCTAAACACTCTTAATACCTGCCTGACCCAGTGTTTCTGCTAAAAACTCTGATCCATCTCATTGAATGCTTCAAATAAATGATTTCTCATTTAGCCCAGGTACCCACCTCCCACCCGCCTCGTGTGCTGCAATTTCCGCCTTGTCCTTTGGCTTTCTGCTCTGCTCCTTGAGTGTTACATTTGTTTCGCTGCGTCTCGTAAATGGCTGGCCAACAATGACAATTTAATGGACGAAACGAGGGCTGGGAAGTGTAGCGATTTCACAAGGCCTGATTTAATTTCCCTCATTCGGGCTAAATTGGGCCACGGTGTCGGGGTAAATAAACAGAATGCATCTGGACTGCAATAAAGAGAGTGAAGCAACAAGAGGGTGTGTGAGTAAGAGGTTGTGCTGTAAAGGTTGCTTTTTCCATTCCCCTGTGAATGGTTATAGATTTATTACATAGTGCTTGTCTAGCACTTCACTTGTCGACTAGCTTAGCCTTTTGAATGGTGCTGTAAATAAAAAGATTTTAGGTGTGTGTGTGTGTGCATGATTACATATTGCCACCTCTCACCGTTCATATTACACATTCATTGTAGGTTGCAGTTTCATTTGACTTTATTGGCTGTGATTGGTAATTTTGGCAAGATGGAAGTTCATGAGATTATTTTTGGCACCGTTCCACTTTAGCTCAATATTGCCACTCATTTGAGATTTTGCACACCAGTCACAGCTGCCTTTTCCATAAGGCTTATAACTGAGAAGACATAAGTTGGTCTTTGTTGCCAATTCCTAAGAAAAACTCATTGGTATGTAGCGGGGATCGCACAGGCCACAAAGCAGCCATTTTGTTGAACAAAACACTTGGTCATGTGTCTGTGTATACATGATTTGCACGTGCGCTTCTCGAGGTATTCCCCTGAGCTCTGCAGAAGTGTGTCATGTTAGACATATGTTGATACAAATACTGTGTTGTTCTGGATTTTAGCGGTCGACACACTTCTGCGTTAAAGTGTCTGAAAACGACCAGATGTATGTATATTTTGTTAAGTAGTGTATTGTACATTATCCCAAATGTTTCCAACAATTTTCAAACAACAAATCTCTAATTTTAATCAAGGAAGCGATGCGTGCCTGTTAGCGGGCCACTCAGTTCCATCCGCTCTACATGTGTGCCAAACTGCATCGGAGAAACACAGATTTTTTTTTACCATGAAACTGCTTTATTCAGCATTTTCACCTGTTTAAATCAATCGGCCTATTTGTTTTGGAGAGGCGGAGACCTCCGCGGATAATTCGGCTCCCAATACACACCTCCTGAATGTCTGCACCTTAAGTTATCAGAGAAAAAAGTGGAGCTGATGTTAGCAGCAGAAGACAGCTTTTTTCGCTCTGCACAGCATCAGAAAAACACAGATTTTTAGTTGAAACTGCTGTTTTTACCTGTTTTAATCTGCAGATCTGTTTGTTTTAGAGGGTGAAACCTCTGCAGATAAATTGGCTGTCGGTAAAAAACCTCCTGAACAATGGACACTGAAAGAATCCTGTAGAAACTGACTACAATTATGGCAATTTTCTGCCCTAGCATCAGCAAATTACAGATTGCAAATCCCTGTTTAAGGCAGGGCGAAAAGCACTGCATGCACCTCACATTCCTCAAAGTGTGAGCCGGATGAAACAAAAGAGCTTTACGACACACACGCACACACACCCTCCCGCTCCTCTCCTCTCTTTGATATTGAATTACCTCAATGACCAGGAGAGGCAACAAAGTAATAACAGGCCTTAACTATTGACCCACCCCAGAGCTCCCACATAGCTCTTTCCTGAGCAACCCTGCTGACGTCAGCTCCCCACCATGCAACACCAGCCTCTGTGTGCACACGGAGTCTCATTTCCATAAGGAAAATAGTTCACTAGACTCGGAGCCAGAGGGTAATTATTTGCTTTTGTTAAATTGGGTAATTAACTTGTCACCCAAGTGATATTTGTGGCTTGTTCACAACAGTTTGATTCATTTTCCTCCCGTTAAGCAATGGGAGACTGTGAAATAATTGTGTTGTCTATGAAATAATAGTTATGTTGCCTAATTATTGCTTTGTTGGAATTGTCTCATTTGTCTGGCAAGTTCCATGAAAAATTGCAGAGTGTTGTCAAAAAAAATAATTCAACTGCACTGTAGCCATTCTTTTCAATAAATGCCTGGCATATGCTTTAAATTGGCTTAGTTTATAGTATTTTCCTGGTTTCAGCCTTGTTGGTGGGGTTATATATGGAAGGCGTGTTATCGATATATTCCTGTTTGTCGCAGTTGAAAAGGATGACGTGTAGGAGGTACCATTTCCTGCCGTCGGTTTCTTTGATTTATATGTATGCTACATTTGAAGGCATATAATTAGCAACCCACGACGACTGTACATGTGCATACACACTACCAGACCGAACAGAGTTGCTCGTCAGAAACAGCTGCTAGGAGAAGACATGGATATGCACCTCTTGGCCCTGACTATGTGTGTATGTGTACATAACCGTACACAGTCTGCCAGTAATGATCCAGACAAGCACTTGTATAGTGTGAGCTTTTAAGTCCTTCAGAGACAATCTTGTGTATCTATGTGTATATGTGTGTGTACAGTGTAGAAAGAGCGCTGTGTTGTGACGTGCTTGTTAGTGAGATTGTCAGCCAGAGAGAGACTTGACCTTACATGGTTTGTACAAGGTACTCTGTTGTTGCTGTCATCAGCCCCAGTCACACTGGCGGAAAATGGGTCTCTTTGCTGAACACAGCAGTCCTAGCATAGAGGTTTTTTTTTTTTTTTTTTTTTTGGTGCATTACATTAATTGCATCACTGGTGTGGGATGCCAGGCTAAAAGACGTTATCAGTATCAGAACATTTTTCCTGTCATGTTAACATACCAAATATAATGATTTTTTTAAACAAACACTATAGCTATCAAAGAGGAATCTTGTTATTCCGTAACCCTTTGAACCCCAGAGCAGTTTCAGGATGTTTTTTTTTTTTTCCTCCCGTCACATTTTACTCACTGTGGCTTTTTTTTCCACTCTGATATATAAGTCCCAGACCTCTATGGAAACGGCATAATCATAACTAGATTAAATGCTTTTGGGCATTAAAACACAGAAATAATGGCACTGATCATAAAAAGAAAAAAGCACAAGTTGAGTTTTTTCATATATTTAGCAAAAATTGGAAAAAATAAAATCTATATTTGCAACTTTTTTTCCAAGTTCCTTCAAGTGTTACCAATATTGGAAAAAAGGGGGACTTAACAAGCTTTACATTTCACATTTTTACATCTACTTATATTTAAAATGGGACATGTAGCATGAAGTGGTTTTCATAAAATGTAAATTAGATTTGGTTGCTTTAACTGACAGAAGTGTTCGTCACACATGATCCCTGTAAACACTGTCGGAAAGTTGAAAACCAGACGATAATATCATGTTTCATAGTTTACAGTAATTTAAAGAAAACATGCTTTTCAAACACACTGGCTTGTTTGGGTGTTCAGATTGTTAAAGCATACCACTGTGAAGTTGCATATGCAATGAAAAAGAGATATTTGCACATTCCAGATACTGTCGTCAGGCAAGCCAAGCTGTCAGTATTCAGTTGTGGGAAAACTTGTATAATTCTGGAGTGAAGGGGAAGAGCCTGAGAGCCTGAACTTTTAGGAGTTGATTTGTTCCTTTCCAACAGGCCTGGATTTTGCACTGTGTTTTCAAATGGGATTTAGAAGTGCTAGCCAATATTTTGTCATGTTCTCATCCCAGCTCTGTTTGGTTTGTTTATGGTCTGGATCCTCACGCCATCTACCACTGCAAGCAGCTGCATGTAAAGACACACACACACACACACACACACACACACACACACACACACACACACACACACACACACACACACACACACACACACAGGGCATGTGCACACAGTTGCATATACAAAGTCAGACCTTCCCTCAAGTGAATTACTCACAAGTGTGCACACACACACCAGGGCCAACCGAGGGCATCTCAGGACACATAGATACCCACACAGACAGACAGACAGACAGACAGACACACGCGCACACACACACACACACACACACACACACACACACACACACACACACACACACACACACACACACACACACACACACACCTCCCCACCTCCAGCCTGGCTAGTTGTCGCCCGTGCCCCCACCAGCCGTCTGCCAACAGGCGGGTTAATATTGCCACCAGCTGCAGAGGGGGTGATGCCGAGCAATGCCAACCGGCACCAGGCCCAGAGTGGCCACACAGGAGCCACTGTGTGCCTCCCTTCTCTTCTTTCCTCTTCTTCTTTTCATGACTCTGTTTATTTTCCTGTGTACACTGCATTTTTTTTCTGTTCAAAGTGAAATTTAAATATAAAATAACACTGTGTGTGTGTTCGAGCATATATGGAGCAGTGTGAACACATGGATCCAGGCTATTTGAGGGTGGATGTCCATCTCAATAAACAGCACTGGACAGTGCAGTGGCAATCGTGTAGGAGAATGGGCCAAAGAAAGGATGGCCTCCCATTTCTTCCTCACATTCGCTTAATCGGTTGCTTATTACACCTTTACTGAGAATGTGTCTCTCACGTTCACATTCTGTATTATTGTGTCTGTTGTAATAGAGATGTGGTGCTCGTCTGTTGCTGCTCTTGCTTCAGTCTGTTTGCTACCAAGCTGCTGTAAGCATTGAATGTGAGAACACAGACTTGAGTGCCCAGGTGCCTGGTTTATCAGGAAATATTGGAGGTCAAAGCAGTAGCCTTTGGAGGGTTCACACAGGGAGTTACAAGGTAAACATTACTCACAGGGTTGCAGAGGAACCAGAGTACACACACCCAACATTTCATCAGCACACGATGTATGTGGTCCTGTGGATAAAGATGCAGCTCTGAGGTTGGGACAACACCCAGCATGACAAAGAGCCTAAAAGAATGCATACAGCATTGTTAATTCCTCTTTTTAAATTGCATCATATTAGATACATTTTCTGGTGTTTGAGGCTGTTGCATCATCATCGGAAACAAACTGTTTTTTAATATTTTCTTATGATTCAGAAATTCCAATTTTTTGGATTGATTGATAAGCCAAGCTGTTAAAACAAACACATTGCTACTAGTCAAGAATTGCTGAAAAAATGGATTACTTGCATTTCCATGTCTGGTTCCTAAGGCTGTTGCTTATTAACCTTATTCGTTGCCACAACTAGGCCGTTTCCACTCCTTTGCGATTACTTTCCTTAGCGTTACCAGTTTTATCAACCTTTACAAGCCAAAAAGCTGTTTTTTTAAACTATGTGACCGATCGTCAGTCAAAACCATACATTTACATTTTGAGCCAGTCAGCAATTAAAAGCACAAAAGCTCTTAACTTGAAAATCAGAAGGAGGAAAACAATTGTATTTGTACCGGAAGATAAAAAATGGATGGGGCAGCATGAATATGGCTGCTTTTGTAAACTGTTATAATCTAGGCAAAATGTATGATGGTAGTTCAGATTGGGGAAAATGTTGTGTGGAGGAAAGTGTGTGTAAGAGAGGTTATTTTGAGGCTATAAAAACTCACAGGCTCAGACAACTACCAGAGCACTGCTAGCACACACACAAACACACACATGTTGGTGCTTATCGATTGAAGACTCAGTATCAGCAGACACCGCTGTTCAGTGTATCTAAAAATGATTTTACTGACACTGAACTGCTTTTGATTGGAAGTGATTCGGGGAGGGCTCGAGAGATGAGATAAGGAGGTGCAGAGGCCATCTGTTTTTCTTTTCCTCCGCGTTTGTTAAATCTAAGCAGAGATGCAAGCAGGATTCAAATACGCAGTGACAACATTTAAGCATCTCTGCTGCGAGGGGGGGATGCCTCTGAAGTGGCTGCTTCTTTTTTTTTCTACAAATGCACTCATTTACGTTAATCTAACTTGCGTCTCGCAATACACAGTCATTTAGCTCCTCACTTGTGCGGGCAAGTGCGCAGCCTTTTTCACACGCTCAATATCTTTTTATGTCCTGGTTGTGGAAAGGGGAATTAATGAGTCTTTCTAGTAAAGCAGCTTGTCTGTGCTCGTGCAAAGTTCTGCAAGGGTAAATGAGTTTAAAGCCCCAGGCTATGAGTTGTTGTTGTTGTGTAAGTGTGCCTATGTGCACGTGTCTGTGATGGTGCTTGTGTGCTTCTTCCTGTCTGATTGTTTACAGCCTTACCTAACTGGATTCCAGATGTAATCCTGCAGTCTGTCTGAGTCTCACTATCCAAGGCTAGCAGGGAGACTTTCTCGAAGTCCCCCTCAGGCGTTGCCCTCGCACCAGCTTGCTTCCATACAAATGGCATCTTCCACTAGTAGCACACAGATGCTGCATAAGCTGACCAGGGGCTGGTGGTTCGCCGTGTATTCATATAAGCATGCTAGCCTGCAGGCTGTTCCTGTCAGACAAGGCATGAGGCTAATGAGGTTATTCTGTTTCCTGTTTCTGCCTTCCTGTCCCCTCCTTGTGTTTGTGGGAGTGGGAGGGCTTCGGCTCAGTGGCACGATATGTCGGCACACTGTAACATCACTTGCTTTGAAACGTATTGCGTGTATGGATGTGTGTGTGTATATGCTTCAGGAAGTTCAGCATTCAGTTGAATGTAGGTCGAAATGAAGGTCTGTTTTTATTTACGGTTTTCACAGCATCCCAACTTTTTTGGAAGCGGGGTTGTACAGGAGAATGTGTCAAGTGTTGCCGCATTTACAGGCCAAACCTGGCAAGCTGGCAGCTGGAAAAGCTACAGCTTAATATATCACTGCTGTCATAAGAAATAAACTGAGGGAGTCCAATTTTTGTGGTTTTACTAGAATCAAAAGGTGAAATGCTCCTCAGCATGCCCGGAGTTGTTATAGTTTATGACCCAAAAACCCCACTGAGAGAATCAAAGTGTATTCATTTTTTTCTCTTAAAGACGCAGTCGGTGATTCTAATCTAATGCACATTTGGGTCTGGGTTTTGAGTTCAAATCCATCTTTAAATCAGAGTTTTAAATTAGAGTTCATTTAGAGTTTTGCAAGTCCAGTATCAGACATCTAACCTTGCTTTTAAAGAAAGAAAATTATTTCCTAAAGAATTACCCATCAGTGCTGCCATAGCCTTGGGCAATTTGCAGGACAAGATTTAATTTATTCATCATGTAAATACATGGGTAATAAAAATTAAAAAAAACAACTTGGCAAAGCAGCTATTTCTTCCATATTTGTGACCTCTTACTCACCTCTTAATATATGTGAAGTAAGTAAATAAATGTCCTTTTATGATGTGGAAGGATTTTCATAATCTCTAGAGAAGCACATCGCTCCGTGTGACAATGAGGAGCACATTCCGTTAAAGAAATAAACTATTGCGATGATGTTGGATGTCATAGCTCATATTTCTATGTGCGGCACAGCTGCTGTGTGGAGGAGAGAAGGTTAGAAATGCAGCTCTGTTAAAAGGGATCAGCAGCAGGGTCTTCCGAGGCTCCCGAGGGAGTAGCAGGGAGGCGCAGGAGCCGTCGCTTCTGCTACCATGATGAATGACAGCGTGTTGGGGAGCGCCGTCGATCAGAATGGCCCACGTGACCGCAGCTAGTGAGCCTGTGTTTGTGTGCACGGGCCCGCAGTGCAGGGGATTGAGTCAAACCTCCGGTCAGTGGCAGCCAAAGTGAAAGTGATATTGTGACGGAGTTGGAGGGTAAGTGTGTTGAATGAGGCTGTTATAGTGAATGGGGGCCGTTTGTTATGCAACCTGTCAAATCAGAGTAAGAGCGCACACGTAGACACAAGGGGTTGCTTTATACTATGTTTAACACACTATTCTACCACGAGACCTGTATTTTAGTCTATTGTAAGACCAGTCCTCTGCCTGTTTCTTTTCTCTCTCTCTCTCTCAGCTCTCTCAACCTGCCAAATGTAACTTAAGAACATGAAGAATTTTCCTCAACTGAGCCCTAAAAACCATGGCAACAAGGCTGTGAAACTGACAGAGACACGGCTGCAAAGCATATCACGCTGTTACTTTAACATTTCACTTTATGAGAGACACTTAAAATTCCCACAACAACAATCCCACCATCCTTTCTCGGCTTTGTGGCACCGAATGAACAGAAACAGTTGCCTTGAGCCCCGGCTCTTTACGGTAATGCTCCTCTGGTGCTGTGCGCCGTGTATCTGATGCAGCGAGGCCGGAAGCGAACCTGAAGAAACTCCTTCCACCGACTGTTAGATAATCTGTCAATACCGCTGTAGCAGCCAGTGCTTCGAGAATGTGAGAAAAGAACCAGTGATACAGATAAGCAATGTTTTAAATCATTTTTCGAATTATTTTGGGTTTTATATCCTTTTTTTACTTTGTGTTCTAGCTTTTAACACCAGTAATTAATACCGTCTGTTTGTTTTAAAATAAATCTCTCAAAATTAATAAAAGATTTGGCTGATATTTGGTGAACAGATGGCCCAGATGATCAATAGATTACATTTTGGGGGTGTTTGCAGTCAAACAATTGCATTTTAAGACACAAGTGATATGCTGCATTCAAAGGTCAGACAGCTGGTCCATGCAACATCAAACACTGAGGACAGGGACGTGCACAAGGCCGGACTAAAGTTGTCCCAGCAACAGCCCATTTAGCCTCTTTGGCTAAGAAATTTCACTGGAGGAAAGATAATAATTGCTTTATTCTGCTTTAGTGGTTGTCTAAATGCAAGTAGTCCATAATCCTGAAGCTAAAACCAAACTAAATCACCATATGATTCAAACTTTATTCATTAATTTTTGATAGACAGGGACAGGGCAAAGGGAGGGACTGAGCCAGAAAAAAACAGCATCTAAACTTGGAATTGTTGTCTTTGCGGGCTCTTTTAAGTTCTGGAAATGAATAACAACAAATGGTATAACCAGTTGAATTCCCTATGATTAAAAATCTCCACATATGCTTCCACAAAATGCACAATATTCCCTCATATTAAGCTGTCATCATATGTATCCGCTAGCTAGCTAACTTGCTAACATATAGACAGGTGCTCTGCCCTTAAAGTTTGAGGATTTATCCATGTTGTTGAAGTTCTGCATTAGGGTCCGTTTGTGTGTTTGGGGTTAAGGGTCACACCAGGGGTCAGCTGGTCACATAACCAGTGTGGGTGGGCAGCCCTGTCAATTTAAAACCTTTTATTTAGCTGCCAGTTGGGCCTCTTCTGCTCACATGCAGACACACTCACAAGTACACACGCAAACACACACTGAATCTTCAAAGCCCTGACATTTATTTCTCTCAGTCAAAATAAACTCGGTCACAGTCTGTATTTAAAAGCTCTCCCTCTCTCTCTGCTCTACTTTTTACCAGCCTGATAGCGTTTTATGCTCGACAGGGCTGAATGGCGCTGGCAGTCTGTCACTTATGTATGCTCAGATAGATTCAGACTGTGTGTGCGTGCGTGAGCGTGCAAATGCAGACAGCTGATATGATTGACAGTGTGTGTGTGTGTGTGTGTTGTGTGTTGTGTGACACTGAGCTCAGTGGGACAGACCATCGGAGCCCGGCTGCAGACAGAAGCCATTGTTCTGCTGGAGAAAGCTTTATCTGCTGCGTGTGTAGGTACAGGGAGGAAAGGTGAATGAGGACACAATTTGTTGCATGTTCAGTATCAGTCTGTATTAAGTTGATATTTGGAAATTTTAATTGCCGTCCCTGTAGCTTTCCTCTCATCGCCTCTCCTCTCCTGCAGATGGAAGTGTTCTTGATCCCTCTCCTCCAGCTGCTGGGGCTATCCCAGCAAGGCTAGGGAAGGCCCTCTGGCTGCACAGACGCACACACATATGTACATTCCGATGCAGTGAGCTCGGGGTGTAATGAGGCGATTATATAGGGCCTCTCGTCCCCGGCAACCCCACAACCTTGTTCCATTCACCCATTCTCTGAGCTCCGCGCTGAGCTAAGCATCCGGTCTGCTTGAAGCCATAAGGGACCGGGGACCAGGATGTAGTTAGGATTGGAATGTGAGTTTTTGTGAGCTAACACGTGCTTCATAGTTGAGGAAGTCGGGCCTGGTTTTAGCCACCGCCTCAGTTGTTTGATGTCACTTTTTGGGGAAACAGTTGCAATCATTTACATCAAAAGCAGCAGTGGGCTCGAACATACCTTGACTGACAGTTTCCAAACTGCCAGTCAGTTATCTAATGAGTACCTTCCTCTCAAAAATGCTGCTGTTTCTATTTCCATTTGCATCTTACACTCACAACATAGCTTTGAAGAGCCGTCCATTATTGTGGAGTCATAATTTGGACCTCTCGCTGCATTGTCGGCTCACTTTAATGCTTTGCAGTTGTTTTTGTTTCTCCACAGGGCCGTCATCAAGATGCCTTAAATGTTTCTAATCCACAAATGGTTTGTCACAACCTCAGGAAGACTGTATTTAGGAATTTAATTGTTATAGCTGTCATCTGCACCACTCGTGAACCCCGAGCGGTGATATCCCTGCAGCCAGTCATCTGGGGCCCATGTGTTGGTGAAAGACTTAAGATCAAGATGTGGAGAGAGGAAGAAAGAGGGTGGTAGTGGGGTAAAGACTGTCCTGACTACTGGATACAATAACCCAAGCTTTGTTAGAATAACATTTGTCCTCCATTGATCCATCCATCCATGTCTCCGTCCCTCCTCCTAAAGGGAAATGTGTGTTAGAATAACAGATTTTGGGCCGGTTTTGTAGAGCAGATCACAGCTGGCGCGTGGCCCACATTCCTCTGCCATGACATCCACACAGTCTGCAGCAGCACGGCGCTATTTTTAGAACCGCTAGTGAGAACGCACACACAGATATGTACGTATATGCAGATTCCCAAGTGAATGGATGTATACATGCATTCCCTCAAAGTTTTTTTTTCATAATTTATAAAAGAAACTGTGAATGTGTGACTTTGTTTATACAGTAGTAGTGTTTCAGAAATTTGAGAGCTTTGTGACCTTGATGTCTATACATATAATACGATTTATTTGATCATTTATTGTTAAATAAAATCAGCAAATCTTGCATCCAGATGTAAGAAAACTGATTTTTTTTTTTTTTCACCTTTCAAATCTGTGGTTTCCATCTCCCCTGTACAGTAAGATCCGGCATGTCTAAGGTGCAGAATTGACGTTAGTGTGGCTTTCTGTCACATTTGTACACAGAAAGCCAGAGCACGACACAGTGTCTGTGATGTTCTTAAAGGCACAGTGGGTGTTTTTCAGTCAATGTTGTATTAAAATATTTCACTCACATTTTAAAGGCATAGTTTTCTGAAAAAATAACAATAACCCACTCTGAGTGTTAGACACCCGTGTCTGCCCTCTGCATGTATTCTCTCTTTTCTTTTCAATTTACTATATTCAGGATGTCTCAGGGCTTTACTATTTGGGCATGGAGCTATAAAAATAGTGGACACAGTGCCAACAAATGTAAATATAGTGAGGCAAAACGCCAAGCAGGCAAAGCTCGTTCCAAAACCAGAGTTGTATATTCATACATAGTCTTGACAGTCTTGAAAATCCTTTTTTTTGACATTTTGACACATGTCTTCAAGATTAGAAATATGCTTGAATTTGACTATAGTTCTTGTAAACTGCTTGATTTTCAACATAATGTGGTGTTTTATCTACATAATAATAGTCATGTTAAACACAAACTTGGGAGAGTGTGGATATTGTTAGTTAAGATATCTTGAAAGTGCTTGAATTTAACCCTGGAGGCCTCAGGCTGAGGAGGAAGAGCCGCATTTATATGTTGTGTTTACAAACAGTAAGCGACAATTCCTGCATAGTATGCCTTTAAGATTTTCAAAATGCTGGTGCTGACTTTTTGTCATAGTCTGGTTGTAAAACATGCTTTTATACCACAAGAAAAACTCCCCTGGAATATAGTATGGGAGTTAAACATGGTCTCTGAGGAAATTTGTATTTCATCATCACTCCAACGCTAAAAGCTAAAAGGGATCTGATTTTGATGACGAGATGATCGTTTCAAAGTTTAAAATGGACATAAAACTGTACATCTAGCACCCTCCATCATCCTCCCTCCCTCCATCTCTCTCTCCCCTCCCCTTGTATCTAATACTGCATCCTGGGTCCTTTTTTCAGCATCCACTGTTGCACACGGCCAATGCAATCTACTTGTTTCCTCATCAACTATCAGAGTTATTAGATTTGCCTGCTGTGGGGAGAGGATTGTTGAGTAAGGCCGGGGTTATGAAGTGGAACCAGCTCCACTTTTCATTCAGTTAGATGAACGGATACAGATGCGGTGATAGATTAATCCCGCTCAGACTCTTGACTTTTTATCGTCGGCATGGCGCTGCAGGCTTTTTTAACATTTGCTCTATTCCTGGAACAGTTTTTAAAAATGTGCTTTATTCACTTGTGTGGGTTGTGATTGTTCTGTTGTTGGCAAAACTCAAGGCTAGCGAAGATGTTCTCAGGGTATTTATTCACTCTCTAAATTTAAGTGTGCATCGCTCAATAGACACCTACAACAAAAATAGCTGGTTAAGAAACACAAACTCTAGCAAGGGATGATATTATATTTTGAAGAATAAAGCCCTGAATAATGTCAGGAAACAATTGAAATGTTACCAGGTTTAGAAGCTGCTCCTCAGGTGTGTTTAGTGATATTTTCTCCACTTGGATTCCATCTTTTGAAGATATTTTATGGTTGAATGTTTGAAGACACCCAGCAGGAAAGGTTGTGCGTGCGTGCGTGCGTGCGTGCGTGCGTGCGTGCGTGCGTGCGTGCGTGCGTGTGTGTGTCAGATCGTGATTTAAAGAAAAGTATCCCTATGGATGCCTAAAAGATGTCCGTCTGTGTATTTTTGTGTTTTTCCACGTCAGATTACCTGCATATTTTCCATTGGAATTTGGGGATAGGGGTTTCCGGGTGACAGTAGGCACGCAACATTCCTGATGCCTCACTTGGTTACACACACACACACACACACACACACACACACGGTCGCATGTGCACAGAAAATGTCCCTGCGCTCATTAGTGGGATTCCACTAGCCTGATGGGAGCTGGTCGGGGTGTAGATGTGTGTGTCAGTGCCAGGTAGCGCTCGGCTGGCATTGCTCTGTGTAAGAGCTGTCTCTAAAGAGCTCTGGCAATACCTCAGAAACACACACACACACACACACACACACACACACACACAGACACAGACACTCTGCAATATGTGACTGAGAATCTGCAACACAATTTGGTCTTATTGCTTATTTGAGTAGATGTTTCCCCTCCTCTGTCATGCTACACTTACCCTCTGGCAGGCGGTGTGGATGTCTTCGGAGGGATTTTGCATGCTATTCCTGTCCATCAGTTCTTTATTTTACACCTGGAAAGCACACACTCTCACACACACACACACACACACAGGCAAGAGCTAGCTTTTGTGACTCGAAAAAAAAAACACCTCAGCCCGAAACAGATGGCAAACTACCTCTAAGGTCAGACAAATAGTTAACCCGCAGTTGAGCAAAGGTTACAAAAACCAATTTAAACCGATGATCTGAAGTTATGAGGAACTATTACTGAGGTGCAGCATCTGTAATGGAGCAGAGCTTTAACACTCACTCTTTTCTCCCCAGCTGATGAAAAATCAGTCAGCATTTTTTCCCCTTTTTTTCCAGACCTTGTTGCTATGTGTACACAGAGCAGGAAATATCCATGGCACACTGCCAACAACTGTGAGGAAACCAGAGAGAAAGTGAGAAAAAAAAGAAATGCAGATGAACTGTAAGGTCAATTTTTGTTGAGTTTTTTCTTCTCGGTACAGCTGGGTGTTTGTGCGTGTCAGGTGTAGATATGGATACCATAGAAGCTGTGTATGTCAGAGGTTTTGTAACCCTGAGATATACTGTCAATGCTGTGTGTGTGTCGGTGCACATTTGGCCTTGTGACACACCACGAGGGAACGAGCGCCAGTGAGCTGTCGAGGTAATTGGTGCCTACCTGGCAGGCTTTTGCACACATGCACGCACGCACGCTTGTGCACACACAGAATGGATTAGGTGACATTAACTACAGGAGAAAATGGCATAATTGAATACTTGCACTAGCTCTCTGGCTAGTGTGTGTGTAGGCGCACGCTCACGTGTGACAGTGTAATGAGGGACTGCACGCTACACACAAAACACACCCTATCAACCTCTGTCAGAGGCTGCAAACCATCGGTGCACTGAACGCTGTGCTCGCTCGTGTGTGTGTGTGTGTGTGTGTGTGTGCGTGCGTGCATGTGCGTGTGCATGTATGTGCATGTGCCAGCATGTGTACTGTATGCAGGGAGACGTGGCTGTCACCCATCAGCTCCATCATGTGCAGACACCCAGCTTTTAATCTTGAACCCCCCCCCCCACACACACACACACACACTCTCTCTCCGCTGAGGCCTCATCCCCAAGGCCCTGAGCAGACCTGGGAAATCAAAACAAAACTCTGCAAAAGCTTATTTTTATCTGCTGAAGAGCGAGAAAAAACACAAAAGCAATGATAAACAAGCCAAATATTCACTCTTGTCAATATTGTCAAAATATATTAAGACTTTTGAAATGAATCCGATGAGTGAATCAGGTCATTTCTGTTGTGATTACAGGAAGTTTTTAATTACATAGTAACCATATTTACCAAGTTGTTCTTAGCTTGAATCCTTTCATGACCCACCTGTGGCTTTTAAGTCATCTGGCCTTGCGTTGAATCATGGTTCATTATGTTCACACCAAACATGAAGTGAATTTGCACAAAACATACAAAGTCAATGCTAAGACCCAAGTCGGTTTGGAGAGGTTCCTTGAGAAAAAGTGAAATTCACAGCTTTGTGCAGCTCGGGATGATATTTTGAACTCTGACACAAAGGTGTTTAGTTTTTTGACATATCTGGGACTTCCATAACAGTTACAGAGTAGCAATAGTAGTTATTTCATGGTTGTTGATGTAAAGAAATGGTGGCATTACACCAGTAATGAGTAATGCTAGGTGAACATTTGCTTTGTGTTTGGTGAGAACTTACCATTAGACAATATATATAAGTGGTGAGCCACAATGAAACTGTTTCATGTAGATCTTAGGTTATACCTAAACCATGGTGAACTGACTTTAGTTTTAATATAAATTCAATATTTTGTAACGGTTCAGTAATGTCGTCTTGCTCTAAGGTCATTATATGTGTTCACTTCAAAGTCTCAGAGTTCAGCCACATTTGCACACACCCTGTTGTGATGCAGCTATAATTAGCAGTGAGTCGTCTGATCAGAAGGCATAATTTATCCATCACAACATCTCTGCCGCAATCCAGGGTCTACTCTATCCACAAACACACGAAGATAGCAGCAAAAGAAAGACATTTATGAGCAGAAGTCATTTCAGTAGCATTTTATTCACAGTCTGTGGGAGGATGCATAATATTAGGATGAGATTACCTTTCTCCCTTTCACACACGCAGACAGAAACACAGGCTGACACACAGACTGAGTTGTTACCCAGCCACAGCCTGAATCCCTCCAGTTTTAGTTGTTTTTAGAGCCTGGCCGCTCTTAATGGAATGCTGTGACCGTTATCTTGTTATTACAGCAGCGATAAAACATCTTGGAGTAATTATTTTCGTGTGAGGTGGAGATTTTCAATCCACCCTGCGCTGATGTCACTGTGATGTCCGCCAGCCACTCAGCCGAGCCCGCACTTAATGATCTGAGTCAACTGGATGATCAGAACGCTCTCCCGCACACGTCGTTTCCCCGCTCTCTCACATTACATTTGACTCAGACTTAAACATGTGGAAACGCACGCGCCGGGATGAGCCGACAGGATCAGAACTGTGTTGCGTTTAATTCAAATAATTAGCATACATTAGCTTTTCTGCACAAAGACAGAGAGTGTTTTCTTTTCTCAAAACCTTCCAGCTGAAATCCACTCACCCCATGGCTCGACTGGAGAAAAGCTATTTCCAGTTTCCATTATTTATTAATACCTCTTTGTTGTTGCTCATGTCCTAATCTCATTTCCTTTAGTCATTAGCGTTGTTCAACATCAAACACAGCTGCTGGAGCAATGAGTGCAGGGGAGAGGGGGGGAGAGAAGTATGGTTATAGCTGTTGGACACTCGCTAAAGACCCTTTTAACAATGCTGTGGAATATTTTCATATTAAGCTGCTAAAATGATCAATCTGAGCAAAATAGTGTTTTGCAGCTTTGATGTGCTTTACATTCTGCTGTCATGTGTTTGCTGCTCAGATTGAAACTGACACAGGAAAATGTCTCGGAAAAGGATGTGTAATGTGTGTGTGTGTGTGTGTGTGTGTGTGTGTGTGTGTGTGTGTGTGTGTGTGTGTGTGACTTCTGGTGACCTCTTTGACAATAACATCTTCTGTCTCAGTCTCGCTGGGAGAGATTAGCAACACATGAACTCGCAGTCCCATGATGCTTTTTTCATTCGCTTCCTACCTATTCATCACCATAACGCTCTCCTATCACGGCATTGTGGCGAGATGCGGCCCTCCTCGCATTGTTGTGCTAATGCCTTGCCCTGTGTCTCGCGGCAAGCTAATGCTATGTTATGCTAATGTCGTGTCATGCTAATGTCACGATATAGTGAGAAATGGAGGGGAAGGATGCAGCCGAAACAATAGGACAGGAGATTCCTTATTATACAGACACTTCTGTTTCTCTTTGGCTGTCATAACTTTTAATGCATTCATGTGAGGAAATGGTCAGTCTGTGCTGACATGTTTTGTTTTGTCTCAGACACCACAACACAACTGGCCTGCAAGTCACACTTTTATGTGCATGCTGTTGTCTGACAGCAGAAACAAAAAGGCAAAAGCTCAGCATAAACAAGTATCTGACTTCCAAACATGCAGCCCATATTTCCAGCTTGTTCATTGTCCGTCTGTCAGCTTAGATTTTTCAAAAAAACAACGTGATAATTCAGAACTATTTTTGGCCAAGGATCAGAAATGTACTTTCCCACAAGCACAGAGACACGGTTGTTAACAAATGGTGAAAGAAACCACTGTTTCTGTCCGTGACAATAGTTTTACTGATCCATTCTCTCTCTGGTTGTTTCCACAGGATGACAGTGATGGAATCCCGTGGTCAGAGGAGCGGGTTATGCGAAAGGTGCTTTACCTCTCCCTAAAGGAGTTTAGGAGTGCACAGAAACGGCAGCTGGATGGTGACGGAACACCAAACTCCAATGGTAAGTTCATATCCATGTCCTTTATTAATGCCAGGGACCAATAACATCCCATCCATAACATGTGGATTTGTTCTGGTGATGATATAGTTATGAGATGTTTTTATTTGTAGCTGTCCACTTTATCTCTGTATGAACATGTAATTCAGTGTATTCCATGGAGGATAACGGAGAGTGAAGCTAATTTTCTAATATTTTCCTTTAATCATAGTGTTAAGTTATAGTGTTTCATTTTGTTATAACCTACAAGTTAAAGCCAAGGCCAGATGTTTCAGAACAACCACTGCATAGGGGACAGTTCACCCCAAAATCAAAATACATATTTTTCTCTAACCTGTAGTGTATTTATCAGTCTAGATTGTTTTGTTCTCATGAGTAGGTAATCCTACAAAAACTGCATTTCACAGCTATCCCACCAAATTTTGTCCCTTTTATGTTGTGCACAGATCTGTGTCTTGCCAGCATTTGTGACTTTCATGTCCCCGTCATGTCCTGTTACTAATGTAAAAGGATCAGAAAAATAAGTGTATGCTTGGAATAGACATTGGTGGCCTAGAACAAGTGATTTTGTTGCCCAACGCTAAGTAATGTTGCCAGTATTTTTAAAACTCGACCACCAGCTGTTGAAAATGACAACCATTATTTTGTAGGAGATCATGGAAAACCGCTTTGCAAACGTTTTCGCAAGAAATCATACAAACCCTGAAACTGCTCAGGACAAGGTCTGTGAATTATCTTGAGTGACTGGGTCAGGATTTCTGCCCAACTGTCGTTCAGTTCCATTATATTTGAGAGAAGGCAGACAGCTCTAAGCAGCTCACACCAAAACAAACAAGATGATAATTATAAGTATATGTATGAGGGAAAATATTTATTTTTTATTTTGGGGTGAACTGTCCCTTTCAAAAGTATGTATTTGCCGCCAATCCCTTACTTGGGAATCTATATGGGATCTGTATATTTGCTGAAATTATGTTAATCTAAGTGGAATCAAATGAATAACATCTCCTGTAGTGTGCTGTAAACACCCTTGCAACAATTACAGGCTGTTTTGAAATGCAGCAATTCCACATGTTGAAAACTTTCACTTTGTTTTGCTGAAATGAAAGCAAAGAAAGTGCTACACTAGCATTTTGCGGGAGTAAATGTCAGAGTTGCCAGTTCTGTCTGGCTCGGCTGACGTGAGCGTCTGAGTCTCGCTCTTCATTCCTTTAATTGAAGGCGACAGTTTTATTAGTCTGTTTGTAAGTGGAGCCTAAGCATGTTTACTTTGACGATAAAACCTGATTTTGGTTAACATGGAGAGAACCCAGAGAGAACAGATGATCAAGGACTCTCATTTTCCTTTTGTTGTGGGTCAGCGGGCAGCGAGCTGCAGTTTTCCACTTTGCTGGTTCTGTGTCACATCCTCAAAGGAACCCTTGAACTAAAAGTATTTCCCACTAGTTTTCAAATGTTGTTTACACATCAAACATAGGGACTCTGATGGGGTCCTCCACAGTGCCACACACAAGAAAAACCTCCGTACAGGCTCGGACATTTCCATCCGTTACAACATGGACTAATAGAAACCCTGACACGAATTAATACTTGAAGTTGCTTCGTTAGACAGAAATCTAATTCGAGGTGGGAGCCGGCGACAGCAACAGTTAAGGGATTTCGCTGTGAGGCCGTGTAAACCTGAAACAACACAGGAACAGTGAGAGCACAGGGGGATGAACAGCTTGTTTTGAACCAAGCTGCCACCATGTCTTTGTTTGACACTGGTGCTCCATCACAAAAAAGCCCTCTGCCAGCCAACAGCGGAGATTTTGAACTTCACACGTGCCTCAGAAGCTATTCTCAGCTGACATTAACACAACCCAGACACAGAAAGAAAGGAAACGGGAGGAAAAAAGAGCCTCTGAAAGTTCACGCCCAGCCAGAGAAGCCAGCCAGTCATCCAGCCAGGCAGGAAGGGAGACAGGCAGACAGACAGGAGGGAACTCTCTTTTGAAATGTAGCTTATCTTTTATACCTAGTGTTTTTTTTCTTTCCCCTTCCCAATTTTTTTTTACTTCATTATATATTTTTTCACACCTTCATTTCTTCTGTGTCTGCCTGTGCTGAGTGCCCCGCTCCCCTCCCTGCAGCTAGTGTATCTCTGTGTGTCTGTCTGGCATCTCATAGCTGCCACTCCACAGCTCCTCAGGGCCTTTTAAGCCGCCGCGGGTAGCTGACCTTATCGCCTGAATAAAAATGACTCATTAGAAAGCGTCGGCGGCCCCATCGTGCCGGGGGTAACGACAGCAGCCCGCGCTGACACAAAAGGGAGCCCGGCTGAATAGACGGGCCCCGCTGTTTTAGAGCACCGTGGGTTAGCGAGGCTTTGGAGGTTTGTACGAGCGGCACAGTTTCCCGTCTCACACAGACGTTGTGGTGAAACTGTCAGCCATTTTGGAAGATCACACTCAGCGTGCGTTACATCCTGAATGGGCAGCTCCTGCTGTTTTAGAGGACTGTGGGTTAGAGAGTCTGGGCTTATGTCGGGGCCAGACATGTGCCACAGTTTTCAGTCTCACGGGGGCATTATTCTGAAGCTATCAGCCATTTTGGAGCACAAGAACATGTACATGATCACGCGTGTACATAATCCTTAAAATGTCATAAATGGAGCTGGAGGAGATGATGGATTAGAGCTAACTGTCATATCTAAACGATTAGACGCTGAATGGGTTACTAGATTGGCAGAAAATGGAATAATTATGTAACTGCATAAGCAAAAATGTTTAACAGTTGCTGGTTTGCAAAGATTTATTGCTTTTATCAGTTTATTTAATGTTTTGTTTTATGTTATTTTAATGTTTTGAGGTTTGTAGGACACAATAGGCTATTTAAGGCCATCGCTCTAGGATATTTAATGGGCATTTTTTTGTGTTTTTTTTTTTTTTTTGCTTTTACTTTTAATTTACTGACTCATTTCATCCACACACTTTCACCATGATACAGGATTATTTCATCATAAAGTATAAATAAATTAGGACAAAAAGCCTACCATGATGTTGGTATCGCATGTAAGTTTAATGACACTATTTTTAGGTCCAAAAACAAAACAAACACTAGTAAATATATGATAATAATATCAAATAAAAAATAAAAATAATTAAAAAAATATTACATTTAAATATAGAATAAAAAATTAAAATTAATCAAAATAATAATAATAATAATGTATAAAAAACAATTGAAAGTAGGGTTACTGTAAACGGTTGATTAATTATTCTGCTGATTATTTTCAGTTCAGTTAAAATTATGAATTTGTCAGCAAATCATTCAGTTAATTGAAAAAAAAATTGCCCATAATTAGAAGCTGACGTCGACAATTAGCCCCAAACACAGTTGAAACAATCTTCCAGAAAATTAAATTATTATTAAACTACTTTTAACTGCAGAAACAGTTTGTTTTCTCTCGATCGACTAATCTATGTGATTGAAAGAATAATAAAAAATGTTCCCAGGAAATTTTCCAAATCAAGACTCTCTCTCTGCTTCAGTATATTTTGAGATGAATCCACCATTTTGGGACTAGGTGTCATCTGACTGACACTACTTCCTTAAAGCAGCATTTGTCTCCTCCTCCTCCTCCTCCTCAGGCATTTGTCTCTCCATCTCTCCCTCCTCACATACCTCCATCCATCCCCAGCCTCTCCCTCTCTCCTCCTCCTCTCTCCGTCACTGCGTGGCAGCACTGGCTATCTGTTTTAAAGGGGGTGTGGCAGTCTGTCAAGTCAGCTGTGTGTGTGTGTGTGTGTGTGTGTGTGTGTGTGTGTGTGTCAGTCAATCTCCCCACCCACCCAGCCTTCTCCCTGCCCATACCCAGCAATCATGCCATCTCCCCGACCACTTTACCTCTCGCTGTTGGCAGCCGTCCATCTCTGTGTCCATCACACTTCCTGCTTCTCCCGCTCGCTGCCTGCATTATTTAACAAATGACATTATGCCCTTCTGCGTCCCGGCTTCCGCCCCTACCCTGCCCTCTCTCTCACTCCATCACGGCCACATTCTTCCTCTCCTTCTCCCCCCCCCTCCTCCATCCGTCTGTCCTTCCGGTTGTCTCTCCCCCGATGCAGGGTTTCATTACACATCAATAGGACTCTGGTTACTGCCTTATCCGCAAGCTCCTGTCTCCTCTCTCCCTCCCGCTGCTCAATCTCCTAGATTATGTATCTCCACTCCCCCTGTTTCTCCCTCCTGTTCCCTCCATCCGTCTCTGTCTCCCTTTTTCTCACCATCTTTCCCCTTTTTCCGCTTTGTCCTTCCTGTCTCCCCTCCGTCTGTCTTAACTACCTACAGTATCTGTCAACCAAGCCCTCCCTCCTTCTTTTTCCCATTCTTCTTCCATCGGCAGCCTTCCTTCCTCTCCCTCCGTCCTGTTTCCCACCCTTCCTCTCCTGTTGTCCCAATCGTTAGAGCTGCATCTTCTCCCTGTACCTCCCTTACCTCTCCGACTCGTCCCCGCTACAATTGTCCGTACCTCTTTTCTCCCCCTGCCATCCTTTCCTCTTCTCCCTCTCCATTTCCCTGAGTGCTGTTGATGGAGGAGCTGGCTGCTGGCCAAAAACCACAAGGGGCTGAAGAGAGAGGGCTCCCTGTTTGCCCATTTCTCCGACTGTCCCCTCTCTTTCTCTTCCTGTCTGTCTGCCCGTCTCAGGACCTGCAGTCCCTACACTTTTTTTTTTTAATATACACGTCGTCCCCTTTCCTTCAGCACTCACTCTGCTGTCACTCTGCTGTCTGTCTGTATTTCCCATGCCGCCAGCCCTTTGCACGGCCGGAGTGGCAGCCGTGGCAGCTGAAACACTGTGTGGGCCCTCTATTCTCTCCCTGGAATACCAGCAGAGAGAAGAATAGAAGTTTGGATTTAAGGAATAAGAGAATCACGAACGATTGAGAGTTTAGGTATCAAATCAAAAGCATAAAAGAGATTGCATCTATACTGTCCTCGCATGCTCTTTGACACAACAGCTCAAGCCATTACAGAACCCCATCTTTCCCTTTGATGCTTTATATTTACAGCCTTAAAGTGCATAAAGCAGATGCCATGTTTCTGAACCGCACATTGTTGTACGCTTTTGTTCTGGCTTGCGGTAAGTGTCATGCAGAGCTGTTGGGTCCAATTTTGGAGGGAAGAGCAATATATTTGGAGCGATTTAAAATCCTCCTGCCAGGCAGTCAATTTTAGTATCTGCTTCTACTCTAAAAAGCTTCTGGGAATGGATACTATGGGGAGTTTCCCTAAAATAAAACTACCCATTGTTTCTTTTTATATTATCCGGCAATTTTAATTGTATACAGGCACAGAGGATTACTTGAACAAAGGGCATGAAATAGAATTTTAGTGCACTTGTTTACAAGAGGGAAAGGGAGATTAATGTCTCGTATAACATTAGAACTCTTACTGCAAATTGTGCAGAATTTCATTTATGAGATGGAAGTCAAAAGACAGATTACAACCATGTATCTGCTAATCTATGAACAATCAAGCTTTTTATCATAGCTTTATATATTCACTAGGGATGTGCGTATGAAATCTTGATTTTTTTTGTTGTTGTTGATTGTTTTGTCTTTGTTGTTCTTATTGCCCCTATAGTGGCAGGGGGAAAAACTTCATTATGAAAAATAACTGTTTTAATGGACTATTTTGTCCAACAACAACTGCAACACAACAATTTGCCAGTGCAAAATGGATGTGACACATAACATAAACATTAGCCACTGCTGTCAGTGAGTGTCCTCTTATTTGCAGATAGTCAGGAAACAAGGTCGATGCTGATGTTTGGCCGATATATTGATGTTTTCCTTATATTAACAGCCCTCATATTATTCCCTATACTTTAGGTATGTCATACCCCTTTTTCACCAAGGCAGTTCCAGGGCCGGTTTGGAGCCGGTGCCTAATCTCAAACCAAGAAAACTGGTTTGTGAGCAGCACTAACTCTTTACTGGTCTCGAACCATGAACCACTTATGTCAGGGGCTAGAGGCAGAATTATAGTGACCAACAAGACCAACTAAAACGTGTATCCATTTTATTTGATTTGTTTAACTGCAATGTGATTGATCCGGGCTAGCGTTAGCAGGATGGCAGGATAGCGGGCTAGCGTTACCAAGCTAGTGTTGGCGAGCTAACTTTAGCTTGCAAGTTAGCAAGCAAGTTAGCTTACAACAAAGGCTGACATCAACATCTTTCTTATGTCATCTGCCAATATTATTATGCTTGCAGAGACGTATATGGTGCCATACTGATGTGGCTCTTGAGCCTGTGGAAAAGCAAAGTACTTCTGAGAAGGTTCGCAAGTTGAACCAACTTGGAACCTGCACCAGCCCAGCACAAGAACTAGGTTCACGTTGGTCGAAAAGAAGCACCATTACACTAATTTTCATATTAAACCTGTACTTTTAAGTCTAACCAAAGACCTATTGGGGCACTCTGCCCCTATTATGATTGTCTTACCAATGGCATGACTGCTCTGCTATAGTTTCACTTATTACGGCAGCTAACACTAATAGGCTCCTCTCAGCCCTGTGATATGCTGTGTTACGCTATGTTCCTCTGCTCACTCCCTCCTGCTCTCTCGAGACTTTGAGGTGAACATAGTGAGGCGTCGGGCTCAGTTAAGCATGCATAAATCTGATTAGAACCTCCCCATAGGAGCAGCTATTGGGACGGCACACTAACATGTCCCTCCGCTGCCCCATCCCGACCCCAGCCTTAACCCCTGCCACTACACCAGCCTCCACCAGCACCAGGAGCTTCAGTGGAAACACCAGCCTTTGGCTCCCTGCCTGTCTGCCACACTCAGCCATCCCAAGCCCTCTGCCTTCCCAAGATCCCCAGCTCCGGCCCTCAGATGGGCACTCATGTGCAACCAGCATATGTTGAACAACTCTTTGGAGGGATGCATGGAGGGAGGGGAGAGGAGAAGAAGAGGGGGGGGGAGAGGAATGGGCCTCTGCCTGTTTGTTTGCGTTCTGTGGGGACATCATGCGTCAGTCATTTTCTGCGCACAATTAAAGTTAATGAGCTATTTCTTTTGTCTTTTTCTTTCTTTTTTTTTTTTTGCTCTGGTGCGAATTTCAATGCCAAAACATACTGTCCACAAGACATCGTAAGACTCTTGTACCCTCTTCTCTCTGTAGTCACCAACTAATTATCATTTTTAATTAGATAATTAAGTAGTAAACATTTTTTAAAGGTGTGACAGATATTTGGCATCTAGTGGTGAGAGTACAGATTGCATCCAACATAATACTCCTTCTCCACCCCTGCACTTCCAAGCATTTAGGAGAACCTATGGTGGCCTTCAGGTAACTTAAAACACTCCTTACGTATACATAGATATGAAGCGCTCACTCTAAGCTAATGAATACACAGTGATTCTTAGTTTTAGGAGATTATGCATTAATTAATATTTTATTCAATATAATCCTATACACTGCTCCTTTAATCTGTCTCAATCATTGGAATTTATCCTAAAAAAAAGTGTAGGAAATCTTTTCCAAATACAGATTAATTGACTTCTCTATTGTCATATGATTTTTTTTTCCCTTTAAGTTAAATTTTACTTGCCCACCCAAGAGGAAACTTCAAAGTTCCTCAAGTATATCTCTTGATTGATTAAAGGCAGGCGCATGTGAGCCTTTCGTGCTAACCATGGCATTATAATGCAGTGATTCACCCCCAGCCTATAGACTTAGTGGCTCTCCAATACTAACATAAAGCATTGCAAGCAGTGCAGTGGCCTTACTCATCACGCCGGCGCTTGTTAACTTTCTGACCGCAACGTTGCGTGTCTGATGACTGTACCTCCGGCTTTCAGGTACTAGCCTGCCCTGCGTGTGTGTTTGTGAGAAAAACCAACTGCCAGTATGTCTACGCACTAATGAGAAAGCGTGGCTCCGTGAGTGTGTGTGTGTGTGTGCTTATTCAGCCCAAAGCACATTTATAAATCTCACTTAAATCATATGTTTGAAAACTCCTTTTACCTGCTCTACAATTGCTCATGTTCATCCTGTCTCCTATGCTGTCATTTGATCTTCCCCGTCCCGTCTCTCTCACATGACACAATGCCCGGGCTTGTTCGACAGTAGCCTCCTCGCTAACAGGATATCATTCAAGTTGCCACTTATCCTAACCCGTACTCCACTGTCTTTATTACCTTAATTTATTTTCCTTTTGACACCCACCATTAGGAGTTTGCGGCGCGGCGTGATTGACACATTCCCTGCAAAGCATCAGTCAAATGGAATTTCAGTGGGTGTGCTGGGACGGCAGCACACTAACAATCCCATAGCCAGTGAGAAAGTGACATGCCAGTAGAAAGGTGCATGAAAAGGTTCATGACGGCAGCGTTAAACAAACCACTTGGAGGGTAAATCTTCAGTGAGTCATCATTTGTGTTTGCGATATGAATGTGAATAATTGAAGGACCTGCCATACCAAAGTCCAGTCAGGCATGACTGCTGTCAGAACAGGTCAAAACGGGTAAAATGTAATGAATTACTGTCAAAAGTTTGATTGCGGCATTGCTCACTCGCTGATATAAATCTTCAGCTTCGCAGAGTGATATCACAGCTGCAGTTTGAAACATGCGGCGGCCCCTCTGTCTCCGCTTGCTTACAGTCTCCTTGGCAGCTCTCAAACAACTCTCAAAAGCTTTAAACTTCCCCAAGTTGCTCATCCACGCGCCATTGTTGAGTCAGACAGGCCAGGATGACACGTTCCAAGAACCGCGAGAACTGCCCATGAGGAAATCAAGCCTTGTGATATCTATTTAATTTGGTTGTCTCCCTTAATTACCACTGACTTCAACTCCTCTGTTTGACCTAATTTGAATTCTCTGTGCCTGTTGTTGCTTTTGATTTCAGAATCTGTCCGGGGGCTTATTTTGTTTGTCTGAGTTGCTTGCTAAATATTTAATTAGGGCTCTGTCAATTGGGCTCGCTAAGAACGTCAAGTCCAGCAATATCTGTTCACTCCTCTCACTGCCTCGGGCTTGTTTTTTTTTTTGTTTTTTTTTTTTTTTTTTTAATTCTTTGTCAAAGGGCAGACATCACGTACGTCAGCAGAGAAAACATTTGACAAGGGAATATGTGGACAGGAAAATGAATAAGTAACTCTCTCCTCGCTCCAGAACTAGCCCCGATGATGCTGCAGTATTCAAGGCAAGATGTGATGTGGAGGACTGTTTGTGAACGAGCCTCAAGCAAGAAGGGCTTTATAAACAGATATATAGACATATTTTTATTCCTATCCAAGGTTTGTTCTCATTTGACAGCACCCATTGGTTTCTGCGATTCACCAATGTTTTCTTATTTTTGCTCTTCTCTTACATAAGATAACTTTTTCTTACTATGATAAGAAGAATCTATTTTTCACAGTCCATAAATCATATGTCCAACACAAGGTTTTAAATTGGAGAAAAATAAAATGAATGTATGATCGAATTTAGATCACTGTATATTATAGATTGTTATCTTTATATATTTGATTATTAGCTGGGCTTTTTGGAGAGTTAATAATGTTTGGTACATCTGGAGTTGACTTCCATATTTTTTTCAAATTATGAGAAAATATAAGAGAGATTTAAGATGATGTTTCTGCATGAGACCCATGTGTCACCATTTTCACAGTGGCTGCTGAGACTTTGAGCTCAGGAGCTCAGTGTATTTGCCCAGTCTGGATCCCTCTGTATTCATGCCCATCTCTCTTTCTGTCTGTCTTCTGTTTTCCTCTGTGTTCTGCACACTGTAAGATAAAGCAAAAGTACCATAATCTTATCAAAAGAAATATATCTACCGTCTTTAGCCCTCTCTACTGCATCAAATCAGAGACGGTTTTATTAACACTGTCAGATGAAAACAATGTTTGTTCCCCAGAGACTCCAGCTTTATTTGTTATGGAATATGAACCCCTGGATCATAAAATAACTAACTTCTATAAACAGATATCTGCGTATGCAAATGAAATTGTCACCAAATCGATAGCTGATTGGTTCCAAGTTTGTAAAACTTCCACAAAGGACCATAGGCATGCTTCCACTGATTACTTTTTGGAAAGCGGCTGAGTGTTTTGGCTACGCCCACTAGTTAGTTCCCCTCGGCCTCTGTCCCCATACAGGTACTTTTGTAGCGGCCAACCAACAGAGTCCGAATGTAAACATAAATAGTTCTGCGACACTTACATGAATATTCAGCTACAATTTTGACCATGATGTCAGTGACTCAACGCTGACAACAGACCGAGGCAGCAAGTCCAAACAGTCGAGCCGCCAACATCGTCTTCTCTTCTTTGGTTTCTTGTTCTGGATTCTCTCGTCTCAGTCTGCTCTGCTTATTTATTTTAAAGATGGCGCTGTTATGTTCTGGTTGTGTTGAGTTCTTCTCACGTCATATTCTGCCCCAACCGTATCCAGTCAGCATCAACTAGTTAGTAGTGGCTCAGAGAGTACCTGCCTCAGGTAGGTACTCTCTGAGCCGCTACCTGAGCCGCTAACCAGTGGAGTTGGGCGGATCCTCTCTCCCAACCCACACCCATAGCGGCTCACTAGAGGGAAAAGTACCTAATGGAAACGCGCCTCATGTCAAACATTTTTGTTAACCCTTTTGGTCCTTCTCTCCTTAGGTTCCCTCGCCAACGGGCAGCTGAACGGCTCGGGGTCAAAGGGCAGCCACAAAGAAGATGGGTCGTTGCGCTCCCAGGGCCATGGGAGCCGTGAGTACTGTGAGGACGGTCCTGCAAAGAAGAGGTGAGACCGTGTGTGTGTGTGTGTTTGTGTGTGTGTGTGTGTGTGTGTGTGCGTGTGCGTGCACATGTGCGTGTATAATTGTGATTCTGTTTTGAGTTCATACTGTGCGTGTGAATGTGTGAGGACAAACTTGACACACATGTCAGAGTGTAAGTGTAGTTGCGATGAATTTCCTGAGCTCTGGGGGTTAAGAAGCTGCCACATGATAACAGCTGCTTTCAAGTTCTCTACACTGTTTTTACACACACACACACACACACACACACACACACACACACACACACACACACACACACTTTGTCTTCCTCTTTATTTTTTTCCCATTTGCTCTCTTTGTCTCGGCGTAATTCATCCTTTCTGTCTCCCATTACTTCCCCTGTATCCTCTTCTAACAACATCCCCAGCAAAATCAATTCAAAATGTTTCTACTTTTTATTGCATTGATTTATATACTCGGTGTGTGAAGTTTTTTCTTCCTCCCTCACTCATAAGCCTGTGCAGTAAGAATTTAGCAGAAGAGCAAGTTGTCTATTAGTTCTGTAATGGAGGATGACAGTCAACAGAGAAGTGTAAATAGTAGCACCCTTTAAAGAGCGCCGAGGTCTTTTAATGAGCACACCCCTTCGTCTTTTAACGCAAATGCCATTTCAGTCACTTATAATTAGCCACTTAAAGGAATGTTGCCATGCATTTCCAAGTGAATCATTTAAAAATTGAACTTGTTGCAGAGTACAATAAGCTGTTAATTTCCGGTCTGCATAATTTTTTAAAGAAGGCATTTATATCACGAATGAATTATTGAAATGGATTTCGTCTGTGAAAAAATAGTAATTTTCAGGGAGATTGTTAGAAGGAAAAAAAAAACTGCTCTCTCTCTTTAGACAAATGTTCTTGGAAAATGGAATAAAGGGTGTTTGGAAAATGTGATGCTTCTAATGCATTCAGCATGAAGCAGGTTTTGAAATCACAAGCTGGAAAATATGATTTACAAATAATCACGCTCTATAGAGTGTATAGCAGATTAAAATGGCTGGTGTGTGTCTCAAAGCTGATGGTTTTTTTTTCTCTTTTGCCTCACACATAATGCAGAACACAATTACATTCATGCTGATATTCAAGGTTCCGACACCTTTAACAAAGTCAAATTCAAGCACTTTTTAATGAAGATTTTCAAGTTTTTTCAGCACCATACACGTGTTAAATTACATATTTATGTTCAGTACAGACCGTTTATACAGTATGTTGATTATGCCACTTCTTCATCTCATAAAGTAAACGTTATTGTGCTATAATCAAGCAAAATGACTTTTGTAACAGCATTCTACAGATGAAATATGACAAATTGTCATGTTTCAAGATATGTCAGCTGTTTGGAAGTAGATTTCTAATCTTGTATTAACCTGAATTTCAAGCATTTTCAAGCACTTTAAGGATTTCTAGTAACCATAGGAACCCTGTATTAAGGCTGAAAGCTTAGAAAGTCCGTAATTTTAAAAGTTGTGTTTTTAAGATTAGAAATATGCTTGAATTTGAATATGTATTCCTTGAAAAATAGTTGATTTTCAACATAATCCGGTGTTTCATCAACACAATCACTCATGCAAACCAAAACTTTTTTTATACGGGGAATCAATCCTGTAGTCATATTTGTTTTTCTCTCCTGGCGTCCCACAGCAGACTGTGGGGTTCGAATTGAAAAGGGGACGTTTTTCTATTCTGTGGCATCACAAGGACTTTGCAGTTGCATTCATAGTAAAAATTTAGATGTGATTATAAAGGATCTGCGAGTTTGAACATTTCTGGTTTAGGTTAATTGAAAAGTACTTGAATTTCACCCACAAAAACCTGGACAGCCATAAACCTTTTTAAACAAATAAATTTTATTCTTAAGCAGTCATCTACTGTAGGTGGCGTGTGTGTGTGTGTGTGTGTGTGTGTGTGCCTGTGTGCTTGTGTGTCTTATTTTGTTCTGCCGCTGGTCTCTCTCTCTCACACACACA
Source organism: Centropristis striata (assembly GCF_030273125.1). Classification (NCBI taxonomy): domain Eukaryota; kingdom Metazoa; phylum Chordata; class Actinopteri; order Perciformes; family Serranidae; genus Centropristis; species Centropristis striata. Next base: position 25,958,658 of record NC_081530.1, read on the forward strand.
CACACACACACACACACACACACACACACACACACACACACACACACACACACACACACACACTGACAGGGCATCAAAGCATCAGTGTAAAGCTAGGGGCGGAGTCTGGGGGCCGGACCGCAGCAGATGTCCCTCTGTAATGAGCAGCCCATACAGGCTCCATTCACTGCGTGTCAAGCACCTGCCTAAGTCCGACTAGCTGTCATTCGATACTGTAACCTCCAAATCTGAGCTTGTTCATTACGAGCTTTCATCTACCTGGCTTTGAAACAGAAGAGCGTGCCTCTGAAGCAGCTGATAAGAAATTAAAGTATTTCAGGAGGCCGTTCCAGAGACACAAAAAACACAGGGTTCGTCCAATGTCTTCAAAGTTTAGGAATACGCTTGAATTTGAATATACTCTTTGAAAAATGCTTGCTTTTAAGCATAATCCACACAATAGGCCATGCATACTAAAAACCATTCATGGCTAGGTAAGTCCTCTGGAAATCAGCAGCTTTAAATAATCATGATGAACACATACAATCATATTATATATGAATGAACAAAGTGTCAGTATACATACAACTTTATTTTTTGCAAATGAATAGCAAATTAGATTAGGCCTCAAGTTTCTGTACTTTGAAAGTGCTTGAATCTTACACTGCACAAACCCTGAAGTCGGAAACCTTGAAAGACTTTGGAATTTATGGACTTGACTACGACATATAGGTGTAAAAAAAGTGTAAAAGAAAGACAGAAAATCGTTTTCTGTAGAGAACATTATCTTGAGGTCAGACAGGACGAATGAAGTTAGATCCTACACTTAAAGAATAATTGAAGTGTGGATGGCCTGACTGACAACAACAGAAAGTGTTGAATTGAAGCAGAGTGACCCTCTGGCTTGTGTTATAACAAATCATAAACACTTTTCACTCTGCCCACTGAGGAAGACAAGCAGCGAAGGAACAAGAATAACAAGGACACTCATACTTGTCTCCTCTCTTGCTCTGATGGCCTGTAGTGCTGTGTGTTGAGTGGAGTTCAGTTAGAGGCCAGCTTGCTCCGTGGTTTTCATTAGTTCACTACACGCACGCACACAAACACGCATACACACAGCAGGACTGAATGAAGAAAGGCTTTCTATCTGATGCTAATGAAACACAAGCCCAGCCAGTACTTGGCAATGCCTCATGCCCTCTTAAAAGCGTATTTTGTGTGTGTTTTATGTGCGAAGGATGACTCCAGTGCCCTGGCATGGCCGCCCCGCACTGTTCCTGAACAGGACTAACTGAGATTATGCCAGGAGCTTTTACACCTGGCACTGGCCAAAACAGAAGGGAGGAGCGGTGGCCTGGCTGCTTCCAATTTTTGAGTGAAGAGAAAAGTTTCACACTGTGGAGAGAGGATGAAGGGATAGACGGAGAGGGAAAGACTGGGAGGGGCAGCAGAGAGAGAGAGAGGAAGGGAGAAGCAGAGACAGAAGGACAGGTGCGAGTAATTTTTGGCAGGAAGCGGCCCCCTTTAGAAGTCTTTGAGATCAACTCTGTGTTTGCCTTCCCATGCTCCTGAGATTGGTGGAGAGACTGGCAGCACTTCCCCGCAAACATGCCAGCTCATTGTAGCCCTCTCCTACCAGCATGACCATATTCTCCAAATGGGGTTCCCCTGCCAACACTGGGATCTACACACACACACACACACACACACACACACACACTATTCATAACCCCACACAGTCTCATCTTCACTGCCATGGTTTACTGACCTAGTTATATTCCCGCAACTCTTTTCCTCTCCTGCGATGATTTAGGTTGAAGAGTGTTTTATTTACCAACCACAGAGGTATCAAGACAAGTCCCAGAACAGGCTTTTAAATGTTTTGTTTTTTAACTTTTTAGTTGTTGCCTTGGCTAATACAGGTAGCCTTATTGTTTGCATGTATGATCCAACAGTCGTGTTGTTTTGCCGTTGGATGCTTTGGTGTTACCCCTGAAGGAAGTCTTCAGTTCAGTCGTAAAACACTCAGCTGCCAGAGGAGCTTCTTCTCCAACAAGCTGTCATAAATTTGGCATTTAGTCAGCATGTTGTAAATCTTGTAAAGTCATAAATTGAATGAGTAAATCATTCACTGGCTTTCATTGGTATTTTATTTTGCTGCTCTCACTGGTACGATCTAAACACTGCTTCAGTAAGTGGGGTTTTTCTTTACATGATTGAAGGCATTTTTGTGCCATGACTGTCTTTACTTCTATAGAAACTTTTAATTTGTGTTAGAAAAAAAAATCTAGTAGTCTTTTTGTAGCCCACTTATGCCATTTTACTTACTTTTTTTGGTATTAGTACTTACAGTAGTAGTACAAGTTAATTTTGTGCAGAATGTCCATGTCTCACTAATGATGATTCTTTCTGACCAGTAAGTGGTCTACAGTGTTTTAATGCCATCTAGTATCATCTTAGCTCGCTCTGAACCTCGACCGGAGTGTTATTAGAGAAAATACCAGCTACTATCCACCATTTTTGCCAACTGAAAACCAAAAAATAGCGAGTAGAGTCGAGTCCAGCTGTACCATGCTGTGAAAAATGTGATTTGAGATTTTAAGAACCTCGGATGAAATCAGAAGCAGGAAAACAAGATCCTGATGCATCTTATCTCCGCTCGTCTTTTAATGTTTACAAGAGGTTTTCATGCCGTTGCCTCCGGCTGAGAGTTTAACTGTGTGTGAGTTTAAAAGAAGACAAACTCTGCAAAAGTGTGTGTGTGGATCAAAAGTTGAGTGGACCCTCTTAAACAGACTTCTTAACTTAATTTCGACATTCTCTCTCTCCGTCCCTCTTTTCGGTGTCTCCATTTTCCCTCTCTCTCTCTTCACTGAACCCCACTTTTGGCTCTCTTTGAATCTGCTCTCTCTGTTGTCTCAGCCAAGACACACACTCACACACTCAGCTGCTGCCGCTTGTTTTGTTTCGACTTAATGAATGCCAAGTGTGTACACACACAGAGACACACACGCACGTACACACACACACACACTTGTCTTGTCTAGCGTAACCAATGACTCTTGTCAGTAATGCATAATCACCATTTCCATTTATGAGGGATTACATGCATGTGCGCGCAGGCCTGCACGCACACACTGCAAATGTGTGTGTTAATAGAGGGCCATAATGTGTCTATTGATTTACTTTAGATGGTATTGTGTGGAAACCTACATGCAGTGCACCACCTAGCTGTACTACTGACACCTAATGCTGTATTCATGGATAGTGGAGCACGCACAAATAAACTGGCATACATTGACAAAGCTGGACAGATAGTCCTCTCAGCTTTTAGCCAATTAGAATGGCATGTTTGGTTTTGCAGTCAAACAGTGGCTTGTGTGCCTTTAAGGAAAAAAAGAAAGACATTTGGAACAGCTTAAATACTGTTTCTGTGCTTATTCCAGTCCTGTTTAAATTGTCCCTCTTTGTTTTTACTCTCCGTCTTTCACTGTCAGTGACTCACCCCTGCATGTCAGCGTGTCAGTCTCCAAAATCTCCTCTAAACTCTCCTCTCATTGTCGCTGGCTGCAGCTTTATGAAAGCCTTCCGCTCCGCTGAAATGGCAGGGTGAAGGAGTATTAACCATCCACCGCAGTGCATAATGTCACTCAGCGCACAGACTCGCTCCCATAATCACTGTCAAATCCAAGTGCTAGCGTTGTGATTGTAGCGCAGATTAACCATGTTACAACTGGTTTGCATGGGGATTCTTGACGACAAATGGTTGACAGATTTTGTTGTACATTGTCATTTTTGTATGCGTAGCAGTTGGGGTTGCTGCCATCCTAAAGTCAGAAAAGTCTTTTAATAGCGTGCATCTTTTTTTAGCTGCAAAAATATCTATTGTAAGCCAGGCTGTGAGGATGACTCAGAATACTGTGTCAGTGTATTAAAAAAGATGACTCTGAATACTTCATCAATATATTAGAATGACTATGACTTTCATATATATATTCTGAAACCACTCTCAAATTGTATGTCATGTTATGTTTTCCAGTACAAGACAAAGTGTTCCTTTTAAAGGTAGCTGGAAATAGCCAAAGGCAAGCAGCCCTCCACCATGCTGTGCTATTAAAGTGAGAGCTCAGTTGGAAATTGCGTGGAAAGAAGAATGTTACAGAAGTGTAGCACCAGGTGCTCTGCTGAATAGTGTAGTGACCCATCGAAAGGGTCAGTCTTGTCATCTCAACTTGGGAATCTGCCGTAAATTGGAGTCAGTGTTTACAAGTCTTGCACATCTGTGCTCTTGTCGTCTTCACTATCATTGCAGCCGGGGATTGTAAGGGAATGTAAGTGCACTGTAGCAGCAATTCTTACCTATATATAGTTAAGTTGTGACATCACAAAATTAAAGAAGTCCTATTTTCTAATTCTTTCCCAGTATTATTATAGCACCAAGACCTGCTTTATATCTGCATTAAATTAATGATAATTCATGTTCACCATCCTGTTAATACATTTATTTTATTTAAGCCTAACTGTACTCCACTTGTCCCAGTTCCTTTTGTTTGAGAAATGGTCTCCTCTGTTTCTAGCCCCTAGGCCTTAAGTCCGCTCAAGGTCTCTGAAGGTCTACATACAGGGCCCTGGCTTAATTAGACTGATTGCTAATTACATACAGAACCATCTCTGATGTTTATTGACCTAATCGGGCTGTGGTCAGCTACTCCCAGGGGTGACTAAGGAGAACTGCAAGGTCAGAGGTCACGGGGTTTGAGTTCAGCATGTGTTGTGAAAGGGTGAGGGGGGTGAGGGGTGGTAAATAGCCCTGAGCAGTGGACCTTGACTGCTAACAAAGCCAACAGTTAAGTGCAGTGTTTTTATCTTTTCTCTCTGGCCATGAGGGAAAAGGAAACAGAGCAGGAAGCGATGTTTCATTCTTTTTTTTATGGCGTGTAATTTACCCCGAATTCAACCTCAAACCTCTTGCTACATCTGGACGAAGCTCTGTCGGTGTTTTGAAGTTGTTTTAGTGTTGTTTAGCTTAAGCACAGCGCCACGCTGTACATTAGCATTTTTAAGGTGACAAAGGGGACAATGGCTGACTTCCACCTGACCTAATATAGTATTTATATATTCACAGAGATACAGCTTAGCTTGATCTATTGTCAAGATGTCTTTTCTCTCCACATCTGCCTATCAGGCCATCTCCCCTCTCATCATTTCATTCAATAAAAAAAGAAGGGGCAGAGTGAAAAGCCAAGGTTATATTTAAATATGCACACAGGCCTTGCTGTATCTTTTATCTCAAATGAATATTAGCCTTATTGTGTCTGCTGGAAGCATATAGCTGTCACAGCTGAACCGGGGCAGACGAGCACATACACTATCACACCTCTGAATAACACACACTACCATTTATCTTGATGTCAGCGCAATGCAGTTGAGCGTAAAACCATATGCTGACAAAATATACAGAAATACTGTAGTATATACATCACTATCATGGCTATCAAGACCCGTCCCGGAGGACTACAGTGTGTACTTTTTGGCCCAATATAGTGAGCAGTGAGTGGACTTCTGTGTGCATATTTGTCCTCTCAGCTGCCTGAGCTCATTGTGTTTATTTGTGCTTGGCGTGCACATGCTCACTGTGTAAGCGTCTTGGGTGTGGGCGGGGGCTGTTTGCATATGAGAAGGTCACGAGGTCAGTGGGTCAGTTCACTGCAGTGCCACCCCTCTCCTAAATGCATGGAGACAGAAAAGCAATAAACACATTGAGTAAGGTGAGTGTTCAGTTACAAATGTTTAGTTTCCCCAATGCAAACCCTAAAACACATAAAATGTCAGTGTAGTCTTTTACAAAAAAGGTTTTGCACGCTCAAGTAAAATAAATGAGTATGCACTTCTAACCCTGGTAGGACTTGCAGGCTAAATAGTAACATCTGTAAAAGCCAGCTGATTAATTTTCTTGATTATATGCAGGTCTAGAGCTCTTTAACTTGCAGTTAAGGCTGGGCGATATGGCCAAAATCTTCTATTTCGATGTGAGGCATTCTAGTCTTAAAGTAAATATATATGACAACATAGTATGTTTTCTGATAAACATACCATGTTACCCTCTTTATGTTAGCAAAACAGCACCTCTATGTTGTTCCAGCTTCCCATTTGCAGTGATGGCAATGTAAAAACCTTGCCCAAATGACGTAAATGGTGCCATTATGCAGTTTAGTCAGTTTTTTCAACATTGCAATGGAAACAATATTACAAAATATATACAGTTGACATTTTTAAATTGTTTTGACAGTATATATCGTCATCACGCCCTGCCCCATTTGCATTGTGCCAAACTAAAGTATATAGTGAATTAACAGATAAATGCAATACAAGCAAAGTTTTTACTCTGTGCTTAAACATAGTCTTGGAGCTTTTTTCTGTTTTATAAACATACTTTATTTCTCATATTCACACACACACGGTGCCAATTACAGTGTGATCATTGCGCGTGTATACACTTTCTTTTCATTCTTTTATCTGCTGATGGATTAGATCCTAACAGACTGCCAGACTACACACACAGAAATAAATATAGATAGAGACATTGATTAAACACATCTTGTGAAGCTTAATCCCTGCATATAAACATTCATACACATTTCACTCTTATGTACATAAACATGTATATCCATGTTGCTCTGATTTGGACAAAAAGGACTTGCCCACACAGACAACAAACACACACACACACACACACACACACACACACACACGCAGAGTCTCACAGAGCCAGCTGCAGTGAGGTAGTCTTTTATCAGGACCATGTGGGCCATCTGGAGCCAATTAATACAGCCCCTAAGGTACAGACTCTGGATCAGTGCTCTTCTCCTCACACAATAACCTTTACCATGGGAGGGAGCACAAAGTCTGACTTGAGCCCAGCCTCATGCCAACATCGATCAAACCTCAGGACACACTGTGGACAAACTCAGACTGATTTAAATTCGCCATGTTTGTGCAAAACGCTGAGAAATATTAGCCAGATTTTGACTGTATGCTGCTGTGTGTATTTACCAAAACAGTTCTGATTACTGAAACGCATTAAACTTGAGTAAATATAAAATTACTCAAGCATATATGCTCGTCAGTTTGCTGTGTCTTCTGACAGTCTAACTGCTTTATGTAAATTTAATGCTGAGAATAATTGTTAAGCTTTTTTTTCCCGGCCTGGCTCACATTCAAACTTTATGATCAAAGCTTGCGTTTTTGCTCTCAGTCTTTCTAGCTATTTGTCTATCTAGTCTGTTCTCATTCTCTTTTTAGTGCTATGTGTGGAGTTTTGGAATGGACACTTTAAAGATAACTATTTTCCAATTAATGCCGCATTCGTGACATCTCTCACTATGGCTCGTATCCAAAGAACTTCACAGTATTAAAAGTGCAGAGTGCTTTAAAAGTCAGAGGCTAAAACATTTGCTTGAATCAACACAGAGAGACTTCTAGCTCATGTTCTCCTCGCCGGCGTTATCCAAATATCAGGTTACAGTGGTACAGCAAAGGTCTGAAACCAAACCACAAAGCGACTGCCACACATAACAGCCAAGAGTCTGCTGTGGAGGACCCGGGCATCATCTGCAGGACACAGTGTACAGTATGTGACCTCAGCGCCACAGACACACTCGTTATTAAATACCCTCTCACATTAAGGCGGTCAGTGTCAATTGAAAACTAAAAATAGAATCTGACTTTAAATGTCCATAGCATAAAACCGAAGTATCAGGCTTCGTAACTTTAGAATCAGAAATAAGCTTCCTATCTGGTGTTGATAATTTATTTCAAGCTAGATTTCACCCATTAACACAAATGCCAAAAATACTACAAACGTTTTCTCAAGCTTGAGCAATTAAAACCGAGTCATCTGTAACATGCTGTTAAGTTCAAGCCTCATCAGTGCTTGTATCTCTTTGTTTTTCCCCTCTGCTGCTGTATTACTTGTACATATTGGACTTCATTCATCAATAATTAATATACATAAAGAATTGAAAGATGCTGAGCAAATGAACAGCTCATTCAATAAATCAAACATGCATGGGAGACTGCTTTTTCAACAATCACTCTTGCCTAATTGGCATTTAAAGTATTTTCCTCTGCATCTATTATAAGTGTTTTATTCACAAATGCGTTGATATGCAGTTTAATAAATCAGCTGTTGTCAGGTCTGTACACACAAACACACTTCTGCTTAGTCATCTCGTTTCTTGCACTCTTGCACCCTGCCGATGTGCTCTGGCTGACAGTAAACTGGTTGGAAGGAGTCAGCTGGAGTTGGAAGTTTCTATTTGTGGTCCGCTGCTCCCACACTGACAGCTTTAATGTTATTGACTGAGTGAGAAGGATAAATTCTGTTTTTGCTGGCTTCCTCCGCTGGGAGAGGTCAACGATAAGTGTCAGTCACTGATCAGCGTTCCTGTGGTAGCGAGTGTCAAAAGAACTGAATTTATGAAACAATTTCAATACTTTATTTTCTGCAGTTTCGATACACAGACACAAGAAGCGGTTTCTGCTCTCTCTCCTCTCCAACAGCAAGTTGACACACACCGCTGCAGTGCCCACATAGCCCCGCCTCCCCTGTGCTGCCTTCTTGTCTTATTTGGCCTATTTTAATTTCATAATTGGGTTTTTTGCATGGTGTTAGCCCACTAACCCTTTATCGGGCAAATAACCATATTTTGTACCTTCAGCAGACAGCCGAAATGGGGTCCCCACGGCTCTCCGTGAGGTCATTTCTCCCAGCTGATCAGCAAAGATGAGGCTACGTCGAGATGGTGACACCATGGCATCTGACCAATCAGTATAATAATAATGTAATAATAACTCAATTGACCTCGATTTGCAACATAAAAAAGGAAACCTTTTGAAAAAAGTCACAAGTAAAAGTCTTTAAACATCCTCCAATAACACTTCACAAGAATTTCAATGAGAGCCCTATAAAGGGTGACATATATGTTTAATTACATTTTTCATCCAGATATCTATACATTTCAACATATGTTCTCAAAGTTCTCAAAGAAACTCATCACAGCAGGGTGGATGATACTCGCCACTCATAGCACAAATTAAGATGAACACATGAAGAAGTCCTGCCATCCCAGCAGTTCCCATGGAAACGGCAATCACTGGAAAGGTGTTGATAAGATGGAGAAGAAGAGAGATAGAAGTCTTTGATTGACAGTGTCTGTGTGTGATCTATGTCAACTGTCCACAACTGTGCAGCCTGAGCACACGGTGGTCCGGCTCTGCCTGAGTGAAATGCATTAAATTTGGCTGTAGCTCATCTTTCTCTGTCCCCGTGTCCCTTCATCACCACCTCCTTCCCATTTTTCATCTCACTTCATTTTATGTGTTAGAGGGAAATCACAAATGGCCCTTTATCCTCTCCCTTTCTTCTTCCTCCTTCTTTCGCCTTCGTTCCCGGGATTGCTGGCTGACAGGATCGTCAAATTTTCTCACTCCGTCTCTCCCAGAGATAATCAATGCTCTCGCAGCTATGGTGGCATGTGTAATATTAGACATTAGAGCAGCCCTTTGAAGGGTAGATGGCTGGGGGGTAGCAGGAAGGGATGGAGGGAGGAAGGGATGGATGAAAGGTGGATTAGAAAGGGATGAATGGGGACATCCTGCTGTAATCTCTTTGCTTTTTCTCCCACTATTGGATCTCTGTTTCCTCTTTTCCCTCTCTGCGTCTTTCCAGCCCTCATCTCGGTCTACTTCAATCAGGCCAATCAGTCTAATTTTTCTTATGCAAGACTCACTTACCTGCAATGGCACTGCACCGATGAGTATTCTATAGATCAACACCGTTGGGAACACAGTGTACTCTGGTTTACACACACACACAGGCAGGTCTCCTCTGGGCACACGGAGGGCTAAATCAGAGGCTCATGTTACCACTCAGCCCAAAGCGCAGTGGCAGCACTTACAAAAACATTCATGTCATTGCAAATTGTTCCCATGCTGATTTCTCAATACTTACCTGGTCCTTGGGACTCTGAAGTGTGTGTGTTTGTGCATGTGTGTGTGTGTGTGTCAGCTACACTCGAGCCTTTCTCATCCACGCTTGATCGTCTCCTCATTTGTTGAAACATGTGGCACAGCATTGTTTTCCATGCTCTAATTTCCTGCCGCCCTTAATTGTGATGAAAACAGTCATTCTGTTTTGCCACCTGAGCACTATTTTTTTTTTAAAAGAGCGCTTTCTGTCATGTTTAAGGTAATTACATGATACTGAAGTTGTCGTTTTTCCAATGCAAGGTGATATGGTTTTATTTATCCACTCGGCTGCCTGTAGATTCACTGCCAGGCCCTTCATTATCGCACCATCAGTGAAGCAGATCTGCTTTTATTACCTTTTTATTAGCCTCATCTTTGCTGTTAGCATACCAAAAGAGAAAGAACTGATAATGCAGGAGGAAGTGTACAAGAAGAGAATTTAGTTCAATTACTAGGGATTACCTGTAACCAGAAATGTATTTTCAGGGATTGTTAGACTTTGGGCGAGGCCCCCCACTGCCCTGCCCCTGGCATATCTCCCATGTAAGTTAATAGGTAACAGATAACAGAAGATCGTCCCAGGAAAACCTGAGGCCAGTCTAAAGAGGCTCTGGTTGCCTGTCTAGACAGGATATAGTAAGCACAGAGCTTTATTAGCTCATCTGTCTCTGTCCGTATTCTTTTGCACAGTTGATTGTGCTTTCTGTTGTCAGACTGTCTGTTTTTCTGTGTCAGTTATTCTCTCACTCTCTTTTCAAACAGTTAAAATGATCCTATTCATCGAAGACCAGAGCAGCAAAAAAAAAAAGCCCAGGTTTTAACTTACCAAAGAGGCTTTTATGGAGAGCTCATTCTCTCCTCTGCTTACTATTTAGTAAGTGTTCATAGCACAGCTTAGTCGTCTGCGATATTAAATTGCAGACGATTAAATTTATAGGGTGGTGGGAGGGTTTGGGTGGCTGCACATTTGAACCGTGCATTAGCATAGCAACAGCTACACAGCTGTGCACACTTGCAGGTGTGTCCAACATGACCACAGTAATGTCTATTTAAAAGCGTTGCTGTACAATAATGCATATATGTCCCTTTTATTGAGAATTGGGGGTTGTGGGCAGTGGATTTTTATGGGGAGATAGCAGGTCAACAATAGATGCCACTTGGAAGTGGTGTACATCATCTGAAAGCTGGGGATCCGAAGATTAATTTGAGACGGTGTGTGTTAAGTTGTTCTGGTGAAAATCTCAAAATGACTGAATTAATTCAACCTATTAAGGTGTATAAGTGTTCAGAGCATTAATATATGGCTGTTCGAAGTCTATTTCCATGCTCAGATATGTCCTAAAAGTTGTTGCAACAATGGTTGGGTTGGTTTGATCAAATTTTTATTTTATTTTAAAGAAAAGTATAGGTAGGCATGTGCATGTTTACAAAAATAGATCACAAAAGGAATATTCACATACCTATACATATGCTTATATACAATTGCACGTGAGTAAACAACTAAAATAACAGTTGGGTCGATACCATTTGTTACATACATTTGGTGCCGACTCAGGCAATTACTTTTTGATTTTCAGAATCCCCTCCAGAATATTACATCAATAATATTGGTGTATTTATATTACATCATTACACCAACACCTTTGGAAATCAAAGGAAAAAATCCATCCATGCAGAAGTGTGAAAGCACCAATGTACTCATGCAGTACATCGTACTGACACTGCAAGCTTTTCTGTCCTGTCAATCTTTGAATAGAGAAGTGGGTGAAAAAAAGCAAAATAAATAAGTATGTTAGGAGGATAAAAAGGATATTAGAAAGGGAAGACCTTATGTCTAAATACTAAAATGGATGTGGTGGCATGTTCGTGGTCAAGGTTACCCAACTCTGATTGCCTCATCTCTGCGTACAGTGCGTGCTCTAACTTCTCTCTGTATTTCCTTCCCTCTCCATTGCTATTACCATCTCACATTATATCTTTGCTGGTCTTACAGTCACGCAAACCTCCCTGCTTCTAGTGTCCCTCCCTCCCCATCACTTCATCTCACTGTCTGGCTCTGGCCTCATCCCCCTCACTCTCCATCCCTAGTGGTCAACCCTAAGCAGAGTTGTGTGCGTGCAGACAGAGAAGGTAAATGTTTCATGAGCACACTATACTTGAAGTTGGGTAAGCAAGGGTATTAAGTATGTACTTTGTGTCTTTGCATGTGGAAGTGTTTGTGTATATGTCGAGTCCCTCCAGTCAGGCAATAACAAAAGGCCAGCCTAGCAGACACAATGTGGACGTGTGAAACAGAGGGCTGAGCTTTACCTCACACTTTTTCTCATCCTTTGTCTCTCGAGCTGTTTGTCTCACTCCCCTTGTGTAACTGGCCTTGAATGGGTTTTGATTTTCAACGGTTCATTCACTGCATTTTGTCAGTTTTTGATCACTTCTTTCTGATGTTTTTCTTTCTCCATATGCCCGTCTTTGTCGTGTCCATTCTTATTACTATATTATACTATTCTTATATATACTTCCTTTGCTTTCATCTACAACCCTGCAGCACCATATCTTTAATCTAAAACCACAGCTTCTCTTTTCGCCTTGTGTTAAGTGACACCTGTCCTCATTGTGTTGTTTTGCCTCGGGAATTGTCATGTTCTTTGTTCTGTAATACAAGGGGAAAACATTACATCCTCTATGCACCTAGCTTTTAAGTTAATGTTGAAAAAGGCAGCATTATAATACCTTGTATTCAGTTAAATGAGGGATTACATTTTTCACGGCCACATTTATTTTGAGACTTAAAGTCTGCTGTTTGTGTTTGTAGAGAGAAAATACCTTAAATGGTGAGTGTGGTGGGCCTTTTGGAAACCACCAATCAAAGCCAATTAGCTTTGTGTAAAGGCGGATCCCTTTTGTGCCCTATTGAATCCCAGCTAATAATCTGATCACTGTTATTGGCTTTTGTTTTCTGATTGTAAACAAACTGGGCGTGTGCAAACACTTGTTAGTTCAGTTTTCTCACACCTCGCGTTCAATTGCAGCGCTCGGGAAATGTGCTTGCAATCATCTCTCGATTTTTCACATATTGAGCATACACCTATGTCACGGCAGTAAATTGACACGTTTTTGACACCACGCTGTTCTCTGATTGAAGTGTAATCGGAGCTCTGCACCAAATGCATTGTGGGTGTTCTCCAGACATGATCCTATCTTCCCTTACTTTCAATCCGGTCCGTGGCAAATTGACAAATAATACCAGGATATCACATTGCTTCTCTCACTACTCCTCAACATTTATAGCATGGATCTCTGTTTCTCTCTCTCACACGCTCACACACACACACACACACACACACACACACGGAGCAGCACTAATCGATTGAGGCCACTTGCTGGTTCATGTGACCACTGACAGTCGAGGACTTTTATGGTTTGTGTCTGTTCCTACATTTTAAGTGTGTTTGAGTGCAAGTGTCCACACCCAGGTCTGAGTGTGTGTGTGTGTGTGTGTGTGTGTGTGTGTTTGTGTGTGTGTGTGTGTTGTGAGGGAGGCGTGACAGGTAAGTCCATCGCTTTCTGTCACGTCTTTAATATTCTCCTCCTACCCTTGCCTCCACTGACACACACTGTGAAATAAAGAGAGAAAAGAGACAAGCAGAGAGAAAAATGAGAGAGACATCTCAAAGGCTTTGTGCACTACAGAGGAGGAGGAAAGAGAAGAAGATGGTGGAAAGGTGAGAAGGAAGCAAAAAGAAAGAGAGATAAGAAACTTGAGTTTTCCTGTAGCAGCTTAATTAGCTTTTACTCAGTTTTCAACAAGAATTAAAAAGGCACGACCGTGTGTGTGTATGTGTGAGGACGCATATGTGTCATCTACTCATTTGAAGTCCACACATTCATGCAAACACTGACAATCATGTCACCCAGTGAGTGTTTAGGTGTCTGCACATTCATGTGACACCCACTGTTCACTGAACAAATGTGCAAATGCAAACACATGCAAAGGGGATCAGGTCTTTACTACAGGGTAATTGTTTCAATAATCCACTCTGCAGTGAGACAATAGCCATCTGTAATTAAAAATAGCTGCGTTTCCATCCACCTGTTTTTATGCACATTCTCAATTTGTGCATATGTGTTTAGCTAGCTGCTGTTGCAATGTGAATTCAGTCGGCTTACTGGATCAGCAACTTGTTTCTGTTTAGACCCAGTGTCCCCCTGGCCCTGGAGGCTGTGCTGGTTTGTTGTGGCTGTTGCAGCTAACTTGAGCAAAAGTTTCTGAGTGGCAGGGAGTGTGGAGGTACTGTGGAATGTTCAAACTAGCACATTTTTGAATGGAAAACTTGGTTATTGTAGATAGAGAGTGTGTGTTTAATGGATGTAAAAGAGCAAAAGTGTGATTTTAATTCACTGTGGCACAAACCTGAGACAACATCTGTCTAATCTACACAAGGCTAATATAGTGTTAACTTCTATGTGTGTGTTTTTCATGTTTTTCCTGATGTCTAATTATTATTTTTCTAATTAGATTTTTCTTGCAAAAAAGTCACAAACATAAAAGTTGTAGTGGACCACGGGACACCTCCATGTTTAACTGTATTTTAAAGGGAAAAAAACATATCAGTAACATACTGTCTCCTTTCATTCTTGTTTTCCCTCTACCAGACCTCGGCTTCAGGCTCAGAGGAAGTTTGCCCAGTCGCAGCCCAACTCGCCCAGCACTACACCCGTCAAGGTGGCCGACCCTAGCAGCCTGAACACCGCCCTGGCCACAGTGCCCTCCACATCCCTGTCATCGCTCTCCTCTTCATCCTTGTCCTTGTCTATTCAGGACCTGTCCAGACGCAAGCCCAAGACGGAGGACTTCCTCACCTTCCTTTGCCTCAGAGGTAAGACTCAGCAGAACGGAGCAGATGGAGACATAATTACATGCAGCCCCACAACGGAGGGATGTTGTTGAACAAGAAAGAATCAGATATGTCTCGCTCTTATATAAAAGGTTTTTAAACGGGTCCAGGACACGGGGTCTCTGCGAGAAAGCCAAACTACATATTGCCTCTGAAGCCTGACAACATTGTGCTACTGTTTGGCTGTCTTTGGACAGGCCTGCACAATGTAAGCTTCTAATAGCAAGCTTATGAATACGCCCAGCATTTCCAAGAGCTGTCATGCAGTCCGTGCAGCCCAGTGCTGGTATTGTCAGGCTGAGATGGATTGTCTCATGTATAGGTCTAAAAGGAAACCTGAACTACGGTTAAACACTTTGCTCTGCAGTTTTTATTTTAAGACACATGTGCATTTAAAGATGCACACAAGCAGTTCAAAGTCACATATCGTGAGTTTTGTTAAGTCAGGTTTTGACCCCCCCCTCCCCACACACACACACACACACACACACTCATACGCACACATAACTGCACACACATACTACAAATACTTGCCCAAGGCTAAGATTATCCTGTATTTCATCAGCTTACACATCTCCCCCTCCTTCTTTTCAACAACTATCTGTCTCTTTAACACCCTGCCTATCACCCTCTACCACAACAGCTGTGCGTGCATATAGTACTCGCACAGTCACACACCCCACACTACAAACACCACACAGGTTCATCGACACTATGTAGCACATTCAATGTCAAATGAACTGTAAAAGCCATGGCAGAGTAATTAGCAGTGGAGTTAGTTGTGTATCTGTTGGTGTGTCTCTGTGTGTGTGTGTGCTGCTTTGTTTATCGGGATTGTCTTAACCAGGAAAACTATTTTGGTAAAGGAAAGCAATATTTAAGGCAAGCCTGATGTCACCTTGAATATAAAAGTATGGTCCCACTAATTGCCACACAGTGAGACATACAGCTTACTTATTTTACACTAGTATGGGATCTGTACTCCGTATCGGCCAAAGCCCAGATATCGGCACCAGTATTATGACTGAAGATGTTGGATCTGTGCATCCTGTTAAATCTCTATATTAAAATGACATAATAGAAATAGTTTGCTCCGAGTTTCTGTCGCACAATAACATTCTCTGCTACATGTCCTGCATACAGTATAGACAGACTTGTACGTAAGATGTAAAGCAGTACATTGACCCTTACACACCTCAATAAATCATAAGCTCAACCTTACATTCATGGCTGTCTTAAATCACCGTCTTATGAAATATGAAAGGAGAGAGAGAGTGACACGTTCAAGGCCTGAATAATAAAAAGTTTGAACCGTTTTTTCAAACAACCTTGGTTGTGACTTCTCTTCGCTATCTTCATTTTATCCTTTGTTAAACAGCCCGCTCTCCTTTTCCTTAAACATGTCAGAATTAACTCATTTGGAAGACAAAACCCCCTTGCTTCAGATTAATTTGCTGTTATCATCATTAACCTCTGCCCAATCTAACAAAGTAGGCTAAAGACTCAAGAGAGGCAAATTTAGATTCAAGCCTGTTGGGAGGTGTCGGCTATACGTTGCTGCTCTGACGAGAATAACTCCCATTATGGAATGTCATTTTAACCTCACAGGGCTCATTCGGGAACGTATAATTGGACGTTGCTAAAAATCGACTGAAGCCTTTGGTGCTTTGATTTGCATATATAGGCCAGGATGTTACATAGGCTAATGATATAATGTCCCGTATACTTTGAAGTTTGGGATTATTCTGAGCTCAGGGTGCTAAGCTAACCCCACCCTAACATGTGGAGTGGTAGACTAATGAGGTGTAGGTGGCTGGTCCTGACTCAGTTTTGCTGCTTTCTCTCTTTATAATTAAGGTTAGAAATGGTGCTTTGCAAGGTGATTCCTACAGTCTGCTGTAGGCTACTCTGCTGCACTACTAATGCTAATTTTAGAGCTAGGCTGCTAAGCTAACGATCGAATGGTTTTCCACTGGGCATTTTCCACTCTGCCGCTCCCTGCTTTACTGCTGTATTTATAGACCCAGTTTAGCTCCGTGTGTATATGTATGTGTGTGTCTACTATCCATGCTGCAAGGATGACATTTTCCTGTGCGGGCTTCTTCTGCTCTGTTTTTCCCCTTGGCCTCTCATATGACCCATATGCAGGGACCCTTACCAAGAGAAGGACATGGGAGAATGTCAGCAGAGCCCTTGAGGTTGTGTGTCAGTGAATGTGTGTGCGTTGAAGCGTGTGCGTGAGCGCAAATCTACGCTCACCACTGATGTTGCCTGTTCTGCTTATCTCCATCGTGTGTGTGTGTGTGTGTGTGTGTGTGTGTGTGTGTGTGTGTGTGTGTGCGCGCTCATTCGGCATCCAGGGTATATGACGAGACACAGCCTACAAGGACAACCGTGTTAGCCTGGTTAATCTTTTCAAAGGGACTCAAGTCTTTGATATCGTCTGAAACCCAAAATCCCCTTTAAGATTCTGATACGTGTCTCTCTGGTGATCTGACCACCACACACATTAGGCTGCTTCATGTCTGCTACCAAAACGCCTCTGACGGGATCTCCGGCTATATTATGGAAATCTCCCACCCATTATCTCCCTAATTCTCTTTCTTTTCAATTTGATTTCGGATTTATATTTTTGAAGTTATAAAGGTCAATTTAGCTGCATTTCTACCCTAAAACCATCAGCGGTGATTTCTGGGATCAGGTCAAACGTTCACGATGTGTAAACACACACCCCCGCACACCCACTGCAGTGTTTGCTTTCCTTATCTGGTAAACATTACGTATCCATCCCCAAAGGCTCCTATCCATCACTCATTCTGACAGCCACATAAAAGCAGTTAAAACATGAAGGATTTGAGGCTGTAAAGTGAGAGACAAAAGTGAAACAAATGCTGTGAAAGCTTGTGTCAGTCCATATTGTGAAATCACAGTGAACCTTTCCATCATTCTGCACGTTACTTGTGTACCTTCCATTCAGAGTTTGTACTTGACGACATCTTACTCTATTGGGATCCCCCCCCCCCAGCGTTAATGAACTGGCTGGCTGCTGCTGGTGTTGGTGTTGTTGACGCTGTATCCGAGAAAATAATTCTGATGCAACGTGGGAGTAACCGGACAGAAGTGAAAAACAAGATTTCTGTCTACTGTATGGAAGGATGCACACCATGCATGCTCACCACCCACACTGTCTAGGGCCTATATTCTCTATTTATCTCACTGCTCATCTCTTTCTCCTGCGAACACGCACACACTTGCACACACTTGCACACACTTGCACACACGCTGAGTGCTCAGTCCTTGCCTGTGCTCTCAGAATGGTGTTTATGTGTGGTCCAGGCCTGTAGTTGCGCTGTTTATATCCATGGAGAAAGCCATTTGGGTGGTAGCCAGACAGTCTGCCTCTGGCTCTGTCTGCCTCTGGTAACCCAGAGGGTGTAGTGCTGATGATAGCAGGGTGGGGGCAGCACTGAGAGGAGCAGGATGGATCCACATCAAAGTGCTTAATGTAGACCCGCTCCAGGTTTTCCAAGTGATCTGGGGGTTTCATTCCAAATTGAGATACCCACTATTTAAATAAAAAGCACAGTCTTTCAGGAATGATTAATTGTCATTGATTTTATTAGAATAGTGCAGAAGTTATTCACAAAAGTTTGTTCTCATTGAGGCACAAATACACACACACACACTCCCACACATGCCCAGTGTACACATTACATAGATGAGATAAGAATAGATTAGAGAGTAAATGAGTAACTGTCTACACACACTCCTGGAAATCAGTCTCTTACATAAGATTCATTTCCAGGAGTATGATTTTGTGTGTTTGTTTGTGTGCCAGTGTGTGTGTGTGTGTGCACTGCTGCTGTGTTTACCTCTTTGCCCTCTGGGCCTTCTTCCATGCCTGCCAGCCCCAGCGTGGTGCCTCTCTCTCAGGTTCAGCGAGTCCGGTTTCTCTGCTCTGCTTACATAACCTCCCAGCCCTGACCTAGTGAACCAAAGAACTCAGATTCCCAGTACGTGATTACATGTATGAGGCTGATGTGGACTTTTTCACATCTGGTTTATGAAGAAACGTCTGCCAATCCTGCGAACTGTGCTTGGGACCGCTATCTGCGTGGAGTTGATTTTGTTTGATGGTATTTTTATTGTCTGAGAATCTCGCTTAACTAGAAGCACATTTCCACTCCTGGGAGTGGGATTTTGAGTCCGACAGCTACTCATGTGTCTCTCAAGTGCATTGCTGCTGTGACAACTGAATTTCCCTCAGGGATAAGGTACTTTTCTTTCTCTCTAATGTGTGATTGCTGTTTGATTAAAGCCTGGAAACTGTATAAGTCGCGTTGTGACTTTCTTGTCACTCGTGATGCTGAAGGTGGTGGTGCGACCGTGACTCACTCTGCATTCTTCTCGAAGAGCACAGCCACTGTTTGTGGGGTTAATGATTTTGCTGACATTAAGGAATGTCAATTGGAGACGTAATCCCTAATCCTCTCTCAGTCTCTCTCTCTCTGATTCTCCCCTAGTGACTGATGAAGAGTTTTGGCAGAGCTCAGCTGTGGGAGATAACTTTTCCTCTCCTTGCCAGAAAACCTAGATTTGTGTCTGACCTTCCCTTAAAAACGGCACTCACACTTCCTGTGCACACGCGCGGCACTTTGTTCTAAGTCAGCACGTCCACATGTCCCCATGGCAGCTAAACCCTCCTGATTGACTATTTAAATTGTCCTCATTGTTTCAGTTCCAGTTAAGGGGACAAAAGAAGGGTAGCCAGAGAATGGAGGGTTTGTAATTATGCCCCCCCTCACCCAAGAGCCCCGTTAAAAATGACAATCCTAATAGATTCTTTCAGACCTAATTATGATTTGTCTGCGGTTGGAATGAGGTGGATGAAAAGATGGTGTAATTGGGGGATTGGGCTTGAGCCCTGTTTGAGGTCTTGGAGAAGGACTGAGTTATGTTTTTTTAAAAACCACATATATGTGTGTGTACGTGCGCATTCATGTGTGTTTTCTAGGAGCTGAAGGATTCAGGGTCTCTGGTACCGCAGCCACTCCCGTAGTCGGGATGCCAGTGTTCAGTATTAGACCACAAGATCTGTTTGGCATGCTGGCTCTGTGCGCCTGTTCCCTCTCTCCAAAATCATAGACAGTCTTAGTTCAGGGATCTTGAATATATTAGAGGATACAGTTGTGTTGTTGTTGCATCTGTTCCTGTTTGGCCCTTGTCTTCTGCCATTGCGCTTTTTCTGCAGCTTTAAAAAACAATTAATTCTGCCTCCATACCATCCTTGCATTGAATGCAGTCATTCCCAAATCCTGAATCTTAACCTGTTAAAATTCTAATGAAAAGAACAGAATTACCGTAAAGGTAATAATCAGGGTTACTTGTATTTTAAATAGCTCAACTAATTCCTATTTTTCAGAGAATATTTTCACATATTAACATTATGTCAGCTGTAACACCTGAACAGCATGTTAATAGTGTGTGAAAGTAAGGTAGCTTAAAGTTATGATGACGATAAGAAGTCCATTTTCATTTAATGAATAGTAGAGCCTGACAGATATATTGACTGATATTATTGTCCGATATTGGCCTGCCGTTATGAAAACTTAGTCAGAAATTGACTGAAATTGAACAGCAAGGATGTTTCTTTAGCTATCTCTTTTATGTCTATTTATTTTATATTTTCTTAGTTATCATTTATAGAATTGGCTGACAATATCATATTGTTGGTATAATGTATAACAATGTTAATTATTGTTCAACAAAGTTTTATGTTTGACAAAGCAGTTCTCTGAGTGCATTTGCAGATTGGTGAAAAATCGGTGCTCAATCTACATTAAAAAGGTACATTTTCATTCCAGCTCAAAGAATGACTATATTGGCCACCATATCAGTTATCCAAAATTTTTCCCTTTTAAAATCAGTATCAACATCAGTCTCAAAAATCCCATATCGGTCGGGCTGTTATGAATAGTGTTATAAAGTTGGAGCATCCATTAGGAAACAATGAAGTCAGTGAGTTCACCTGACCTGGCTGTGATGTACCCTCAGACCAAAAAGGTTGGGAACCGCTGCTCTAATGTATTTGAACATTTTCCTCTCTTCCCTGCACCCCCAATCAAACACACACTCCTCCCTCCATTTGTGCTCCCGGGTGCCCCTGTGGTCTGTTTGCCATTGGCCCTCTGACCCCTGTTCAGAGCAGTAAATTACAGCCATTTAGCTAATGAAGCAAGTCATTAGAAGCTGATTGGACCAGTGTGTGTGCCGCCTCTGTGTGTTTGTTTGGTCTAAGAGAGGAGCGTTTGCTCTGTCGCCAAGATAAACGAGGTGTCTGTGCAGTGTGTTTGTCCGTGTGTGTGTTTACGTGCATGTGTGTATCTGTTGGTTTGTATGTGGTGCTGCGGTCACCCAGCCTCCGAGGGCTGATCCTCTGGTTAAAAGCCAGAAGATTGTACTTTGCTACAAAGTGGCACTGCTACATGGGTTCAACCACTTATAATTGTCTGCATCCCACTTCAGATCCTGCGTGCCAGGAAACCACAACATAAACACACACTGGACAGGGGTGGAGAATCCCTGCCTGCAAAGAAACAGGCCTTACTGTGTGGGTTACGATGGCTTATGTAAAAGCCATATTTCGTAGTTGTTGTACAACTACTTTTTGCCCTACAGATCTCCTTTAGAAGTTAAAGAGAGCAGGTAAAACTCTAATATTATCTGTTCAGGGGATCTGCTGCTCTAACAGATTTTTCTTTCTCTCCAGCTCTCTGAGGAGATAATTAGAAACTGGCAGAGCTGCTGAGTGAGTGTGATCCAAGGCCCAACCAGATTTATTATTACCAGCCTCTGTTTTATAGTGTTTGAAAAGGCTTTGATACGAGTATGAAATTTAAACTTTTTAGCTTTAAAGCTTTCAAAATAAATGTGATGTGACATGCAGTAACCACAGGTCCCCCGGCTGGCCAATAATAGTTGTTAGTGCGCTTTAAAAATGAAAATTAATCTGTGTTCAAAGATGTAGCTCATGCTTTAGAAAAGGAAAGTTTGAATAATGACTTCAATACGCTGATTATTTGTGTTCTCATCGCAAAAGCAGAAAGTAATCTATCAAATCAACGTCATTTAAGACTTACAGCAGTTTGTTGGTGGGGAAAGAACAAGGGTTTTCTAGCTTTCACGCTCCAGTGTTCCCTTAAGGACTCTTTCTATTCTTATTTCTTATTTCACTCTGCAGTGTGGGCTATTTAAAGGAGAATGCCTTAGTATTCAGCTCTGGTCTGCATGGTACTGGTTAGCACCAGTTAAGCCTTGTACCACGTCCCCTCCTTTGTCACTAGGAAAGCTCAGGCTTAGACAGGGTGTCATTTAGAGTGTGTCCTCTCATTATACACACTTATGCACAAATGTTTCTAAGCCAATCTTCTTTGTCCACATACAGGGTTCGTTTGTGTCATAGTGCACACATATTGATTACAAAAGGCTGGTGACTAAACATCTATTCATTCATATATTATTTTCAATTTAAAATTTTTTTTTCAAATAGAAACCCTGTGAAGTCTACATGAAGTTTTGCTTCTAATTTCTGTCCTTTTTTCCCCAAGATGTACCCCTTGTGCAAGTCAATTAGAAAATTTAATTATTTTGGTGTTATCTCTATATTTTTATTAAGCCACTTAATAAGGTATTGGATGTGTAAAATCTAAGATAAGTATTCAGCACCCTCCAAAACAAGAGCGCTCATTAAATAATTGGCTTGGCTAATTCTTAATTCACTCTGTGTAATTTCAAGCGCACTGTATAGCTTAATGCAGGCTAGTTAAATTCAGCCTATTTTTCAGAGGCTTAACATTATTTTAATTGACATATAACCGTGCATTGCTTCCCATTAATGCCCTTTAAACACTATGGCCCTTAAAAGGGTCATAAAAAACCTAGTTGCTGTTCATGCTATGCTATCGATTTATAAAGGATTAATAAAAATCCAGTGTTTCCTGCTCATAAACAGCCATATTAATCAAAGCTATGAGGATTAGATTGTGTTGACTGTGCCTATACCAGAATCAGCCATGTTGGCCATAAAGGTTCATGGCTGCAGAAACCTTCTGTCGTCTGCATGCTGGCCTTGCAGAGGTAGCTCCTCTGGTGGAAGTCAACTCAGAAGGTATCAACAAAACAAACAAACACACACACAGGCAATGTAGTGTTCTTCTGGTCTGTTGTCTCATTTGTGGCAAAGATCAGAATATTGCTGAAAATATTTTTTATGATGCTTTTGTAAGCACACTGAGGCATGATGCAGCACAATAAATCCGTTGTGATTTACAACTGTGCCTATATGTGTGTGTGTATATATTTATGTTTCTGTCCAAACATATAGCCTACTGCTGCACTCTACAAGCCTGCCTTGCTTTCTTTATTCCTGCATCTGTATGAGTGGACCAGCTGTTTGCACGCTGATTTACGAGTGCAACATTATGAGATTTAATAACATAGCTTTGGGCTTTATGACCTTTTATGAGAGTGTGTGTCTACATTCAGCTAACTGAGGTAACATTATAGGCTATCCACTGCCAAACACCATTTACCTCCTTCCAGCACGTATTGAGCTAGATTTCTCAAAGATGACTATGAAAGTGATTGAGTGTGACAGAGAACGGAAAGAGAGAGAACGTCGGCTTTCTTCTCCAATAGGGGGAGAGATTGACAGTAATCCTGTTTGGAAGAGTGAAAGCGGCAGATTTGGGATTAGCTCTGCAGTGACTCTTTGGTTTTCTAAAGTAACTCTTTTACAGAATTAGATATTTGAGCACATGTACAGTATATATGTCTCAATAAAACTGTCAACATCAAGAGTCTCTGTGGAAAGACGGCCTGTTTCATACTCCCAGTGCTCCGGCTTCAGTTCTCGCCATCAGAATATGTTGCAAGTCGCCCCCTCCCTCTCCGTTTACACACTGTACAGTAATGCAAGTCATATTGCTAGAACCACCATTACCACTGATGCCTTGCAGTGGCATTTGCCAGACATTGTAATAAGAAACATTTACACTGTAAGCATTTCTGTTTCTTGTAAGTGATTGATACATGGTTAAAATAGTTAGCTAAGAGTAATGGCTGAACTGTAAAAAAAAAAAAAAAAAAAAAAAAAAAAGATTTAGCTAAATGTAATGGAAAAACTGTTTAAATAAGTAAGTTTAATGGCTGAAATAGTTAGCTAAAACAGTTGAAATACTAGGCTAAAACTAAGCCTTAGTAGTAGTAGTTTGGTAAAAGTAATGGATAAATGGTTGAAATATTAAGCTTCAAGTAATGGATAGACTTTAGCTTAAATAAAATGGATAGAAATTTGAAATTGTTAGCTTGAAGAAATTGATTAACAGTCTAAATTGCAAGCTTGAAAGTAATTTATTTGGTTATTAAGCTAGAAGTAAATGACTGAAAAAGTTAACTTAAAGTAATGGTTGTTGTTGTTTACAAAAAAAGTAATAACTAAACATTTTGAAGCATAGCTAAAGTATTGGATAAATGGTTGAAATATTAAGCTGTACTCTAAGATGTGAGATGTAAGATCTAGTAGTAGTAGTAGTAGTATTAACAACAGTTGTAATAGTAGTAATAGTAGTATAATTGCTGAGCAAACCAACCTAAATATTGACTGTTCAATAATAAGAAAGAATAAAAGAATAAGAAGAATAAAAAAATAAGCATTTTGGATGAAGTGGTACGTGAGTTCATCTGATGGGGCTTGGGGGGGGGGGGGGTTTCCAAAAACATTGGAAACCACTGATTTACTGGACAAACATTAGAAACAAAGGTCAAGGTCAGTTGATAAATGGTAAATCCAAAGATGTCAGATTTAAGAGGAAAGTTTAGAATTCGAGAGGTTAAGCCTGATTCAGACACAGTATACATTCTGTTAAAATATATATAGTCATCGCTCTGCAAATGATTTGAACATTGTGCCGTGCATGTCCTTGATTATGTTTGTGCGTTTTCTCGTCTGTGTGAATGTAACAATGGAGCTGTTATGTGCAGAGCAGTTTACAAAGCATCAATAGGCCACCAGCTGGGATAATAACAGATGAAAAAACAGCAGCGCAATCACCATTATTCACAAACGCTTGAGCAACTTCTATTTTTACATTAATATTTCATCACTCGCATATTGATGTTGATTCATCTGTAATGTCAGAGATTAAAATGAAAAAGGAAACAGGTTTTTTTCCCCGTACATGGACAGTTGGGGGTCTAAAAAAAGGTGTGGGTGGGAAATAGACTATCAGAATACAGTAAAGATGTGTTTTTCACTGCCTTTTTCTTATTTCAAATTTTAATTTTTTTCTTCTCCCTCCCTCCTCCCCCAACCTACCTTTTTATTATTCATCTCCCTCTCTGTGTCGCTTCCTCCTCCTTTCCTTCACCTCTCTGCACTCAGGTTCATCGGCCCTGCCCAGCAACATGGCCTACTTCGGAAGTTCCCAGGAGGAGGATGACCTGGAGGAGGATGACGAGGAGGAGGAGGAGGAGGAGGTGAGGAACGGAGGTGGGATCCACTCTCATGGCTGGGGAAGCAACAGCCAAGCCTCAGCCTCCTCCTCCTGCCACTCGACACCCCGCAAGGGCAAGCTCCCCGCCAGGCAGCCGCTCAACGGGCATGGTAAGGACGAGACTAAAGCTTAGAAATAAGCACACATAGAGTTTCCTTCATATTCCCAGAGCTTGATGGGAAATGCAGTCATGAATAGGAGCAGACAGAATCCTGTTTCTGTGGAGAAAGAGGAGTTAACAGAGGAAAAATAAGAGAAAAGGTGCTGGAGTGCCATGTGTAAGAGATGAAAGAGAATGAAAAGGAAAAAAGAGCTCTCTGAGGGAGATGGATGAAGAGGGAGGTGAGGGGAAAGTAAGAAGTGATGATACACCAGCAGAATAACTACAGAGAAATAGAAAGACCCAGAGATTTTAAGAAGGCGACTGATGGAGAAATGAGACAGAGAAAGAGAAAAACTCAAACAGGAGCACAAAATAAGTCATTGGACAGAGGACAGAGTCATGTCGCTTGTTTCTGTCTGTGAACGTGAGCAATTTCCTAAGTTTGCACTCTTGTTTTGTACTGCAGAGACAGGGGAAGTCACATGGGATAGCAGAGCAGCACATCAACTCTTTCCACCCTAATTAACACTTAGCTTGCTAAGCCCTAACAAGGTGTTTATGCACGCACTGCAACAGCTGGCCGGGCCCTCGACACACACAACGCAATGACCGCATACATACACCCCCTTGGGGCAGATAGACATTTGGATGAATACACAGACACACACTTGTGCACAGCATTTAGGAAATTGCATGGATGCATGCAACTGAGCCCATGAGAACAGACTGACTCCCAATCCCAACAGTAATGACAAGAAAAACAAGCACGCTGCATTTTATCAAGGGATTTATTAAAATTTGTTATCCATAAAAATACGACTCAACAGAGAAAATCCTTGAAACAAATAATCTTACTGCATTAACCCTGTGAACCCCATAATCTGCCAGCAGGTTTGAAAAGCATGTTTTTCTGAGAGAGAAAAAACACTCATACACCATTTGTTAATGTGAAATACGTAATAAAAACAAAATGCAAAGCAAATGCAAATCTCAAACTGAGAAATTCTTGTTTTTTCTAAATATATACGCTCATTTTGAATTTGATCCATTCTGTTTTTATTCACATTTTACACAGCGTCCCAGTGTTTTTCCTACAGTCCTGAATAAACACTTCTGTCAGAAAAGATGACCACATCTAAGCTTAAAATAGCAATATTAAATAAAAAAAATCCCTCGATTCTACAACACCGATTCCAAAAAAAATGGGATGATTCCTTTTTTTCTCTTTTGTTTTATTATCAAAGAAATTAAACTTGTGTTTTTTTTTATATGATTTATGGCATTCTAGCTCTCTTATACTGCACCCAATAGTTCTTATTCTCCCTACTTCTAAGCCACGATTGTGCCGTTTCCATAGAGGTGCAGGTCTTATATATTGCAGTATCTTTGCAGTGTATAAGACACTCATTTTATAGAATCCAAAATATTGCTCCCTACAGTTTTTTATAGAGCAATAGAGAAACAATTTTAACCCGGAGGCCCTGGCAGACTTTGGAGACATACAATCCTTCCGGCCAGGCGTTTCCCCACAAAACAACGGCTGGATTTCATGGTTCCTCCTCTTCGCCCTCCCCGACTCTCTCCCTCTCTCCTTAGTCTGTAGAATCGCCGCCAGAAAAGTTCAAAAGGTGAACGCTTTGCTCAGCTCTTTCCTCTGTCATCCTCTCGTGTGGAATGTGGAGGAGGAGAGAGACAGGAGAGAGACTGCTGGGATTAAGAGAGAACCAGGGAGAGAGGTCCATAGATTTGCTTGAACTGAACTCTTGGAGAACTGTGCGCCGCCTTTGTGTAGTTCACTCGCAGCGTCTACCCCCCAAAAACACACACAGATGCGTAAACTTCTCTCTCATTCTTTCATGATCATCTGTAGCTGCAGCTTGAAACATAAACTGTACATATGCACGTATCTGTATGAGGAGCACGAACAGTAGGATAGTGAAACCTGTTTGAACAAATCCAGGCTTGTTGTGTGCATGAGGACAGCTTAGTCTCCTTTCTTATCTCGTATACCAACACTGTTTGCAAAGCAGCTCGGCGCCTTCACTGTGATATGCTAAATAAATAGATAAGAAGGAAATAAGCAGATATACTTTGTAGGGGACAATAGAGATGAGGGGGTTAAGGACACAGAAACGGACATTTACACACATAGGTGTACACACACAGTCAAGACTGGGTCATTGCTCCAGTGTTTGACAGGGTTTGTGCTCTGTTGGGTATCAGCCACACACACACACACACACACACACACACACAAAGAGAGCCAAACACACACACACACCTCGGTACATTTTGCGGTTTTAAGATTGGTGTCAAACGTGACACTTTTATATGCAGCTTGGGCTACTCTCCAGCATGAGCAGGGTTATATGGGCTCTTAGGGAGGAGGTGGAGAGGAGGAGGGGGGGACAGTGGAGAAAAAGGAGAAATAG
The DNA here is from genome assembly GCF_030273125.1 of Centropristis striata. Lineage (NCBI taxonomy): Eukaryota > Metazoa > Chordata > Actinopteri > Perciformes > Serranidae > Centropristis > Centropristis striata. Next base: position 25,986,649 of record NC_081530.1, read on the forward strand.
AATTAGTGACGGAGAGAGAAACATTTTATTCTGGGAGGTAGAGAGACAGGAAAGGCCCTACATTGTAGGCCATTCATCAGCGCTCCGTCTCTCCGTTTCTCTCTCCCACTCGGCCATGTGCCATGTTGACATAGCTAAATTAAACAGCTTTTATTGGGCTCAGTTTCTTGCTTAGCTCACTTCTCAAAATGTCAGGATTTCTCTCATTTTTCATTGAGCCGGGGGCCCGAGAGACTGGAAGAGAGGATACACACACCCAGTATAGCGCATAGGCACTTCTGCAGACAGAAACATGCACTGATGCTCCGAAACGTACACACATATCATCTAACGACATATGCTTTGCTTTTCAGAGTGCACTGTATATGCTGTGCCTTGCATGTGTGCTGTAAATGCTCTGTGTGTTTGCCTCCTGTCATTCTTTCCATACAGCCTGCTGCCTGTTGATACTAAGACGCCATGAAACTTTAAATTGAGCCTCATAAAAGCCGAAGAGAGAGTTATTGAATGTGTATGTTAATTGCCTTGCTCCCGTTCGACTCGTTTAGCATCATCCCTGGGGGTTGTTGCAGTCTGCGTCCATTTTTGAACAGGTTCATTGACATGTAGTATAAAGGTGTTTTCATGCACACCTTAAATCATGCATATTTCACTGATTGGGGGCTATATGTTAGCCAAAACCCTGTCGCTCCAATGTTTGTGAGAGCTTTTCCACTTGGTCGTTGTGGTTTGGTGCCAGGGGTTTATATGCCATTCTGCACTACAGGGGGGTATTGAGACTTGTATTGGCATTGGCAGGGGTAGACGGTAGCCTGAGAAAACATAGTATATGTCCGAGGGTATTTATGCCTCGTTAGCTCCACAGTGTCCTGTTTCCTTTACAGTGGCTTCATTTTTATTTTATTTACTTTTGACTTGTGCACATTTGGAATTAGGAACTATGTTGCTGGATGTCAAAATAAATAAATAAATGTGTACATCATATCATGCTAAAGCTCAACAGTGAATCATGCAAAGCTTTACTCCAGAGTCATGTTGCTGCACAAGCAGGAATCTCAAGGTCTCTCTGATACAAATAGAATAAGAGAATCACAGACGTCCCCATTTAATACAACATAACAGGGTGGTCAGAGCTCTTTGCCATTGCAAAGAACTGTGACCATAGTAGCCAAGTACCTGCGGGTGCACAGTACAACAGGAGATGGCAACAACATGACACACCCTGGAAGCGGTTGTAGTTTGGTTAGGTTTAGTCGTCATAACTACTTGCTAAGGTTGAGGAAAAGATCATAGTTCGTATGTAAATCCCCAGGAGTTATTTTAGGGGGCGTGCCATGAAATAAATTGTTGTCTTGCACTGAGCAGTCAGTTGGTTGGTGGTACAGTGCAATCTCCGTTCTACTTTTCTACTTCCATTTCTTTAGTCTCTCCATTATTTTAAGGAAGTAAATGGACAACTTAAACCAGTTAGCATCACTAACCACTGGTTTAAACAGGACAATATTGCCTCGCTATTGAGCTCTATTAAAAAAATTGTACTTGTAAAATCTACAACCTCCACAACATTTATCTTCTCTAAACCATTTCTGCTAAATGTCACTTCAGCTAATTTAAAATCTAATTTCAAGTCTCTCAATAGCCGCTTCATGCTAATAAGAGATCTTACCTTAATTGTGTTTGATATCCTCCTCTCACACATTAATTAAGGATCATAAAATCAACATACCTGATTCTTTTCTTTCTCCCCTCCAGTTTTCAACAGCCACGGTAAAGCAGGGACCAGGGAGAGTCCGAGGCCCAAGGCGGGAACCCACGGCAGGGATGCCCCTGCCCCGCCACTGCCACCTCCTCCGCCCCCACCTCCGCCCCTCCTGAGGGAGCGCAGTGAGCGGGCGGAGGCCCGGGAGCACGCGAGGGAGCAGCAGGCCCTGGCCAACAGTAGAGGCTCAGCCAACGGGCTGCCGCCGAGGAGAGCTGCTGAGGAGCTACGCAAACAGGTACTGTACCGCACATGATGAACACCACACAGAAAGGAAAAGATGAAAGCTTTCTATAGCTTTGAAAATGTGACTGTAGCATGCAGGGGAAGTATTCTCCTACAGAGAAACTTCGATGGCAGGTGAATGGTCTCGATAGCTGCATTATAACTGGATATATCATCATATCGTATATTCTGCATTAACAGGCTCGAGGTGCGGCATGTTTGTTTGGCTATTATACCCATTTGAAATCTTCCCCTCCCTCGACTCTTATTTTCTTTTACCCATCTGTCACATCCTCTTTTTATCTTCCTCTCAATGATTTCTCCTAACTACTCCTGTGCCTTTCGTCTCTCCCTCCTCTACTTTCCTTTTATTGCTGATTTCCTCCTTTGCCTTGCTTTCCCCATGCTCTTCCTTTTACTTTGCCCTCTCCTCTCCTCTCCTCTCCTCTCCTCTCCTCTCCTCTCCTCTCCTCTCCTCTCCTCTCCTCTCCTCTCCTCTCCTCTCCTCTCCTCTCCTCTCCTCTCCTCTCCATCCATCCTCCATCCATTGTGTCTGGGAGAGTAATGATTGTGTTTTGGCCTGCTGCGACTGCAGCTATATTTAGTAGTGCTGGCTAGGGGCTGTGAAAGCCTGCCTCCCTCTCCATGGCACTTAGCAGGTTTCAAGGAACCCCACAAAGTGAAGAAGGAGGAGGAGATGGAAGAAAGGGGGCAGAGGTGGCTTTCGTCAGAAAAGTGGCATTCGTATGATTACATTAGCTAGTCAGAAGCAATTGTCTGCCGAGGCTCAACATTTCACTCTGTCTTTTTCTCTCTCATAATCTATCTGCTCCCTTTGCAGTCGTTGTGTCTTCTTTCCTATTTCCTGCACTGCCTTCTCCTTCCTGTTGAATCCCGGCCTTCTCTCCAGTGTTGTTGTTGTTGTTGTTGTTGTAATGTGGTGCTGCTGATGCAGACTCAGGCATGTGCTTCAGGTTTTTTAAAGTGGCTGGAATTGTCCAGTAAAACCAACAATGAATCTCAATGAGAGCGACTGCCTGCCAAGACAAACTTCAGCCTCACTCACTCACTAGTCTTTGTTCCATCACTCTTCTTCTACTCTCTTTCTTTTTCAATTCACTGTTGGCACCCTGGGTGATTCTTTTGACTCCTCTCATGCTGTGTTTAGTTTTTTACTCCTGCGCTCTCATTCCACCTTTCTCCGTCTCTCTTTCACTCATTTTCTCTTCATGCTCCACTCGCTCTTCTGTCTCCGCTCCTGTGTCAAACAGACGGATCTTGCCCTTGACAACATGGCTCCAATCATTTGGAAGGATTAGTGCTTCTTTTTTTTTCCTCTTCTCCCTCTCGCTCTCCCTTCAATTAGCATGAACAGTATGTGTGTTAACCATGTGTGTTCAAGACTCGCACACATTTATACACACGACCAACTGCGAAAATACAGGCTAAGCCATATAAAAGGTTAAGTGATTATGTAGCCGTAAAACGAACTAGGGGTTGTGTGTGTAAAACCGAAGGGTAAAGGCATTATCATAATTCAATTCACCGTGATTCAGTTCTGCTTAATTTAATAGCGGCTTGTATCAACAAAATACATGCGCCGTAACAGGACCTTTTTATAAAACAATATGATTCTATCCGTTTTAATTAAATAACAAAAGCGGGGATGTCAGCAAAGCAGCTGCACGCAGCAACGAGCGCAGGTGGGGAGTGCAGGGCCAAACCATTTAGCCGACTCGGCATCATTTGAAAAGGACTGCACTTTCTTCTGTATTTGTTTGTACTCAGCCAATTAACCTCCAATTATAATACTCCAATATGTGAAAAAAAAAAAAAGTAGCCAACAAACCAATAAGATAACATAAAGATTAAGATTCTTTAAGTGTCTTTTTGGCGCAAGAATCTTTTGCCATATGTAGTTTAGGTTATAGAAGAGGTTTTGCCTTGTGTGTGTTATTAGTGAGAGGCTGTAGTGACCTTTCTCTAGCTGCTTAAAAGTCAACCTGCCCAGGGCCGCATCGCATCGCTCCCTAATAAGACAGCAGAGGGGAAAGAAGGCTTAAGCCGGATTTATGCCTCGCCGTCGAGGTGTTCCGCCAGTCGCACAGTAAATGACTCCGGCATAGGAATTGATTTATAGTTCAGCATAGGATTTAACCCGTTGATCGTCAATCGCACCACCATAACACTTGATGGATGTGTTGGTAGCTGTCAAGCTGTGTCATGCATTCATTATATGCCCAAAGTTATGATGTTTACATTATTTCACTCCCCTGGTGATTGAGAGCATCGTGGTGAGGAGAATGGGAAAGGAATTTAGTAGATCACAAAAAAGAACATTACTGAGCGTTTCTTTTACCTGCCAATTTTCTTTAATCTTTACCAGCATCAGAGAAATGTTGGGGAAAACACAACCAGAGCTGACCAATCACAGCTGTTGTTCCCCGTGTAATATCTTTGTTGCCCTGAACTTCTGCAACAACCTGACAAAGACATAGAAATCTCTCTGTGATTGAAAATGTGCACAGCCTATCCAGCATCTCCCTTCCTTTGTCAGTCAGCATGGCTCTGTAAGGGTTAAACTTTCTCCTGTCTCCTATCCTTTGGCTGGCCTTCTTTCTCTCTCTCCCTTTCTTTCTTTCTCTCTCTCTCTCCCCCTCTTCTTCTCAGGACCGGCTCTTGCAGATGTTGCCTGTTAAAAATCTTCCTGCCAGGCCTCAGCTGGGCTATAGCAACACATGATGTCATCTAGACCCACCTCCCTCTCCCTCCCCTTCCCTCCCCTTCCCCACTCACATGCGACCGAAATCCACTCCAGAACAGACTCTGGCTGCCTGTGTGTGTGTGTGTGTGTGTGTGTGTGTATATGTGTATATGTGTGTATGTGTGTGTTTGTGTGTTCTATTTTTTCCCCTTTGGCTTCATTGTCTTCCTTGTTCTGTTCATCATCCTTCTCATTTCTGTTCGAATTCTCTCTGCCAGTGGCTGTTACCGCGAGTGAACTTCCCTATCCTTTTATGTATTTTGTCTTTCTTTCTTTTTCTTCCCACCCCATCAAAGTATCCAAACTAGCTCGTGCCTCTTTACCTCATATTTTTCCTCCTCTCATCATCACCCTTATGCCATCCTCCTTTGCCACCAGACCGAATAATTAAAGAGAGAAAAGTGATGGAGACTTGCCGAGCTCCCCTGAACAGAGCCGGTCCGATGAGCCCTCTTGTGGCAGAAAGCAGCCATAACAGCGTGTCTCTCAGACTCAATGCTTTGTCAGCAAACTGTGGCTGGAGAAATATAGTACCTCTCTGGACAACTGCTGCTGTAGCATTTACTTACTATTTCAGCATTACTGTAACACTAAAGAAACCATCAAATTGAACAGCGTATTGATTTGAAAGGAAACAATTAAAAATAAGTGAGGTTGAATTTAAAAGGACTGTCCTCAACTAAAGAAATCCTTAGTCGACTTACACAGTTTTGTTGACTAATTAATCGGTTAATTTAATCAACTGGGCTTCTCCATCGAGAAAAATGCAAAAGCGCCACTTTAAATCCTGTGTTCACCAGAGCTGTGCTCATAAGTTTCTTTGAAATAAGTCATTAAAAAAGTATTAAAAAATGACTCATCGACTAAAGGAATCTATGTGAACTGAGAGCAAAAATGACTGATTTGTTGACTATTCTTCTAAAAGGGGAGGGCCATAGTAATTAATTATTAAATAACATGTTAAATCACATGACGGTGTTCAGCTTTTTTTGTGAGGAAAGCATAAAATGTGACACGAAATATGTATGACATAAAAAACAGTCGGGTCTTTCGACAGCGCTTGCTGTGCAGCCTTGAATTCTCTCTTTCATCCCTTTCCTCTCCTCACCCCTTCTTTCTTCCCTCTCTCCTTGTCACCCAGTGTTTTTCCATTGTATGGAGGAGTGTGTGTGTGTGTGTGTGTGTGTGTGTGTGTGTGTGTGTGTATATATGTATGTGTGTGTGTTGGAGGGGAAAGATTGACGGAGGCAGGGTTAGGTTTCAGTCCCCCCTTATCTTTTAATGGCCTGGTCTTTGTGTCGGCCCCCCGCCACCTGAGACGAACACAATACAATACATGTGCACACGCACACACACACATATACACACACAAGTGTGACACGAGAGCCCTTCAAAGGCAAACCTGTCAATGAGCCGGCTGTCACCTCCCTCCTGTGGCGCCCCGACTGTGATTGATAACTCCATCTCTCCCATCCCTCCTCCTTTCTTTCTTCTTCTGTGGTTCACTTCCAGCTGGTCTGGACACAGAGACACGCAGATACAGTAGATGGATGGCAGTGAAATGTGATCATACATTTTCTAATGACAATCAGGGTCGATGATGGCTTATGTACAAGTGTGCCTTGTATTTTGTCTGAAAATAAAATGTAGCTATATACAATAGGATGAGGTAGCTTTTTAAGTCAATACGATACAGAAAGATGCCCTCCAGCTCAACCTATTTAGATATCAGCAGCCAAACTTAAACTTTATAAGATCTCTTAACACTATATCTGTCTCGCTCCGTCTGTCTCACACACACACACAAACAGACCAATCACAGAGAAGGGAGAGAGGGAGAAGGAAAAGGGAATGAGAAACTCCTGGCAGCACTGAAAGTGGGCCATGAAAACAACACGGAGACGAGGAGGGAGAGGAAGAGAGGGAAGTGGATATTCTTAGAAATGCATACAGGGGAAATATAAGTGGAAGAAAGGAGATGCAGGGAATACAGTGATGGAGTCAAAGATGGGGGTGAAATAGCTAGACAGTGTCTTATACACAGTTTAATTTTACGAGTAGATTTGTACATGGACTAATCCAGCTGTAAAGCTCTTTGCACCGAGGGAGGTGGTGACCACGTTTCTTCCCACAGCTGTAGCCAGTGGGCCAGTCGTGGAACCAGACACCACTGTACCAAACCTCTGATCTACAGCTGGGGGCCTCAAAGACTTCACACACATTCATGTACACATGCACAGTCCCGTTCTCTATCTCTCTCTCACACACACATACAGGAGCTTTATTCATAGCACCAAAATTGAATTACAGCGTTTAAGGAAACCCACAGCAAATAAAAGGCTGTTTTTATGCGCCCCGATGGCATTTTATTCCGTCCCAGTGACCCCACCTCCTACCTCATACTGTCCGGCCATCTGTTAGCAGAAACCATGGAGCCATCCCTGCTTTTCCTCTCATGTCATCTCTTTTTTTTTTTCCCTACCCGTTCCAAACTGTTGTTTATCTCGGGATGTAGTGGTTTCGGTTTTGGTTTGCACATATCCTTTTCTAAATCTCAGCCTTTGTGTTGACAGCAGTGTGAGCTGCAGTTTACAGAACTGTACTGCATTTGAAAGTATAGTAATCAAGACAGTTGATCGGTTCTCTAATGAATAGTGAAGGTTTCCACGAATAGCTTCGGTCTGACCATCCAAATGTTTAACTGCAGTGTTAGCATCTGAATGTTTGGCCTCTTCGCTGTGGAGTGTGGGTGTGCCCACGCCCCTGCATGTGTCTTATCGTGCTTTCTGATTATAGAATTTATCTGTGTGTGGGTACAATTTGGAAAAAATGTTGCTATCTTTGATACAGTTGTGGATGGATTACTGAACCAGGCACAGGCCCAGGGGCCCAAAGTGTCATGAGACACCTGGCCTTCACTTACAAGAAATGCAAAATGACCAACTACAAAAAGATGCAAAACAACAACAAAGAGACACAAAATGAGTAGAAAGCCCCCACCTTTCCCTGTGCTGTTTTCCAATATATTTCCAAATGACTTCATATTCATGATTGATCCACAGCATTGTGATAAGATTCTTTATCCTTTTAATCTAATGTGTACTACCTCTGTATTTTTTGTTGATCTCAGGTCTCTAAAGTGAACGGGCTGACGCGGGCGGGCTCGGCACAAGCTGTCGGTGGTGCCAAAAAGAGCCGCGACTTCCGACTGCCGTCCAAAACTGTGAAGAAGTACACAGCCACCGTGTCCAAGGGCCACGTCACCTACACCAAAGCCAAACAGAAAGAACTGGGCAAGAAAACCAAACTCAGCAGCAGCAACAAACACAACAGCGCCGCCTCGGCAACATCGTCAGCGAACAATCACAATCAGCACAGCCAGCCAGCAGCCAGCAATGGACTGGCCAACTCAGGAAAAGCAGCGGCACCAGCCCACCACAGCAATGCAAAAACTCGCAAACAGGTGCTACTATCCAATGGGCTGCACACTGTGGCTGCCGGTGCCCGCCTCAACGGCAGGCTAAATGGGCAGCGGCACAACACCCTGGCCAAGGAGGACGGGCAGCGACAGTGCCAGCAGGGGGAGTGCCCAGGTCGAGAGGGACTGCGTAACTCTAAGCGGCGTCTTGAGGTGGTCCTCCACTCAGTGGGGACAGGGGTTATTGAGCAGAAAGCCAAAACCACTGGCACTGAGGCCAAGAAGGCCAAGCTTCAACCCACGCCTCTGGAGACACGCAGCAGCAGCAAGAAGGCAGCCAATCAAGACAAAGCTGCCACACAAATCACCACCCCTACCACTCCAGTTTCTAATGGACATGAATCAGACACATCCCTTACTCCTCAACAAACTCCACCTGTTACCCCACTTCCACCTCCTACTCCCCCTCCTCAACAAACTCCACCTCCTTCTACACCAGCAGCCAATGCGGAGCCGGTGAACCAGCGACCCAAGCGGGCATCGGCCGGCAAGCTGATGTTGATTCGACAAGCACAGCAGCAGCAGAGCAGGTCTCATGGTCGGAGCTCCTCCTCTTCCTCCCCCTCATCAGGCCAGAATCACACACAGAACCCCAGTCGTGCCAGCACTACCTCAGACCCCCAACAAACCTCTGTGTCCTCCTCCTCCACCACCTCCTCTCCGCTTACTTCCACCAACAACCCCGGACAGCTCAAACCAGCAGCTTTACGACCCGCTGACCGTGACAAGGATTGGGAACATGAAAAAGAGATGGCACGGCAGAAAGAACGCGAACAGGAGAAGGAGTGGGAGCGCCAGCGGAGCAGGCCAGAGGGCTGGGCAGCGCTGGGTGAAGCCCCTGTCTTCCGGCCAGTGCCGCGGGAGTTCCAGGACCCCCTGGTGTACTTGGATGCAGTGAGGGAACAGGCCGAGGTGGCTGGCATGTGCCGTGTGGTCCCGCCACCAGACTGGCGGCCAGAGTGCAAGCTGAGCGAGGAGATGCGTTTTGTTACACAGGTGCAGAGGGTCCACATGCTGGGCCGGCGCTGGGGCCCCAACGTGCAGCGGCTGGCCTGCATCCGCAAGCACCTCAAATCTCAGGGCATTACCATGGATGAGCCACCTGTCATTGGTAAGTGAGCCAAACAAGAGGACACAAACATGTATATGTGAATGTACACAAGGCAATTTAGTCTACAAAACTCCTTCCTGAATTGATTGAATTAACTAAGCAATAAGGTACAGGTTTGTTCCTGCAGGCTGCCACAGAGGACATGAGCTATTGATTTTATAGGACTGAATTAAAGGCAGACACTCTGTTCCAAACTGAGGCCTCCTTACAGCCCTGTCTACACGTTTGGCTGATTCTCATTCACAGCCTATGTTGACTGTAAAGATAAGATAATCATAAGCTAGATACTGTATATTAGAACAAGCTACTTGGTACATACTCTGATAATTCTGATTGGCTGCAGGACAGAGCGCATTTAAGTCCCACCCACACCGGGAGAAAAAACAACTGTACCTCCTTGTCAATTTAGTCTGCTAGCAAACAACAGAAAAAATGCATATAAAGCTGCTGCCCAATCAGGTTAAGAGCCCACAACTAAGTTTTTATAAGCTACTAAACTAAAGAGACCAAAGTGGATACAGGCAATAAAAAGTGAGGCATCGAGAAACTCCATTGTTTCGTGTGCAGCGAGTATTTTGTCACAGTCAAGCATTTTGTCAGTATGCAACTTGTGTTACAGTAGAATAAAGAAAGTTAAGCAGTGCTGTTTTTATAAAAAAAACTTTATTAAAGCAAAACAATGCAAGACAATACACCAACAATATAAAACGCTGTCAGGGGGTCTCAACAATACATAGGCGAGTCCTCATACGAAAAAACTGTAAAGTTTACATAAATTCAAAGTTTTTACAACTTTCAAGTTGGAAGATTTCTTAATAGACTCAATATACTGTTTGGTTTCATTTACAAAGACAAGAAAGAGATGTTTTTCGATTAATGTAGGGACATTTATGTATATGCCATTTGGCCAACTGTATTATAAGATTGATTATATAGTATTGTCTTTCCTTTGCAAAAGGAAAGTCAGTGAAACCAAACAGTAAGCAGTGCCTCAGCTTGCTAACATTAGCTTACGAGCAGCTAACGTGTGCTCTCTGGTCGACGGAGTGCTAAAAAAAATGGATGTAGTCAAAGTCTTCGTTTACGATTTACTGCAATTGTTGACAACACTTAAAATGGTAAATAAGTGCCTCATCCTCTTACCACTACAGGCTTTAGACAGTAACACTGCAAGAAGTACACTTCCCCATCTAAAGTCGCTATTTAACGTTCGCTAACTTGCTACATCAGGCTGCGGCCAACGTATTTGTTTCGTAAAAATATTTATATAGATTTGCGGATAATGACGCAGCTGAATAGCTAGCTAGTCTTGTTGTTTAACTTCCTGCCAAATTATATGTATTGTTTGTCAACTGTACGCATTGTAATTACTTTGAAACATGCTAGCGTAACGTTCGCTTTCTAGCTCATAAGATAGCTCTCCCGTTGTCAAGTTGTATCTATGGTTCGTACTATTTTCTGGAGTAGTCAACGGTGCTTTCATTGCATAAGAACGTTATGGAATGGTAATCGGTGTTCCAGGTATTAGTCAAGCTCTCAGTTGTAATCAGGGAAACATGTGGCTTTTGAAAAACTTTATATTTTGATGATTTTTTTTTCTCTGGCAAGTGACAATGGAATAAATGCCCTTTTGAGGTGTCCATAATCAGAAATGAATCAAGAGACTACACATTAATTCCTTAGACACATCAAAGGACATTAATCCTGACATAATGTATGATCACAAAAAAACAACTGCCAATACCCTCTCAGTATCCAATTGTTTTGTCACTTCTGCTGGTATAAGACCATGACAAAAGCAGCCAGTGAATGCCTGAGTATTACAGGCATCACAAATGTTATTTCCATTGGTGTCAGTGGTGCTCTGAAAGCTTCAGTGGCATTCGGCCTGATTTTATCTTCCTGTTTATAGATGACAATAACAATGTGGAACAACTTGGCGAGGGGCCTGATCGGCCACGAAGACAATATTTTCCCCAGATTGCCCTGTCACCTTCCATTTCTCACAATGACATCAGCATTTATGATCCTTTAAACAGCCTCAGTTTAGACAGAAACTGTATGTGTGAGTTTCCTGCTTCCCATGCATACATGGTAGTTGATTTTTATCACTTCTGCACTGCTTTGTGTTGTGCATGTTGCTTTAATATACAGCTGTATTCAGATTAGCCCAGTGTGAGTACAGTTGGTATGCGGCTGTTAGCCAGAGGGACCTGGCAGCCAATGAGCCACAGTGGAGTGGCATCAGCCAGCCAGGATTGCCTGCTTCCAAATGACTTCCTTTACTGCGCCCAGCAGATCAGTTCTACATTAACAGAATTTGTGTCTCTGTTTGGCACAATAACGGTTCAGATCATTTCAAAAGGTGATAGCTCAATTGGCCGTTTCAAATAAAATGAACTGGGCTGGAAGAGAGGCATGTTTAGCCAAAAGGAGCAGATGCTCTAAGATGGCAGTCTTATTGATTTTAATTTGCTTTGAAGTCTGTGTTTTTTTCACTTTCACAGACTTCAATTTTAGTGAAAATAGGAAACTTAATTTAGCAAACATAACTCTCATCCACGAGACACATGGAGTCCTCTTGAATCTGTCACAATTTTTAAGTCTAACCACAGTAAGCTCACTCTTTTTTGTTCCCTGAATTAATCTTCTTATTGTCCTTCTGCTCTGCACAGGTGGCTGTGAAGTGGACCTGTCACGTTTTTTCCAGCTCATCAATGACATGGGCGGCATGCAGCAGGTGATGGACCTGAAGAAGTGGACCAAGCTGGCCGACCTTCTGCGCATCCCTAAGTCAGCGCAGGACCGGCTGGCCAAGCTGCAGGAAGCGTACCTCCAGTACATCCTCTCCTATGACTCGCTCAGCGCCGACGAGCGCCTGCGACTGCAGGACGAGGTGCTGCATGAGAAAAAGAACCTGGAGTCACGCCGAGGCCCCTTGGAGGGTCTCTCGGACTCCTCAGCGCCTAGTGCACTGGTGCTGCCACGCTATGAGCCCAAGAATGGGCTAGTTGGAGGGATAGTGGGAGGGGCAACAGGGAACCACCGCAACAATGGAGTGTATCACCGTCTGAAGGAGCTGGAGGCTCAGGTCAAAGCGGGCCGGCGCCGGCTCTTCGCTCAGGAAAAACAAGGCAAAGAGGACAGGCAGCATGGAGAGGAGCAGCAGGAAGAGGAGGACAGGGGTGTTCTCAGTGACCAGCACAAATGTATTAACAAGGTGAGGATGAAGGAGATGTTTTTCTACATGTAAGCAATACTGACAAGAGACACATGAGTGTATCTGTTTTCGTTTCAAAGAGGTTTCATTGTGTTTAGTTATCGCTCTTTTCTTTGTTGGTTCAGCAACATTAACTTTTTACTCGCATTAGCAGAGATCGGAGAAAAGAAAGTATTCTGCTTGAAGAATGAGTCTGTTGCATTAGCTTCATCTACCCTCTGTGGCAGACCGATCACTTCTCTGTGATGGTAAAACAGTCACTAGCTGTTCACAGCTTGTGATTTTTTTCTGGGAATATCACTACAGGCACAACTGTTCTCTGAATGACAGCTGTTTCAGGGTCAGTTCTTTATAGTGTTTGCTGTGATGCTAACAGTTAGCCATCTTTGGATCAGCAGTAACACTAAACTATAGAAACATCTCTGGATGCTGCTTCGTCATTGGCCTGAATACCTTTTTTTCAGTTTGTCTGCAAAAAGAAAATGATATTGAAGTCAGAAGAGGCTATATATATCTTGTATATCATAGTTTTGTTTATAAGCATGTTGGCTATCATTATTAGGTTTGTTATGGCCTTTTAACCTAACAACATGGCATGCCTTCACAATGTGCACATAGTCTTTGTTCTATGATGATTGGCAAACCCTTTGTAGCGTGGTGTTTGAGCAATAATGAGGCCTTGAAAGCTGCTCAGGTCAGATGTCACACATGAGGTGCAAGGGCCTACACCTTTTAATAGTATCTACACTAAAATTTGAGTGTTTCAATATCACTCTACCTGTCAAGTGACAAAACATGCACCCTATCTTCAGTAGGAGCTAAGCTGGACATACTATGGTTGGGTTTCTCATGGGGAGAATGTTAGTGTGGCGTTAACTGCAAAGCTGTTAATATTGAAATTTGTATTCAGTGTTCTTGGTAACATTATCCTTCTGTTAGCTGTCATAGTTTGTGGTTAATGAAAGCAAACATTAGAGGGTTGCACATCTGTTTACATGTAGCAGTAAATGTGTCATGTAACTGCATTGTAAAGACCTGAGACAATACCTTGCACATCTCGTGGTTTTATTAAATATTTCTGTGCAGCTGGGTGTGTGGTAAGGTGGTCAGTAGTTTAGCTTGTGTGTTTGTGTGTGTGTACACTCACACATTAGATGTATTCCCACCACCCCAGCCTGCTGGCAGCTGTGTTGATTCTGGCTGGCTGAAATGTAGGTCAGAGAAAAGGCAGCCCCCAAACCAGCCTTTCCTCTCAGCCTCGTCCCGCCCCCTTCAAACCCCGCCTTCACCAGTTCTCTCCACCCTACAGCTCCTTTAATCCAGCCCTCTCCCACCCATGGCTTCTCTCCTTCAGCCCATGCCCTTGCTCTCAGCTATTTTCCCAAATCCCCGGTCCTCTTGTCGATCCCTCTGCCAAGTCCCTCTACCACCCACATGTACATAAATTCAAAGGCAGTTCTTGCAAACACATACCCCACACTAGTTTTTCACAAAACTATGCACTTCTTGTGGATGCACAATATTTATTTGCAAAGAACTTGTTTGCACATTTTTGTCATGACACAGCATCTTGATGGGGTAAAGCGGTAATTATTTCTGTAATTAAGATGACTTTGTTCTGTGTTGGCTTTCACTCTCACACTGCACAATACTCCACCCAGCTCAAATGTGGATCCCATTTGATTTTTTTCCCTCCCAGTTCCTTTGGTAACTAAATCCCTCCATATGACCTCCCTCTGCAAAACCGAGATATTGTCAACAGACCCGACCCAGTACAGTCCATAGACCTCTGAATTATAGAAGCACTATTCAACGTAGTGACATGTGAATGGCTGTCACCATACTGACGGGACAGGCTTGTCTAAATATGACCCATCACTTTTCTGCACAGCTCAGATTTGTATGCATTTTTCATCACGAGTGGCCCCCAAGAGGAGGTTATATTTCACTTTTTCTATCAAGAGAACAAAGTGCATGTCAAGGGTATAATTAACTCTAATTACACCAGGAAAGGCTTGGATAAGTGCTGCTACTGACTCTCCTGAAGAAAGCCCTGCTTACTAGGTCAATACTATACTGTATTATTTAACTGCCCGAGTTAACAACCCTGTAGCTGTTTTAGAAATATAAATTATAAGAAGGTAATTTAGGTTTTGAAAACATCTGGATACAGAAGAAAGAAAAGGATGACAAATTGTCACTATGATGATGAAGAATCCGCAAGGTCATCTTTCAGCAGGGTTCATCCGTCTCCAGGCCCCGAGCCGGCAGATTTATGGTAACCTTCAAAGCTTCTCTGTCGCAGGAGTGTCCATGGGAGAGGGGGTCAAGTCCAGGGGAAATGTATCTGTGGCTTGTAAGGGAGGCATTGAGGCGGAGCTGCATTGAGGCACATACCTACATGTGTACAGTTGATACATGTACATTCTTTTGACTATTGCGCTTCCCTTCTGACTTTCTGACCCACACAAACGTGGTGGAAAATAGGAGAACTTTCACTTTATTGATGTCCAGAAATATTTCTTTTCTCATGTTTTATACAGCTCCAAAGTTGTTTTAACATGACAAAAGACCATACATATGTGGAGTTTTTTTCTTCTTGCTTTCAGACTCCTGCAGAACACTCATTATGTTTATTGGCTCTTTGTTGCAGGGGAAATCGGTGTCTTTGACTAACTTCTTCAGGATAGCCCGGAACACCATGACCATGTGCTTTAACAAGGAACCAGGAGCTGCTGACGTTGAGGTGAGCATGCCAACATTAAATATTAAATCAATTGTACTGAATGTAAACTGCATTGTCTACATTCAATACCTTACCCCTGCTTGCCAAAAAAAAGGAAATTTCAGGGTTTTTTTTGTGTGTTCTTTGTGTGTTTTTTGTTTATGTTGTGATGATGATTGTTTTTATTTAGGTTTATGTAAACCCCTTTCAGCCACTAGTAGTTCTGTTTTCATTTAAACCTTAGCAAACAACATTTGTTCAGTTAGCTTACGTAACTTTCTGTTTTTGTAAATTGAGAGCAAAAATATCCACAGTTGAATTATTTCTATGGGTATACATGTTTGGCCAATAAAGGTGATTCTGAAAATGTCCTTTAAAAAGTCATAGTGGCATAGTAAGCCATAAATATAAATACAAATGTCATAGTAAAGTATGCCAACAAAATAAATTATCGTATAGTATGCCATAAAAATGTAACATAAAAAAGTCATTGTAGTCTTTTCATGGCACACTTTAATATGAAACTTGATGACTTAGCTGACCTACCTGACTATGAGGCACACCTGAAACACACACCCTGCTTCATGCATTCTTCCACTGATTGCCTTTCCTTCCTTTTTCGTTCTTGCAGGAAGAGTACTGGAGGATCGTGGAGCAGAGAGACAGCCATGTGGCGGTGCATTGTGGGAAGGTGGACACCAGTACACATGGCAGTGGATTCCCCACAGGAAAGTCAGAGCCATTTTCAAAGTAAGTAGCTCACAGGCCTTTGCACCACACTCTCTTTTTACACAGAATATTCTGCCTGTCTCGCACAACTGTAGTCCTGACCTGTTAGCCGGAAGGCCACTGGTTTGAATCAGTAACACTGTCTGCCCATCAGCTAGTTTGTTTCTTTGGTATCCCTGGGGAAAAATGGATAAACAACAATCTCTCTTATCTTTTTTCTCAGACATGGATGGAACCTCACTGTCCTTCCCAATAACTCTGGATCCATTCTGAGGCATCTGGGTGCTGTGCCTGGTAAGAACATAAAGTTCTCTAACTCAAATTTAGCTGCAAATTGCTCCAGAAAAATGCATTTGTATGGTCTACTTAGATTTACAGATTGTGTCATTGTTTCTGTTTGCAGTTAGTAATGTCCTATGCTCTGTTTTTTTTCTCTTTAAACCCCTCTCTCTCCTCAGGGGTGACCATTCCCTGGCTTAACATTGGCATGGTCTTTTCTACCTCATGCTGGTCTCGAGACCAAAATCGCCTTCCATATATTGATTACTTACACACTGGTGCTGATTGCATTTGGTAAGTATGCACTGGCATTTTTTCCTCATCATCACTGGTATACTGTATACATGATAACAGTGCAGTGAGTGCATAGTCTCCTCTCTGTGGACCCTTTATTAATCTACCCATGTGCCTTTGTGTCCTCCAACAGGTATTCTGTCCCTGCTGAGGAGAAGGCTAAGCTGGACAAGGTGGTCCATACACTGCTTCAGGCCAATGGCACCCCAGGACTAGAAATGTTGGAGAAGAACATCATGGTGAGTGTTGTTTGAACTTTCTAAAAACCACTTTCTTTTCTAGAAATAACATTCATTTTCCTTTCTTCCAGATCTCTCCAGAGGTGCTGTGCCGCGAAGGCATCAAGGTTTACCGTACGGTCCAGCGGAGCGGCCAGTTTGTGGTCTGCTACCCAGGTGCCTTTGTCTCTAAAGTGTGCTGTGGCTACAGCGTATCAGAGACGGTGCACTTCGCCACACCGCACTGGATGAACCTGGGTTACCAGGCTGCAAAGGTCAGAATATGATTCCGGCTCAGTATAAGAGCCATGTTAAATTATTTATGGCACATATGTATATGTGGGGAAACAAAATGTGCAATGAAGGAAGACTATTTTTTCATAATATAAAATCAAAATGTCTCTTAGGTGTCTTTGAACTGAATATTTTACACGTATTTGTTTTATTTCGCTCTTGCTTTGCACTGACTCACAACACTGGCCCCCTGTGGCAGCGGCAGTTAAAGCTCTGATTAATGTGGAGCAGATTGAAACTGAAATGGATAAATGAACTTAGAACATAGAGCTTCATTCTCTAATCAGCCAGTGTGTTGAACTTTAAGGAGTAATTGCAGCTGTAAGTTTCCCGGCGGGTGTATTTAGATTTTTTTGTGATCATGAGCAAGCCTTTGGACCATTGGACCTCATTATAGCAGCAATAGAGGAGGAGAAAATGTTCCTTACTGTCATTATGGGCATTATGCTGATGGAAGTACGTATAGCATCGGCAATATAGCCCCAGCAAAGATTACTCTCAAGGGTAATATGACATTCATACAATGTACTGTATTGTGGTGCAGTGTTTGAACATTAACTTCCATGTGGAGAACATTTTTTTACTCAAGAATGAGAAGAAAATACTGATCTGAGTGTGCAGATATTATGTTTTGATTACACTACAAATATTTAACCCGGTCATCTTTACTCTTCTCATCTTTACTCTCTACCTGGTTCAAATATTTAGTCTATACCTTTGAAAAAAGGAAATTAAACTGTTTTGAATAAATTTATTTTTGATTTTGAGACACAATAAATGACGCAATAAAAAGCACAAAAGTCTGTTTGTGATTTAATGATGATCATAATTTGCAAACTGTTCTGATCTTCAATGCAGGACCTGAAATGTCGTCGTATAGCCAAACCCTTTTCGATGGAGAAGCTACTGTACCAGATCGCCACAGCAGAATCCAAGAGGGACAACGGCCTCCTCCTCACCACCATCTCAGCCCTACTCAAAGACCTCAGGTAAGACGCAGCAGCGGCCCTAAATATATGCATATACAGTAGTGTTCAAAATAATAGCAGTCCAATGTGACTAACCAGATTAATCCAGTTTTTTAGTATATTTTTTATTGCTACATGGCAAACAAGGTACCAGTAGGTGCAGTAGATTCTCAGCAAACCAACAAGACCCAGCATTAGTGATTTGCACGCTCTTAAGGCTGTGCAATTGGGCAATTAGTTGAAAGGGGTGTGTTCAAAAATATAGCAGTGTCTGCTGTTGACTTTACAAACGCAAAACTATTTTGTAAAACTTTTTTTTCCCTAGGATTTAGCAATCCTTTGCTCTCCATTTTAAAGCATTGGAGATCATTTTAGCTGAACAGCCTATAATTGTTTGCACCTCTTTCTAAGTTTTCCCCTCTCCAATCAACTTTTAGATCAAAGTACGCTGTTCTTCTGAACAGTGTCTTCAACGACCCATTTTCCTCAAAGAGAAATGCATGTTCAAAAAGTGCTGGCTTCATCCTTAAATAGAGGCCACCTGATTCATACCTGTTTTTTTACAAAATTGATGACCTCAATGATTGAATGCCACACTGCTATATTTTTGAACACACCCCTTTCAACTAATTGCCCAATTGCACTCCCTTAAGAGCTGCATATCACTAATGCTGGGTCTTGTTGGTTTTCTGAGAATCTACTGCACCTACTGGTACCTTGTTTGCCATGAAGCAATAATAAATATACTAAAAACCTGGATTAATCTGGTTAGTCACATTGGACTGCTATTATATTGAACACTACTGTACATACACACATTTCTGCAAGTGAAAACTACTATAGAAACTGTCACGACTGCCCTGACCCTAATAATAAGATGAGAGAATGTCCCACTTCTCATATTTTTCCAGAGCAATAAAAGACATTCAACTTAATGCACCACCATACATTATAAATGCAGCTTTCACATAAAGGTTTTCTGGCTCTAACTAACAAGCATCCCTCTTGTCCAATAGGAACATAGAGATGCGCCAACGGCAGGAACTTTACAAGGCAGGTTTGCTCTCCTCCGCCCGCTACGGCACCCATGACGGCAGCCTGGGGCCCAGTGAGGCACGCAAGAAGCCCCGCGGGAAATGGCTGGCACTGGAGTCCTCAGAGAGACGCTGCCAGATCTGTCAGCATCTCTGCTACCTGTCTATGGTGAGAGCACACTGAGCGCACTGAGTTTAAAGGGACGGTTCACCCCAAAATCAGAACTACATACTTTATTTGCCATCTAGTTTTATATTTGAGAGAAAACAGACATCTTTACAGCCAATATCGTCAAGACTTGGCAACTCATTCCAAAACAGTCCAGGCTGATAAATAGTATGTACAGAAGTACATTAGTATTTTCTCTAGTGCTCTTTTGGCAAGCTTTGGCTGATAAGTTTTTTTATGAAAGTTATCAATTCATGGAATCATCAATAATGCAAGACTGGATGTATTTTGTTTTCAGTTCGTCATTATTTTTCCATATTCCCTGCAAAAACATACAGCTTTGACACTGTGCTTACTGACTAGTACCTGCTGTAAATAAAAACATTTCTATTGATTTGCACACTGGGAAGACTTGAAATATCAGGCCATAAAAAGTCATGAGTTTTCTCACTATCTCAGTAATAAGAGACCTCTGAGTTGTCTGGTTTCTACAGTAATGTTTCTGTTTCTGTCTCTGTCTGTGCAGGTGGTTCAGGAGACTGACAACGTGGTCTTCTGTCTGGAGTGTGCCCTGCGTTATGTGGAGAAGCACAAGTCCTGCAGAGGCCTTAAGATGATGTACCGATATGATGAGGTGAGCTGCCAGTTTCTCTGCTGTGCTGCAGTTCTCTCTCTGGCCAGAAGGGGGAGACATCAGCCAGGTTTACACTGCTCCAGGAAGTAGATTGTTCACCATGACAGGGCTGATGCTGTAATTCCTGCTATGTGTGAAAAGGTTATAGATCAACAAATGGTGTCAAAGAACATGATGAATAAAAAGACTAAAAGTATTTTTTTGTGTGTGTGTCCTATCAGGAGCAAATCAACAGTTTGGTAAACCAGGTGTGTGGCCGGGCCATGTTAAAGAACGGAGGTGGTGGTGGCGGAGTTGTCGTCAGTGCAGTAGGGGGGGACCCCTGTCATGGCTTAAGCCCCGCCAAAGCATCGCCAGCCAAGAGAGGCCCCCGAAAGCGCGCCACCGTGGAGGTGTCCCTGGCACGCCTGTCCTCCAGCCACATACCCAAGGCCGCTGCTGTGTCCTGAGGGGGAGGCCACGACTTACCACACGGTGCGCTGTGCACCACATCGTGGTCCGACCCTCACCAAACTCCCCTGTTTTGTTTTACATTAAGCAGGATCACTATCAATCCCTCCTTCACCACCCGATATTTAAGATCGATTGTTTTTGAGCTTTGAAAATCCCCTCACCTGACCTCAGTCCCCCCCCTCCAAAAATATTCACCTCCCCCCTTAGTATGACAGGCTTGTTTTATAAAAAAGAAAAAAAAAAGAAAAGGAAAAAAAGAAAAGCAAGATGTCTTTTTTGCACTAGTGTGAAAGAAGAATTTGTTTTTATTCTGGATGATTTTAGAAAGGCCCGTCCCTCCTTAAGTCGTCCTTTACAACATTACAAGCATTAAGTGTAACGTTCACAAGAAGACTTGATGGGCCCTGTTGTACCCTTTACCTCCATGCTCCCTTAACTGAAATGGGTTACATTTGTTACCTTCTTCTTGCATCACTCTTTCGCCCCTGAGACTGAACCCCATCCCTTCTCATCATGCGTCACTCAACTGTGAACATGGGACAAATGAAAAGGCGGCCTTTTTTTTTTTCCTCTCCAGTTTTGTGAAATGAAAATGACATCAAGTAGTTACCCAAAGTTTCTCTCTGTCCTTGGTTTGAGGAAGAGGAGTCCTTTCTTAAATGATTTTATTCTATCATGATGCAGCTCCTGCATTGTTTTTTTTTTTGTTTTTTTTTTAAAGGGGGGTTGGTGACGCGAGGTAAAAACTTGAAAGACAGACGATGTTGGTTTATTGTTGGTTGGCTATGTTTTTTCAAGTCCTATTTTGAATTTTAGCTTTGTTTTTTGCTAGTTTTTTTGCAAGAAGTCTTCTGTGTATTTTATTTTTTTTGTCATTGTGGATGTTTCTGTTCAATGGTGGATGTGAGAGGGGGCAGAGCTACAGCTGCTTGACCTGTGAAAGGTCACCGCTCACCTCACTTCCTGGTAGTTTGGAGGGATCCCTCCTTCGCTAGCAAGTGAAAACTGTGCCTGATACTTGGCGAGGAGATCCATTTTATTGGTGCTGTTGGTTATAATTACTGTATAACAACACAAAATTAAAAAATCTGGGGGTTAGCGTCAGCTATCGGCTAACGGCTAACAGCTAGCTCACGCGCCCCCACCCCACAGGACAGAAAGGCTTTCAGGCTTTTCTGGTTCTAGATGTGCAATCGTGTTAACATTCCATTCTTCCAGTCCTCTTGTTTCATCTGTACCAGTAAACATTAATTATTATATTATATTATTATTATTATTTTGTGTTGTTTTTTTGTTTTTTTTACTTTTGTTGATCTGATGTGTTATCTCAAGTAGAGCCACTAGTCAAAGAGTGTAAAATGTGAAATATCAAATCCAAGTTTTGGTTGTCTTTTTTTTTTTTTAAGTCCTTTGTTTTTTTCGCTTTTTTGTATTTTTTTTCCCTTTTCCAGATATATTATGAGTGATTTTTAGAGAGAGGAAAAAGTCCAACACAAACAAAACATCAACTTTTTTTGTACATAATCCTGTAAATTTCTTTAAATACTTGAGCCTTTTTCTGGGGTTAAGGAAGAAAGAAAGGATGGAAGGAAGGAATAGAGAAAAAGTTCCAGAGGAGAGAAGTTGATGAAGAAAAAGCCTTACATTTCCCTTTCTTCATCCGTGTGAGTTTAAAGCTTACAGGGTTGCTCTGGTAAACGTGTATAAAAATTTTAAGTGCTGCTTATATCACTAAGAAAGAAGATATTGAGTAGCCAACGACTGCCCCCCAACCTAGTTTTGTTTGTTTAGCTTTACTTTTTTAAAGAAAAGGGAAAAAAAGATATGTTCACAAAAAAAATGGGTTTTTACATTTTCATTACTGAAAATTCAACAAAAATGTAGTAGCTACTCATGTTGCACTGAGCTTGCCAGTGGTAACTGTCAAGGAAAATCCTATAATCCAGTTTGTTGGTTGTCGTCCCTCGCAGAAGACTGAACTGTTTTAGGACTATTTAATGAAATACCAAGTTGGGTGTTTTCAACATAAAAAAAAGTGGTTGTCAAGTTTTTATGGCCTTACGATATATTTTATTTTGATGGGATTTGTTTGTTTTTTCAGTCTCTTTTTGTTTGTTTGTTTCTTCCATTTTCTACAGTATAAACTACTTGCTCACAGTGGGGTCTCTGGTGACTTAATTTATTAGTGCCGCATCTCGGCCTTTCCCTCCACTCGGAAAGAGTGTCTCATGTTGGTTATATTGACAGTTTTTTACTTTTGCAGTTTGTACTTAAGGTTTAATAAAAACTTACCGACAATTCACTGTCATTTCTTTCCAACCTGCTTGTGTCTTTTTGTGTGCAAATGGTTTTAACAGCTCCATAATTTAGATTAGATCAAGTTTGAGCATCTGATGGAGTCTAGTAATATTAAAGGGCCACAATGACTGACATTTTTATGGCATACTGTACTTAAAATGGCTTTACTATAGTCTGTTGGTACATTTTAAAGCATTACTCATCCAAACATGACACGAAAACACCATGTTATGGGATGCTGAGAAAAAAAAGCCTTACTAATAGTATGACTTTTTTTGAAAGGATCATTTTTAGACATCCCATAATATGGTGTTTTATCATTATTTTTGAACAAACTATGCTACCACATGTATTAACAGACTATAATTGACTAATTTTAAGCATTTTTAGGCATTTTAAAATTTCACAATTCTTGACAAAAATCTACATACTTTGACGATAACTTTTTTTTGGGTCAAGTTTTTCTGTAATTTCTGGCCATATTATGCTCAAAGTTGTATCAACAGACTATTCGACTATTTTTGACAAAAATCGACATACTACAGTTTGTCCAAAAATGCATAATAACGCAAAAATCGACATACTATATGTAAGCAATAGAATAATTAGCTGATCATGGTAATAGTATAGTATGTTAAAAAACATAGAA
Organism: Centropristis striata; assembly: GCF_030273125.1. Taxonomy (NCBI): domain Eukaryota; kingdom Metazoa; phylum Chordata; class Actinopteri; order Perciformes; family Serranidae; genus Centropristis; species Centropristis striata. The sequence goes on from NC_081530.1 coordinate 26,009,950, forward strand.
AACACCATACTATGGGATGTCGAAAAAATTCAAAAGTTCATAAAATTTTCAAATGCCCCGAAAGTATTAAAATGTTCCTATTATAGTCTGTTGATACATGTAATGTAATTTATCCGAAAATGAAAAACACCATATTATAGGATGTCCAAAAAATTGAGTGTCATACTATAATATATTGAAAAACGTCAAAAAAAGGCAATTTTTTATGACTGCACGAAATGGATGAAATAGGATGGCGGAGAAAAAAAAGGCATACTACATAGTATCGCCAAAAAATGCATAAAATTGTTTTAGAATAATATACTGATCATGGTAAAAGTATAGTATGTCCAAAAATATAAAGAAAACACCATATTATGGGATTTTGAAAAATCGCCATACTATAGTATGTTGAAAAATGTCAAAAAAGGTCAAATTGTTACATTTTTAAAAGGCCCCAAAATGCTATCCTATTGTAGGCTGTTGATACATGTTGTAGTGTGATTTATCCTAAAATTACAGAAAAACACTATTATGGGATGTCCAAAATAAATAAAAAAATCATATTATAGTATGTTGAAAAATGTTACAAAAAAAAAAAAATTCCTTTGTGAAAAGAAAAAAAAAGGCATACTACATAGTATCTCAGATAAAGTCCAAAAATGCATAAAAACGCTTTAGAATAGTATGGTGATCATGGTAATATTATAGTATGTCCAAAAATATAAAGGAAACACCATGTTATAGGAAGTCAAGAAAATTGAAGAAAAGTTCATACTATATGTCACTATACATATACTATGCAGAAAATGAGTCAACAACTGCTTAGACAATAGATTTATCAGAAATGAAGTGGTGATCTTCCCAGTCCTCTCTCACGGTAAACTGTGTTTTGGAGGGGTTTAGTTAGGGTCTGAATTTAGACACAACACTCACTGTCAGCAGTCTTTATGGAACATTGCTCCAATTAAAACTGCTGACAGTGAGGCCTGTGAATTGTTTAGACTAAGAGTGACATTTTTGGAAAGACATTACAGTTACTTTTAATTTTTCAACGATAGATGGATAACACCAGAAGTGGGAAAATGTTTTGATATAATTGGGTGAATCGACCCTTTTGCAAAACAAATGTCAAAACACTACAGAGAGAAACAGTATCCGAAGGCAAACGGGGCAGACGGGCTGCACTGTGACATTATCATGTTCCACAGCGAGCAGCAGCAGGTGTGGCACATACTAGAAGTGCTATTATGTTCATTTACCACAGAGCTTATCACTCTATTCACACGCCACACATTGTACGTGCAAAACTGTTGGAGGGCCCTACAAGTCATCATAACCTTAATTAAAGTGCACTGAAATGGCTGTCATGCATCGATACCAGCAATTTACTATTCACAACCAACCAACACATCCACTCAGCCTTCAAACGGCATTTACTCTCAGCATAACACTACTATTGCTTTTACTCAGTTTTCAGTTAAAAACATTTACCTGTAATAATGAATACATACTTAAATAAAAAATAAATAGGATAGGTTTATTAGATAAAATAAACCTATCCATTTCCTAACTCGTTCCCAAAAAGCTCTGATGAAAATTAAACAATGATGGGGGAGAAACATTTATTACCAACAAGTCAGAAACTGTAGGCAGGGGGAAAGAGAGGAAGGAGTAATGCTATCACATCGCACAAATGTCAATATTTCTGTACAAAAAAAGATCCGGATACAGTTTAACCTTCTGGGTGTTGTCCAGTGCATAGCACACAGTCCAAACAGGGATTTGGTCCTCGTTCAAAAGGGAGAAGTTCGCCCAAATATTATTGGTCAAGGAATGGCAATGGGTAACTCTCCTGCGTGTGTGTGTAGGTGTGTGTGTGTATTAAATCATTTATATATATATATATATATATATATATATATATATATATATATATATATAGGTACCTGAACTCCATCTGTGGTCTGTCAGCTATACAGTGCTGTGTGGTATATAACCAACTGCCAGGTGACTGCTAGTTTTTATACCATGTTCATCAAAGCCAATGGCACAAAAAGTATTTTCTAATGGGTACTTTACATTTAAAATATTGCAGGATGTAGCTCATAAATAAGTTAGAGAAACACAACAAGCTTTGCGGGTTCAGCTTATTCATAAAGTAATTTTTAAAAATCATCCATGTGCCCCCTGCAGATCATTTGTCAAGTGCTCTGTGCTAATTATTTAGCATTTGTTATATTTAAGGCTCTATTTACAGACAAATGTCATCTTGTTTGTTTTAGCCAGGCAGATTTCCACCCGATAATTATAATAATATCTAGTTATGCTAGGCTTTCTTAGCATGAATTAGGTTTGGACAAATTGTTCCTGTGAAAACTGTCAATAAAGAGGTCATGAATTATTCAGCACAACAATACAAGTTGCTGGATTTAGTTTTCAAAATTAATTTTACAACGCTTTTAGCATTAAAAACTCGTTGCATTGGGGTCAAACTTGGGCAAATAAAACCACCTGCATGTCTGGATACTGCTAATTTTTTTTTTTTTTTTTTTAACGATCATTTTGGTGACAATGTAGTTCTTACTTTCAGTGATTAAAAACATGTTTCACACATGTGGCCTGCAGTTGGTTTTGATGATCAACTAGACAGAGCTGGTGATAGCTTTTTATGTTTGGCAAGTTTTTGGTACAACAAACCATCATATCCTTATATTTTGCAAAAGTTTCACCAGTCTCTGTCACATATATAATGCTCTACAGCTTTAGTTTATTAAATATGTAAGCATGGAGCATGACAGGAAAGAACGGCAGAAGGGACACATGGATGATTTTAGTGTATACTTCTTTTTGTCCCCATCACTCATCACTAACAAGCCTCTCCTGGTCTCAACATGCACGAACAGAAACATAATATTAGCATTCTCTGTCAAACTATTCATGTGCATGTTAAGCCATTCAGTGCTATTATGCTAAAGGGAACTCAAACCTATTTTACAGGATTCAATTAGAATTGAAAACTCACATCAGTGGTCTTTTAAGGCAAGGTCCTGTGGCAGTTAGTGCAACCTCAGTCTAGTTTCTTTCACGCTTTTCTTCAGTATGAAAATTTGGAAAGAAAGCCAATGTTGTTATATATCAGTTTGATTTTGCAGCTGTGTGTTTGTGTTTAAATCCAGTCCATGTATCCTCAAACCTTCGGCCTGCTCGCCTCACTGTCTTTGCTGGTCTGGTCCTCCCGGTCCACTCCGTCCACTAACGCCGTGTCGGGGTGCACCTCCTCTTCATCCAGGGTCACCACCACGGGGTCGATTCTCCTCCTTCCTCCTGCCCCTGATCCGCCTCCACCACCTCCCTGCTCAGTCTCCTCCTCGTCCTCGTCCTCGTCCTCCTCCCCGGCCTCTGTGTCCTGGCTGGCTGAGTCAGTGCAGGTGGACGAAAGGGAAGACAGCTTGTGGCGAAGTTCGGCCTGGGTGGGAACCTGGAGACTGATCTCTGTGGTGAAGGCCTCAACATCTGGACCTTGGAGAAAAGTTGTTTCAAGAGTCATTTAAATAGGGCTGTTTGAGTACAGCAAAATAACAATAATTTTGGTTAACATTGAGATCATGATTATTTCACACACCTAATCATTGACTTTGGAAACATCATGCATTTATTGAACTTTAAAAAAAACTTAACCATGGATTTTCTTGACCTTTATTTATAATTGAACATGAAAACTAATTTAAAAAAAATAAAAAATAAAAAAACGATAATATAGAAAATATATACAATTAACTAAATAATGTAAAAAAATAAAAAAAAAATAAATAATAATAATAATAAAAAAAAAAATATATATATATATATATATATATATATATATATATATATATATATATATATATTCCTTTAACTAAACAACGAAAAAATAATGCATAAAAATACATTTGATCAAAATAAATACAGGCCCCAAAATGATAAAAAATAGCCCCATTTATAGTCTGTTGATACATATTATGTATAGCATTATTTATCAAAAAATTACAAAAAAAACCCTACCATATTAAAGGATGTCCAAATATTGAAAAAAAATGTCATAGTATAATATATTGAAAAAAGTCCCAAAATGGTCATAATGTACTTTGTCCAAAAATGCATAAAAACGCTTTAGAATAGTATGTTGATCATGGTAATAGTATAATATGTACACATTTTTATATATATATATATATATATATATATATATATATATAAAACAGCATATTAAATTAGGTCCAATAATTGAAAAAAAAGTATGACATAAGAGTATGTCGAAAAAAAAGAATTAAAAAAAAGAGTAAAAAAAATTGTCAAAATGTACTTTGTCCAAAAATGCATAAAAAACTATTTAGAATAATACGCTGATCATGGTAATAGTATAGTATGTCCAAAATATGAAGAAAACACCATATTATGGGAATGTAGAAAAATTTAATGAAAAAAGGCCAAAAAAGGTATTTTTTTTAAAAGGCTTGAAAATGCTACAAATGGCCCTATTATAGTCTGTTGATACAAAATATAGCATATATACCCCCCCCCCCCCCCCCCCCCAAAAAAAAAAAAAAGAAAACACAATAATATAGAAAATATATACCTTCTACCAAACAATGTAAAAATAATGCATAAAAATAAATTTGATCAAAATAAATAAGATAGAGAAGTATGTGGTAAGCTGAGTCGCCTACAGACATATAAAATGCAGCAGAGATTTACTTGCATTAAATTATTTTTAGATGCAGACTGGGCTGTCAGTTAGATGCTGTAGGTTGTTTACTGTGACAAGAATTTTCCCGAGCAGATGTGGACAGATGGTGTTGATGGTGCATCGTGCCTAAACACTGTTCCTGTCAATCTTCTGAGTCACATATTTCTGCTTCATCATGTTCTTTGATATGGTTTAGTTATAAAAAGTTATTTCACCTCAGTAATTAAGTTCATAGGAGTAATCATAGTTTATGTGAAGTTAGTTTAGGTATGTTCCGAACTACCTGCGACAGGCGAAGCAGCGCTGTTGTCCTCTCCCCCAGAGTGCAGAAACACATCCAGGGCTTCGTGGTCAGACATGTCCATCAGATCCATCTGCTCCAACATGTCCACGTTCACCTCCATGGACGACATGCTTCCTATTGGCTCTGGACACGACATGAGACAGCGAGATATCAGCCTCAAACAGGATTGAGGAGGGCAGCAGCAAGGGGCTGAGTCCAGGAAGACAGCTACTTTAACTTTTTTCTGTCCAAAATGTACCAAGCAGAAGCAAATGGGCACATTCAGGCTGGATGGCATTTGAAATGAGTAAGCTTGTGTACATAAAACATTTTGTTTACCTTGTGATCTAAAGCGTAACCACAATGGATTGTGAGGCATCACTATATGCTATACATGAAGGCGACAAGCAGCATCTACAACATTGTTAAAATAGGTTCACGTTTTTTCTACATACTCCTAATGCTCACATGCCCATATGTGCATTGAAAGAGTAATTGGTTGTTTTAGTTTTCCTCTTATTCATACTGGCAATGAGAAGATCCCTTTCTGATGCAATCCCAATTTCAGAGATGTGTGGAAAAAAATCTTCATTCCTAATTTTACACCAGAATGCATTCTTTAGTTCAACTAAAGCTAATATGAGTAACTTCCAGTGTTACGGCAAAAAAATCCTCATAGAGTTTCTCTAGACTTCTGCTACTAACACAAGACTGGTACATACTGGACTGTGGCTTTCTACTCAATTTGACCATCTTAGAGATTTTTACACCTATATGGTATTTGCATATGTATAGAGATGTTTTTTGTCTTGGGCTACTGTTTTTGAGGTGTTCTTATTACTGTTTTATAAGTCCTGTACGTTGTATGTCACCACTTTTAACCGCAACTGCATTCCCCCATGTGGGATAATAAAGTTTATCTATCAATCAACAGTTCTTTTGCTCGGATCATAATCATTTAATGAGTTTGTAAACTTGGAGTGTTTCCCCCTTGGTGTGATCTCATATCACACAGAGAAAAATCCAAGCAAACCAAAAGGCATTGTTACCAACTGAGTGAGATTTCTCACTCAGCTTACTCAAAAGTACAGAACATGGGGAGAAGGTCCTGTGCAACTCTCCGACTAGCTTCCACTACTGCTATGCAAGGCGCTGCAGTTGATGTGCTCTGCAGCATTGCAGCCTACAAAGTGTGAAAACGCCCTTAGACTGCTTCACTTTAACTTTTGCTGTACTTTATAATAGATTTTTGCACAGAACGATGACTGTGGACTTTGACCCCCATCACTAACATTGACATTGTTTTAGGAAGGGATACTTTCATTGCCAGTATGGAGGAATATGTGAAAATAATAAGTGCCAATAATATCTCTTCTGATCCACATATCAGCTTGTGAGTATTGATTTGAGGCAGACTTTAAAAACATTAACCTTTACTGTAAGTGGACGGATTCAGCAGCTAAAAAGCTTCCTGCAGGAGAATTCAAATTAAAACATCCACTTTTTACTGGTTAAAAGTATTACGATCAAGTTAGGAAGTCATTTATCCTCATGTTAACCAGATCTAAATTTGAGGGCTGGGTAAAACACCAAATTCACCAAATTCATGTACAGTGGAATGAAAGATCAGCGTGGCCACAAAATACAATGAACCCAGCACCAGCACATTAAAGGAATAATAAATAACATTAACACAACAGTACAGAACAAATGAAAGCCATTCAAACTGATCTTAAATCAACTTTATATTCAACATAAGATTATTGTTGTTAATTCAACAGTGTTATCATGATTGTTATGACATGCAGTGGGACAATATATAGGAAAGCTAGGGGAAATAAGAGTGGTTAGCTTTTTTCTGATTTCTTTGTTAATGTTTTATATAATTATGAACCAGCATTAAAACTATCAAACCAGCTTGTGGTTTACACGCTACTAAACCAGCAGTACACAACAGTGACTGTAACAACAGTAAGTCCTCTTCATCCCAAGCTAATGGGCTAATAAAGTCCTGGATTCACCACCTTGCAGGGGTACAAAGCCCCCTGTTCACTATCATGATGTGCTGCATGCGTCACAAACAGCCAGTGCACTGTGGGGATGAAAGGGGACGGGCGGCAGAGTTGCGAGCACAACAGGAAGAAGGGAGGTGATTGGTCGGCGCACAGCAGTGAGAGAAGATGCCATTGGCTACCGTACCTCAAGGAAATGAGGAGAGCAGAGGGGGGCGGCACAGGGAGAAGAAAGAGTGAAGAAAGAGAGAAAGAAGGGGAATGTTATTTCCCATAGAGACTGGACAAAAGTCTCCCCCCTGTTCTTTAAACAGCAACACAAGATCACACACAGACAGACAGACAGACAGACAGACAGACAGACACACACACACACACACACACACACACACACACACATCCAGTGAGTGTCAAGTTTTCAGATCACTCAACTTTGGCAATTCATCTGAAAGTCCATAATCTCACACACACATAAGTTGATGCCATGTATATAATGTAACATACAAACCCAGATGGATTTATTGCCCATAAACACACACAAAAAGAGATTTTGTGTATTTAAACTTACACACAAACAGAATCACTCCAGCACACACATCCAGTAATATAGCATTTTTCTTCTTCTCTCTTTTTCTTCTGGAGACACAGCAGTGGTGTTTTCAGTGACACGTCTTAGTAGAACAAGGGACTAATGCTCGCTAATGACTTCACAGTATGCAGCCTCTTCTCACATGCATTTCCATATCTCGCCTGTCAGCTATGCAATTACCACCACATAGCAGCTATTCACCCTCCTTAAACATAGTATGGAGGGTTTAGTTTACCAGACCCAAATAGAGCCTTCTCTCCAGCACACGCCTAAAAATAAACAAACACATACACTACAGCTATCTAGTGAAAGACTTGGTCCAGAAAGCACTGTGTTGAGAACATCATTTCCATGTGACTGCCTCTAACATGTTCTTCTTTTAGCCCTACTGTGACCTTGCCTAAAAGGTTCTCCTGCTGGGAAGGGCTGTTTGTGCCTGCAGTCAGATTGCTGAGAGTATTTGTGTGTGTGTGTGTGTGTGTGTGTGTGTGTGTGCATGTGTGTGTGTGTGTGTGTGTGTGTGTGACAGAGAGAGTGTGTATAAGACTCTTGAGACTGGCTTTTGATGGCGCAGTGGCTCATGACATCCACAGCCCTTTCTCTCTTTTTCTTTCAGTTCATTCCCTGTATCTCTCTCTCCTCTTCCTAAATGTCTCCAGCATTATATTTGCTCCTCAGTGGTTATGCCCGGCTGCAGGGATTTGTAGCTGTGTGAGAGATTATTGGCCCTACTTAAACGATCTATAGTGCATGGTCTGAGTGCATTAAGGGAGCGTCCATCTCTACTTTTGCTCGTCAAACGGTGCATAATCTGGTTGCAAGAAAGGCACAGAGGGCAAAGGGGTTGTATTCTGCCTCTTAATGGATCATAGGTGTGTTTTGGCGGTTTTAAACCTATGATAGTGTCATATCCCTTCCCACCTGCACCTTGTGCATTGCTATTTCAATGGCGGAATCCGGAAATTGGAGAAGCAAGTGGACCCTTAGTCTCTGCCGACTCCCAGTCCTCTGTCACTTCAACAACTCTATGTGATTGCATATGAGCAAATGCACTGATAATTGTGCAAATACTGTTTAACTGGGGAGAAGGAGGAGCCCTGCTTCACACCCCTGTCTGTGTAACAAGCAGAGTCTATGGGAATTGTAAACCCCCTTACATTGGCACATGTTACAATCTGAAAATTACAGGCTTTTAACAGCACTGCACCATTGACTTTAGACTGGGTTTTTGTTGGTCTATGGCAAAATCACGTTCTGATGCCTCAATGGACCTGAGCAAACATCATTTTCTGACCAACTGTATAGTCTGAAACTAGCAAAGACAGTTTTTTGGTGTAAGAGGGCCTGCAATGTGTTGTGTGTTATGAAGCTCTCACACTGTTAATTTCAGATGTATTTCACCTACATTGTGATCTGCACATCCTCTGTAACTAATTACAAATATTCTTATAGCAATCATGACTGGTTGATTTGAATTGGTCTGTTGAGGATTTTTGTTAAAGAGCCCACATGCTTTTCTGTGAATCACATCATTTGAAGTGTGAAGCCTAAATGTAAACATCTCTTCTGTCATTTTACCATGAATGACTGTAGGCGACATGAGATTCTAACTATGAGCTAATGAGCTGTGAACATTTCACTCTCCGCACCTCAAACCTGGCTGCGGTGATTGTTTTTGTCATAGAGATTAAGAAAAAACACTGATAAAAAAAAGAAAAAGCCATTTTGATTGACAGCGAAAACATAAGCCTCTCTCACTCCTTAAGTCTCTTTCCTTTCGCTCCATCTCTCCTCCTTCCTTACTGCTCCACAATCCTCTCTAATAAGCCATTTCCAGAGGATTAAGGGAGCAGGATAGATGAGCAAAAGAAAAAGGAAAATCACACTGAAAACTCTGGGCCAGCAGAGTCCAATACATCTTTCAGTGCAGTCTGCATATCTCATGCAGTCCCTCATTTCAGCACATCCTTTGGGTATTTTAGCACAGGCTTTTGGCAGTAATACATGAGGTAAACTGCAGCAGGATTCTATTACAATCCCAGTGGAAGACTACACTTATATGGCGTGGTGGCATTTTTCAGAGTAATGGCTCTACTTGTGTGTTTAGGGACAGGCACTCAGTGTGTGGAGGCTCGCTGCAGAAAGCTATTATGCCTCAATCTTGTGATATGCAGTTGAAGTGTGAAGGTTTCAGCTGATGATATCAGGACAGTGGAATTAATTCATTTGAATGCTGGATGGATTTGCATTCACCCTCGAATAAGTAACAGACACCACAACCTGACCCTCATCTTTTTCCTATTTCCCTTAGCAGGCCTCAGACCAAACAGAAATGTTGGATGTCGAGCTGTTTAAATATAATCAAAGAGCATGACTAAGGGATTTGAAGAACTCCTGACCTCACCGCTCCTCCTCTTCCTCCTCCTCACCTCTCCTCTCAGCGATCTGCAGGTAGCCAGTGGACAGGTACTGCTCCATGTCTTGCTGGAAGGCCTCCTCAAAGAACTTCTGCCTCTCTTTCAGCTTGACCTGCGGGGCTGGGGCCCCTCCCTGTTCGGCCCCAGGGACTCTCTGTGCGTGCTCCGCGTCTAGCTCCACTAGGACACAGAAAGAGGAAAGTTTTTAAAGTTTGAAAATAGGGTTAGGTACAGGTCATGAGGCAGAAACATGGAAAAAGAAAGCACTTAATGACAGAAAAAAACACAGAGAAGGAGCAATCCTTAACATATCGTTAAGATTCATAGTCATGTCTCAATTTAGTTTGTTTACATACAGGAAGAAGAAAACATTGCCTCTTTTTTTAAATACATTCAAAACTAAATACGCTTACAAAACTCTTTCATCTGAAATTAATGAGTACTATGAGAGAACTCAATCTTTCCTGAGGCAGAATGATGTAGAGCTCCACAGCAATCACATATCCTGCATTTCACCCCACTACTGGGACTCAATACTCTGCCTCCTGTGGGTTGCACAGGAGGGACCACACTCACTGAAGTCTCATGCATGCACCTTCCTCTGCTGCACGCACTTCAGTAAGCCACGACTCGTCTCCTGCTGCCAGTGTCCCCTGCCATGCTGTGGCATTAAAGGGATGAAAATGTATCACTGCTGCCTAGGAAAACAATTAACTGCTAAGTTTGCGGTGTACTTTCATGAACTTTAAGATGAAAAGGTCATTCAGTCATCAAGTAGTCAACGAGCTTGATATACATTAGGGGGAAAGGGTGAAAGGGTTTGTTATACAGTCTATGGTTATATACGATGCATAGTTAAATGGCCTTGTATTTTCTCTTGTAAAAAACAAGAGACAATTTAACATGCTGAACAGGGATCCCCCCTACAGATATTAACTGTATTTTGATTGGTCGTGGCAGTTTCAGGCTGCATTCACACTAAATCAGGCAATGTGGTGATTCCACTTAAATGGCCCATTTGCATGATGCCATCTTGTGAACTTTAACTCCCAGTGTAGCACAAAATAGACCTATATTTCACAATTTTTGTTTTCCGTCGGAGCATTTTTATTTTTAACATTTCCAACCGCATTGGAAGGCTGTGCCTCGTGCTGGAGCTTGCCACAGGAAATACGCTACCAAACCAAGAATTGTTCCAACGAGAAAATCTGGGCTGCTGGGGTGTTTCATTTTTTATCCTCATAGTTTTTAAAACTTTATTACACAGTTGTTTTTTGGCCCCTGTCCCATGGCAGTAATAGAGGCAGCTATGTTTACTGTACTCTCTGGCCAACTCTCTGGTTACATGATTGACGACCGCAGCGTGATGTCAGATTATGTTTCTTGTTGATTCTGTTTGAAAGTTTTTACTGCAGGTCATGTTTTTCTGACATTCCGTGTAAGTCCCTCCTATACCAAAGACATTTTCGCCCTAAAAAGCCTGATATTTGGTGTGAATGCAGTCTGAGAGGTCTGTACGGACAGGGCGGGAGGGGGAAGAACATATTCAAGAGACAGGGTGATAGAAAGCATGATAACGAAGCACTGCGGTGTACATGTGTGCATGTGTGTGTGTGTGTTTGTATTGCTGCAGCCTGGAGTCTCAGACAGGCTGTCTCTTTAGTTCACTTGTCTCCCTCTGATAGATGGCAGCATTATATAAGACCCCACTGACACTAACAACTGTGGCAGGAGCTGGGCCACTACACAGAAAATGTCTCATATGTCCCATGTTTTTGATACTGGGTCAATAGGAACAAAAAGCAATTTAGGGAATTATGAGTTTTAAAAGATGCCTTGCCAATTTGAATTGACTTCTGTTTAGGTTTATGCTCAATATAGTGTGTGCTTGAAAAATGATGTCACGATGCTTAGCTGTGTACCTCTGAATGTTTGTGACTAGGAGCCTGCAGCGCGTTTTCACCATAATGTGAAAAGAAGAGGCAGTTTGCAGGAGGGTGTGGGAAACCATGAGTGATCGCTTTGTCAAAGCTATGATGATGATGATGATGATGATGATGGCTGTCCCAGTTCATTAAACATAGAGAGGTGGACATTAACTTCGACTTAGCACTAAGCAATTCACAATAAACATTAATAATAACAGTGAACAGATGCAATGTTTGGCAGTGCATTGATCTTTACTATCGTTGTTAGACAGCCTATACTTTCCTTTACTACTCTCTATACTTCTCCTCCACAACTTCTTGCTTATTGAAAGAATATTTTGTTTGTACGCCCCCTGGTGTTTCAGAGAATACTGCAATGAAAAACACATTCAGCTTAAACATCTCTGTGCTTAATCATATCTTGTGCACCATCTGCACAGGTCTGCACCACAGTGTCTTGCACAAGTATATAAGCCGGATGCAGTGGGTGGTTAGGTGTCTTGATCAAGGGCACTTTAGTTTGTGACCTGTTAGTCCTAGGATTCAAACTAGCAACCCTTTGGTTACTAGGTCGATTCTCTAACCTGTAGGATTGACCCCCAGAAAAGGGGGCATTTGTCCAGGAGAGGGCGCCTGCTCGGTCGTAGGTTGAATGACTTAGTATTTTTGTTGCGGTTTGTAAACACAACATTCAAAGTTGGCCCCTGCTTGCTAGATTTGCATTTATTTGGCACACCATTTTTGTAGCTTCCTCTTTCATGATACAATCTGTCCTCCAGTTGTTACATTTTTAAAGAGTCCAGTTCTCAAACCCTGCAGGCATTCGCTGGGGACGGCCAGAAAAGTTCTGAACAAAGCAAAATGACAAAGAAAAAGACAAAATCCAGGCAGAGGAAAGATAGACAGCACCACACACTTCTACTCTGACATACTGTATGTAAATACAACAACTAGGCCTTCTTAAAGCCATTGAACCTTTTCTATCATTCATGAATCTGGCTGCAGTATTTAAAGCCACAAATAAACTGTATTGTGAATAAAAACAATGGTGAAAACATGATGAAGACAGCAACCCACAGTACAACAAAACCAGTGACATGTTATTAAAACCAGCAATGGTACACATGTATCACTGAACAGACAGACAGAGAACAGACACACAGAGGTCAGTGGTTGATTAGTTGTCTGGTACAATTTTCGGCATTACCTCCTCAGGACTATTTGCATTTACATCCCAGGTCATATTGAGCTGTCTGTCTGTCTTACACAGCTCTGCACTACTCTCTGACTTTCCTCTGTGTACACCAGCCCCCCCAAAATCAATACAGTGCTTGAGGAGTGTTAACTGTACTGCAGGATCAGAGTGGGCACCCTCACACAGACCTGATAAAACATGCTGGGCCCTGAAGGAGGCTCGCAGCAGATGGACACACACAAATACAAAAAGGGCAACAATGAGGTCCCCCCAGAGCTCCCTCGTGATGAACACCACACCAGCATCCCTCTGAGAATCGGAAAAGAAAAGCTCCTGGTCTCTATGTCATTCCTCACTCAGTGTCTAATTTATCTTCTTTATCTGACGAGTCGTCTTCTTCTCCATCCCTCCCTCATCTTTCCCTCCGGACTCTGTCCTATCCTCTCTGTTGGCTGGTGTGTGTGTGTGTGTGTGTGTGTGTGTGTGTGTGTGTATGTCTTGTAGAGACTGCTCAATTAGATTATGGGCCTCAGGGAAGCTTTGTTCAGATTGTCAAGCATTGTGTGGGGTTAGTAACAGAGGAGAGAGGGAGCGAAGGAGAGAGCAGGCAGTGCGTTTAGTTATAATTAGGGTTCGCGGACAGACAGCATTAATGATGGAGCTAGATCCTGTCTTTGTATCTCTCAGTCTCTAATCAAATTTTCAATCCATTATTAGCTTGAGACGTCTATTTATTTAGACCATCTATGTACCTGATGAGTGTGTGCTCCCATCTGACTGTCTGCCCGTCTAAACCTGCTCTTCTTTTGTCCATCAATTCCACAATCAGTGTTGCTAAGAAAGTCGCATTCTTCACAATTTATTCAAATATAAAAGAAAGGGCAAAAAGAATCCAGAATGCCAAATTATTATAAAACCAAAAAGCCTCTTAACCTCAGCAAGACATTAAGAATAGATACTAGTGATGGTTAATGTCAGTATCTCCCTCAAATACTCAGATAAATGTCACTTGCTACGTTTAATGATGAGCTTTTTCTTAAAAATCTGCCCAGGCTTCTTTAGAACATAAACCCAGCTGTCGTATACATTTCTCTCCTTGCTACCTCTTTTATTACAAATCTCTCCGTCCTCCCACTTCCTTCTCTTGGTCTTTTCTTCATCATCATCTACCAGACAACCATATCCTGCTACGCATGTTAGTGGAGCTACGCTGGCTATTTTTAGCTCTCGCTCATATTTAGCCCGCAGGATTAAGTTTGCACTGATGACTTTAGTGTAGGAGCACAAGTCATTAAGTCAGAGCAATTCTCTCCTCGCGGGCTGTGCTGCACATACAGCTGCACAGACATAACTTCAGATTCATGTGCACATGTTGGAGTGGAGTTGTAATGGCACAACACCAACACCGATGCTACTACACACTTTGTTACATGATTCATGTACAATGGTGAATGAGCGAACGTGCAGACATACACATCTGGGGATGATTCATAGGAGATAAAGCAATTGCATTATGTTACAGCAGATGATGAAATTACATCATTTCATTCAATTACAAAGACAAATGTTTTGGCACTCGTGTGGAATAGCTGCTACAATCTAAAACTGAACAAATGAGGTAGTAGAAAGAGGTAGAGAAAAGACAAAATCATAGCGTAAAGGTCACAAAGTCTCAACAGCAGCAATGAGTTTCCTGTAATAATGTTTTCAAAATAATAATTTTCAAAATAACTGGAAAACTTTCACAAGAAACACATAAAGGGAAAATTCTGGTGTACTACCTGAGGTTGTACTCGTGTTACTTGGTGCGTCTGTTCCCGCAATCATGATTCAGGCCAAAAAAAAAGAAAAAAAAAAAGAAGTGATATACTGTCCCCTCACAGGCTGTTTCTTTTGCTTGGAAGCTCAGCAGGCGACAGCACACACCGTGTACTCACAGAGCTGTTCTCACTTCTCCACTGCGTGACCCAAAACCCCAGGGGAAACAAAAAAGAACATAAATGACATTAAATAATCTTGTTCTGCCTGTTCATATGGCTATTTGAGCAGACAGATCGATGTGAAATGAGACTTTTGATGTAATTACACTCATGTCTGTTTTCGGCGGTAGAGAAATGTCTGGTATGTGCTCTGCAAATGCAGGAAGCAGAAGCCACAGGAAAACGGGTGGTATGTCAGGGTAGGCGTATGTGTGTAAGTGTGCATGTGTGTGTGCGTGGGTGATCAAGAACCTGTTTTATATACCTATTTTAATGAACACGTAGAAAACATTTACCTGCTATATTTAACCACTGTCTGTTTTTTTTTTAAATTTCCCTTGTGTTTACAAGTGCTTGAGTTTGTGTCTGAAGCAGAACTGTGAATGTGTGTCCATATATAGAAACGCAAAGAGCCTCAATCACTTTATTTGCAGCTATTGTGTGGCAAGAGAAGTAGATAAAGATCACAGATGAAAAGGAGAGAGGAAACGCGCCATCAAGGGCAATTCAAATCTTTAGGATTCAAGTCGAGCTTTGGATTTGACTAAATGGAGTAATTTTCTCACAGCTTGGATCAGAGAGCAAAAATGCAAGTCTTAAGGTTTAAGTGTTCATCATGCAAGCTTGGTCACCACATCTCTTTTACACAGGAAATGCTCTTTTAGGGTTGCTTGCAACAGAAACTTTTATATCATCAAGGACATTCAAGACTCAAATTTTTGCAGCACTAATCTTAATTAGAGCGCTTTCAGAATTTTGTTTAGTAAGATTTCTTACTTACGTATAAAGAATATTGAGTTAAATCGCTGACAGACTTAAATGACCGTAAATAACAAGTAACACTAACAGCCTCCTTTTCAAATGGAAATATATTTCTTTGGGAGTCATCAACAGCCAATTCAGAGCTGGTCCCCACATTCACTTACACTTTGTAGTGTACTTCACATATCAGGTGCTGCCGGAGCCGGCGCCAGTGGAGAGAAGGTTACGTTTGAAGCCTCGGTGGACAAGCGATTGGATGGACGGTTGGATGAAAGTGTCACCGGCCAGTTTGCCTTTAAAGCCTGCCACAGGAGCAGGACTAGAGCCAGCTTTTGTGTTTCTGTTTGTGCAGACAGTATTAGACTTGCAATGGTCCTCTGAGGCTGTTTGTGTATGTGGGCACAAAGCCTTTCTCTTTTCCCAGTTTATAAATCCTTGATTCCTTTCCTTGCCTCCTCTCTTCGCGTCTTAAGCCTCACTTACGCTCCCTTTACGTAAGAAAACCACCAACAGTTACCATTTTAGGTTATGTAACTGTCACTAACAACGTTCCCAAAGCATCCTTTACGTTGGCATAGATGTAACGCAGTTAATCCAGTAGAGGGCAGCTCAGCTCACAGCAACATCGACGGTGGAGGAGGTTTTAATGATGTGCTTATTAAAGCAAAAGTGGAGGCAGCATTGTTGACGGTGGCGGTCTGTAAGGCCATTGAAAGGGCATTGTTTGTAAGGGCAGCAAAGTACGACCCATATTTACGTTTTAGACTGCCCTTCCCCTGTCCTTCACCCAGCACAACGGGGTTTGTTTCAAACAAAAGTTAACAATGTGATTTTAACATCACGGAACTTGAGTGCCTTACCTTTTGTGCATCACGTACCTATTGTTACTTTCGGTAGTCCTGTCACCCTCGTAACTACTTCACTTCCGGTATTTATATGTAAATTTATTTACTCTTTAAACTGTCTTTTATAACGCCTTTCCAGGAAGTTTTTTGCCCAAAACATAGATCAGTGGTTGGGCTTTGGGAACATGTTTCAACATTTTATGACATTTTATAGACCAAAAAACGAATTGATTAATGGAGAAAATCAATATATTAATTGACAATGAACAAAATTGTTATAAATCTTTTTTTCCCACTTATATCTCAACAATTATTCCACCTTTCTTAAACCTTGTTCATTGTGTCCTATGGTCCTGTCTCACTTGAACTATTCCCTGTACTGCTCCCACAGTTTCTAGTGGTGCTTTTAGACGTAGTGTATCCTCGATTATAACTCCCTCGGGAAGCTTCCTCATTCCTCAAGATACAATTTAGGAAATGGGACATCCATCAAGATGGATCGCTGAGATCAATTTACAGGTCACAATCATTGACTCTTAAAATCAATGATGTAGTTTCCATGACCTCAACCATTGGTTTGTTGGGTCTGGCTTAGAAGCTTTAAGGTGGCATTTTGGTTGTTGCCAGCTTGGTTTTTGGATGTCGCCATATATTTTTTTTGCAATCAGCACAGTCAACAGCCACAATGTTATCAGCTAACTCTAGCGCAACTTAGCTAGCTTGGAGCATCAGTTATTCAAAATAAACAGCAGAAATTTTCAAGCATTTCAACAAAACACACTACAGATAACTTGATGAACTAAAAATGCACTGGGAAAAGGTCAAAGAAACAAAACCCCACAGTGTGCTGCGGTAGTGAGCTGTGAAATGGAAAAGACTCAGAGAGAGACAGAAAGAGTAGTGCGTGGTGTGTAGAGGGTAAATGTTTTCATCCATGTGTCATACTTATAGAAAGAGATGCCAAGAGAAGAGAAACATGGCCACCAGGCGTGACCTTGAAGTCAAATGGGAAGAGGTGACAGCATTTTAAACACTTTGAAAAACACTTATGTGATGTCAAGGTCTGTTTTGCCTTGAATCAACTGAGACACTGCATTTATTTTGAAAACTGCGGCATTTTTTTAAGCATGGATGTAACTCTCATAGTCATTATTCATGAGCTCCAATTATCTTTTTTTTCTCCTCCTATTTTGATTAACGCTCAAACAATCCATCCACGATCTCATTATAGCTGTTTCATACACTTTACATCATGCTAACTCACCAAACAGATCAAACGTTCAATATCTGATATAAAAATCCCCCCTTGTTCTACCCGTCACTTTAAATTAGCTGTCTGGTCTCAGATGGATTTGTTTCCGTTTGCTTATAAAGGCCTAATATTTCATTCTGAGACAGCAGCGCGCAGCCTGAAGACCAAGAGGCAGGCCTGACAGTGGAGAGACAGCCACTGCTTCTTCTTCTTCTTCTTCTTCTTAAGCCCTGCTCACTCAGCCATGGTATTTTTAGATTCTGTCCGCCTCGCTATATCTCTCAAGTGCTCAGGTTTCCGCCAAAGGCAGCCCCTTTGCTGTAAATAACACACAATGACTTCTTTCCCTCTGTCGCACAAACACACCCATCAGAATTACTTGCATGCTAAGTGACAAAATGTGCATGATACAGAAGCTGTGTTTACCAGATGGATTGTGAACTTTCTGTGTGTAAATGAAGCATAGTTAAGCATGCACGGGTGACTGGGGGGAATTACACACAATAACAGAGAAGTAGTGAGTCATTATTGTGGTTGAAGTGTGATTTAACAGAGTATTCCATCCAGTCATTTATCTGTATACCTGAGTACAATGACCCGTACAGTACATACGCACTCTGCTGGCCTTGCAACGACACTCATCATCAAACCGATCATCCTGCTGCTCTGTGACTCACTAACACACACACACACACACACACACACAGAGTGCACATTCACAGCTCAAACTCCCACCCCACACACACACGGCCAGCAGTTTCTCCTGCCCTTGTTTCACGGTCTATCTCTTCCCTCCTGTCGATAACACCTGTCTGTTGTCGCTCTGTCTGCTGAACACCAGTGGCAGCTTCATGAGGTTCCAGTCCAATCTTTGCAAGCTGTAAAACATCAGCTGCCATCTGTGAAGCTGGGAGACTGTGTTTGGCACTGCTGCTGTTTATCACAAAAATAATAATAACGTGGTGCCATCTGAATGAATATTTATCTCAAGAAAGACACAATGATTAAGTTAGTGTATGTATTAGCTGTCTTGCACATTTAAATCTTATTCCAGGCCCCCGACAGTCTTCCAGCATGTCAGTGTTATTTGTTGTAATTTGTTGTATAAGTTTGTTGTCTTAAAAACTTTTGCCTTGAGGATAAAAGATTGAAACTGCAGCTACAATCATTTTGTTGAATATGGTGACATTTTCAAGTGCAAAACATATACAGTGGTTTTCTGCAATATTGAACAAATGATATTCAAAATGCCTGGCTGCAGGCTTTACTTTATTCTAATTTGCATGGAAACTTATGTGAACTTTCTCGTAAAATTCACATTCAGACTGAAACCATGTGTGACATAAATGAGCCATTTCTGGTAACTGAAGGCGCCTTAGACCAAAAAAGACAAATAAATATGACATCTTATCACCTTAGTAGGAAATTGTCTTTTTCAAAGTTAGGGCAAGAACCAGAATATTTTGTGTGTGTAAACTGATTACTTATTCTTATTATGTACGTATTGCTTTTGCAATCGTGTGTCAGTTGAGCTTTAAACTGCAGGATATAAGAGACAGTGGAGGGCTGTGTTGCAGAGCGGACTACACTGTACACTACATGAAGTGTGGGTGTTGAACCGAGTTTACCACACAGTTTGTGGTTCTCTTCATGTTTTCCTTGACCCTGCAACAACAGAGAGCAATTTCTTTGTGGTTTGTGGTTTTTGTTGATTTATTTTCCCAATACTGTTCACAGAATAACATTTTAACCTTCAGATCTCGAGTTGTTTTTAGTTAGTTCAAGATACATTTTGCACTCAATAAACTTTTAATAAAAAATGTGCCAGTGCAACTGTGTCAAGGGACTTCAGGATTTGAAATATAGCTCAGCTATATATCTGTTCACAGTAAAGTCGTCACCAGTTCTGAAAAGATTGATTTATCGATCAGTTGTCAATTATTAAATAAATCACCAGCAATTTAAATTGGTTTTAGTATGATTTTAAGAAAGAAAAAAAAGTCGAAATTCCAGCTTCTTAAATTTGAATATTTTCTGTGACAGTAAGCAAAAATATTTTTGAATGGGTTCTTTGCCTTTTGGAACATTTTTCACAATTTTATGACATTTTATAGACCAAAAAAACGAATTGATTAATTGAGAAAATAATCATTATATTAATCAACAATGAAAATAATTGTTATTTGCAGCTCTACTTGTAACTTTATAAGGGGTGTTGTATGCAAACTAAGAATGAAAATATAACCACAAAACCTCAAATAAATCCTTAGAATATCTTACTGCTACAACCTATCATACATCTAAACAGTTTTATTTTTTACTTCTAGTTGTCTCCTTCCCCACAATACTGTAAAACACAAGTCTCAGGACAGACATTTCAAATACTCACAGCGAATAGATGCCTACTAATGTGGCAGTGCAGTGATGTACTAACACAACTGTCTCTTTATATGCTAAGCACTCACAGCTGGCACGCATGCAGAAACAAGTTTTTGCTGGTTTGTAATCAAATGAGTGTTTGCAATGATGCAGCAGTCAATGATGGGTATCTAATGAGGGGCCTTGTTGAGAGGAAATGAATACAATAAAATACTGAGAATGCGGCAGTGGCATTTTGAATTCAGATTGACTGTGACTGCTGCTGATCTATTTGATGGAATATTAATGTTATTTATTAATGTTATTGAATCATATACACTCATGGAAAAAATGATTAGACCACCCTTGTTTTGTTATTGTTCATTTTAATGCCTGGTACAACTAAAGGCACATTTGTTTGGACAAATATAATGATAACAACAAAAATAGCTCATGAGTTTAATTTAAGAGCTGATATCTAGACATTTCCCATGGTTTTCTTTATAATAACCAAAATCATTAGCAAGAAAACCATGGAAAATGGCTAGATATCAGCTCATAAATTAAACTCTTATTGTTTGTTATTGTTGTTGTTATCATATTTGTCCAAACAAATGTGCCTTTAGTTGTACCAGGCATTAAAATGAACAAGAAATTCAAGAAAACAAGGGTGGTCTAATCATTATTTCCATGACTGTATATCAGCCTGGAATCATGAAACAGTGTGTTGTGATGTTTAGTTACACTTGAAATACTCTCCATGCTTGAAGCTGTGTTTTGAAGATAATGTGTGGAGAACAGTCAGGAGCTTGTTAAGTATTTGCTTGGTCCGCATGATTCATGACCGCATGCATCAAGTTTCTATCTCTTTCACTTCCATCATCTAGACCTCATTGAGTGGGAGTGAAACACATATTAAAGCAGTTTTACTAACTACACATGTAACCAGGCAACAGCACACCAACATGTGAGGCGAAGCTCAGTGGGAGGGAGTTCCTCCTGCTAAGTCATTCACAGCCTGAGCACCACCAGAGGAGAGAACATTTCTCATTAACAATTATGACTGATTGTATATTAAATGATACCATGCAACTTCAGAGACCACATATAACACTAACGGCGCATTACACGGCCCGGAGAGATGTGATTAATTCCTTTTGACCGATTCCACGTATGAACACGTTGACTAATGTTCCGAAACAACAAGCTGCCACTGTTATTTACCTGCTCTACTGTCTGTCAATTGGTCACACCCAAATAACAGGAGGATAGGGAGACATAAATTGCTTGGACAGAGTGAAATGTGTGCACAAACACACACACACAAACACACACACACACACACACACATTAATAGATGTACTGGATGGGTCACGACAAGGCCTAGCAGCAAATTAGAGGTGTCAGCTAGCAGCACAAGCATCCACAGTAGAAGGCTGTACAGTGGGATTAGGAATGTACCAATTAGAAGTGTGAGGAGGGGTGAAGGAAATGTCCTCTGTTATTGTCCTTATGTGTTGTTAAAAAACTTTGTGTGGCTCTTTTTGGTTCTCTAATTGAGCTTTTGTACTATAAATCAGTCGCTTCTCGTAAAAAAGAACTCTAATAATTCCCTAAAATGTAAAGTTCTCACACTCAACATCACATCATCTATAACCCCAGTGATAAAACATGGTTGTGTATATTGCCCTGGCCTCTCCTCAGCTCTAATGTTGCTGATGCTTGAATGCCGAGGAGATTCTGGCAATTTTACACTGAATGCACTGCAGGGGATTTAAATGCAGCCTCAGTCTGCATCATCTAAAGAGCTTAAAGCCAGATTTGATAAAACCCAGGCAGCTAACGGAGCATTTCTGCTCTAAAGTAATCAAAGCAGCAGCAATATCAGCTGTTTGGGCTTTATTGGGTAGAAAATAAACACAGCTTAGGTGAGTGAAGAAAAATCATGACCTGAGTCTTAAATTACTGCAGCAACTTTTGGTAAAGAAAATGTAATCTGACCTACTGTGACATACCTGATATTTGGTCTTTTAACAATATGTTGTTTAAAAGACCAAAGGCATGAGTGTAAATGCTCGAACAAAGACATATAACAAACACACACACATTAACACACACATCGACAGTTACATAATATGACACATTGTTATGACTGCAGTCTGAATTTCAAGGTGCATTCATTATTTTGCCTCTTTTAATCTCATTTGATACGACAGTGAAGAAGGGAAACTGTCTTATGATTTTAAATGATCTGAGATATATCACTGTCTTGTTGCTGCAGAAGCACACAGCAAGCAGCTGCACTTAGCCCTGGGATGTGTGGCCATGTCTGCATGCTTGTTTTGTTCTGAAGTGAATTTGTTCCAAAATCTAAATATTGTGGGTAGAAAGGCCCGAAGCAGAGGCGATGGAGGAGACTGTGAGCAAATGTACTCCATGGAGGCAATGTGAATATATACATGTATTCTTATTTCCTTTTAAAGCTTTTTGCTTCCCACTGCCAGCTGACATTTACCTCAAAATATTTCCATTGCTGCAAGGCATCTGGCCTTTTAAAATGTGTATATTCAAGCGTACAGTGAATGTGTATGTTGCAGCATGCAGAAACACGTCTACACCAGCAGGGGCCAGATGGTTAGAAAGGTCAGAAGCAGATGAGATAAAGGGTATGGAACATATCCAGACAATGCATTAGCTGGTTATATGAATGCACATTAACACCAAGGTGGAAACTCAGCATTGGGGAAAAAAATAAATATATTATGCTTGACAAAAAGCCACTTTGGATTCATCAGAGAGAATAGTTGGTGGTTTTGTAGAACCAAAACAACTCAAAGCAGAGGGAGCTGGAGGAGAGTTTTGTTGGATTTGCACCAGAGACTGATGGTAGAACCTTTTAGTCTAGAAAGTGGATATGAACATTTTACTCTTCAGAAATTAGGCCAAAGTCTTTCTGAGTCATGAAATATTGATGCATATGCATAACAAAACTTTTACGGTCAAAAGAATGGGAGGTTCAGAACTCAACGGCTATGGGTCTGATGATGATTCAGCCTCAGGAGGCAGGGGCCATTATACCTGGTGTGGTCCACTGCTTAGTGCCTGAAATGTACTCACCAGCACTTCTAATCATTGCCTAAATCAGTTCCCTACTTCTT
Source organism: Centropristis striata (assembly GCF_030273125.1). Lineage (NCBI taxonomy): Eukaryota > Metazoa > Chordata > Actinopteri > Perciformes > Serranidae > Centropristis > Centropristis striata. The sequence goes on from NC_081530.1 coordinate 26,033,436, forward strand.
ATTGCTTATCGCCTCCTCCTGGTGAGTCAAAGTGCGTAACAGCACTAAAAGGCCTTCTCATCATCCAGTTTAATCTGTAGGCCAACAGAAGCCGTAATTTAAGTTGGTTAATTGTAGAATACTCATTGATTCATTCATTATCCTTAACCGCTTATCCGCACTCTGGTCACGGGGGGCTGGACCCGATCCAGACTACGCAGGGCAGACACATAGATACAGACAATCATGCTTTCATTCACACCTACGGGCAATTTAGAGTCACCAATTAAACCTAAGTGTATGTTTTTGGAATGTGGGAGGAAGCCGGAGTACCCGGTGAGAACCCACGCTGACACGGGAAGAACATGCAAACTCCACACAGAAGCATTGTAAAATATATGCAATATTATATTTCTATACAATTAGTATAGCTACTACATGTAATGTTTTGTTCACCAAATATACATTAATATACAAACAGTGGGAATGTATGACGCATTTAGGCCTTGTATGTAATGAAATGCATATAAAAATAGGTTTGAAGTGGGATATATTACCAAGATAAGCGTCTAAATTTAAATATATCCGAGACACATGCATCGATCATGTAATGTAGGTGCTAAATTATGGCACTGGCACCTTTCCTGGCTCAGTTCAGACACTGCTAACAGATGTCAGACGTCCTCTTCTGTTCAGAGATTATGTTTACGACCAGATTGTTTCTTTGCATATAAATGCAGATACATTTTATGAAAAGGCTAGTAAAAAAGCTTAATTGTCGTCAGATGATAGCCTATGGGTGCTAAGATTGCATATCAGTCAATATGCTCAAGCTCTTTTGCTCTCCACATGGCTTGCCTACAGATTCAGCATTCATATGCAGATGTCTGTTTATAGAAATTAAATGACACTCCAGCAACAAACTATTAGAATATACATAATTTCAGTAATATTAATAAATGGCTACCAAATACAGTATGTGTTGCATGTTGATGACATGGCAACAATGATCCGAGCCTTTTGATCTTAAGTCAGTTCCGTGGCCTTGAACTGATATGTTGGTAGCTGGTGACAGAGAGAGACAGAAAGATAGAGAGTAGTTTGTTTTATCTGACAGCACCTGACAGTACATTGTCAAACAGAGGGTCCATCCATCAAGGAGAGCAAGGAAGAAAGGGGAGGTCTACATGTTGTCAGAGGTCTCCCAGCTATTCACAAGCCTGTCAAACTGCCCACCTAACACAATCTGCTCAGAACGTCTTCCTCGCTTGCCAACAATATGTGCTGCCCACGTGAACCCTGTTCATGTTCACCGATGCCGCTTCAGCTGACTGCTTCTGGCTGCACTTGGCGATTCTTACAAGGATACTGAATGTACCGCACACTTTTATATTGAGAAGCCACTGTAACTAATGTTTGAGGCATGGGTGATAAATGATGTTACCTAATATGTGGAAATTGAATTCTTGGGCTAATCAAAATTTTGCAGTTCCAGTCCTGCTTCATTTGCCATTCAAATGCTGCTAAACCCATCCTTTCAAACGGGGATTAAATGTGTCTTAATGAATAATGAAAAATTAAATTTCCCATACTCTTCCCTGTGCTCGGAGATAAATATACGAGAGAAAGAATCCTTGGGAAGCCAAATAAATCAACATTCAGCCAATGGGTTCTAAGCACCTGACAACGAGGAATTGAACTATGGCGGATTTAATTTATTACCTATACAAAGGCTTTACCAATATGCATGTATAGTAATGATATGTCAAGCTGTACAACTAGAAACATATTTTAAAAATGACCCTGCTCCCTAGGAGACAATTAAAAAGGCTTACATCATCTAAACCTCTGTGACCTGTTAATGGAGGCTGAATGAGGAGGTGAAAGGAGGAGGAGGGGAAGAAAAAGTAAAGGTCGAGAGGCATTTTCTAACAGGTTAATTGCTTGCCTTGAAGGGTGCTTTACTCTCACTGATACGGGTGATGTCTTGTTTAACGATAGTTAGCACAGTAATGACTGTGTGTTAGCTCTAAATTAGGGAAACTGGCCAATCTGATCCTCGCAACCAGGAGGGAGGTAAAATCTCTACAAGGCTCCAGTGACTGAAAACACCACAAAAACAGTCAGGGAGAAGGAAACCAGAGTGCACACATGCCCTCAGGTGTTTTTGAGCAATCTTACCTGAGCAGCAGGGATTTTCTAGACAGGATATAACTGTGGCACTGCGGTTTAAACGGTCGGTCTTGAAAAACATGTGGATGGTATGGAAGTCAGCGTGCTGTTTGCAATGACAAGCTGCTTGCATGCAGATATTCCCATCCAATACACCTAATATGTATTTGAGACATGCCACGCACTGTGTTTATTTTCTGGGATAAAAATGTGTGAGATTTCTAGAACACTCACACAGGCTTTGATGCATTATTCAGGATTCTCCTCTTTTCTCTCTACCACAACAAATACAGCCTTACATCAGAAAAACCCACTGCAAGTCTTCAGTAAAGACGCCTCTAAAGAATGACCTGTTCACTCTTCCCTATATATTTTTTATTTTACTAAGCAGGGGAAGAGATACAGGAGACAGAGATGTGGGCTGAGATGCATCTGAGGCTGTGAGACCAAACTTGAACTTCCAACACCGCAGAAATTCAGCTCCCTTAGTTCAACACTGACACAAATAGACCAGAACGTATCTGTATACAGTATGTGATAGCTGTAGTGATAAATAATAACTGAGCACTGCAGTGCTCTCTACACAACAAATTATTAAAGATCAGGTTTTGGGGCCTTGCACATTGCCTTGTTAGTACATCCGTAGACTGTATAAAGAAAGTGGACGTTGTTTCAGGTTTTGAAAAGTGAAGCCAATGCAGAAATGCCTTAAACCTGCATTCTTTCCATCGGCCAGCAGGGGGTGACTACACTGTGTACAAAGAGATGTTAGATTGTGGACAAAATATGAGGAAAAAAGAGAAAATCAATCACCTTTTACTTGATTAATTACCTCAGCAAACATTTGCCTAATGAGTTTATGGTCTCAATTGCTGGTCTCAAGTTTTCTTCATAAGGTCATTTTTTCTAAATTATTTTTTCCATTTAGAGTAAAACTAGACAGTAATAACAGGATATGCTTTGGTGTTTACCTTGTAATTGACAAGTCTTAGAACTTTGACACTAACATCGTGTGTTTTACAGTTCATGAAAAAATGTGTTCTTCAGCATTTGGTTGTACTAAAAGGCGCTAAGGCTAGCATTAGCTGAAAACTCATCTTGCTCCTTCCCATCTCCACCCTCTCGTGCCAAAATGGCACACCCAAAGCCTAAAATCTGTAGTTCACAAACTAATGGGTGATGTGACTGACTATGTCCACTTCTTGTCTATACGTATACCCTATAAGGTTAAAACACACACATTTCATATCACATTTTAAATCAATAAAGTGAGAGACGGTGGAGCACTGTGGGGTTATACAAGCACAGGAAAGACAGCACAAAACAGAGCTTAAGTGCAGTGAAGCATGTACACATTGCTAGAATAACAAAAGCATAAAAATGTAAAAAAGAAAATCTCCTTGGAAAGAGTCGCACAAAGTCTCAAGTGGAGCCAGTTCATATTTTAATAACATTGACAAAGTTAAATGTTTCCTGTCTTCAAACAAATGTCTACAGCAAATATAACTTGATAAGTACTTCATTTGAGATTAATCTTTGTGTTCATCTATAAAAGAAGACGAGTCTCCTTGTGCATGAATTTCCCATCATCTCAGCGAAGGACATTTTTAGACATGGTACAGTAACCACACCATGCATAACAGACACACACATGTTCCCTTTGATCAATTTTTCATTAGCACTCATGTTGGAGCGAGAGCCAGAATGGGTGTACGAGCACTGTATGCAGGTCTCTTCATTTAGGTAAGCTGATAAATGATGGATTAGTTTACATGCAAGGTGTCTTGCCAAACCTCAAGTGAAAATCTCAAGCAGGTGTCAGAGCATATGTGCAACATGGTTGTTTTATTATTTAAAATTAATCAAATCAGGTAGGTTGGTTGGCGACAAATATTTTTTCAGTATCGCCTGGAATGAGTTAAAAGGCCTTTTGAGGACTGGTGGGATTTAATGCTGCAATCTGTGGTTACAGTATGGTGCTTTCTGTGGGTTTTTGCAGGTACACAGGGAATAGAAATGTGTTAAACTACATATAGATCCCACATTTGACTAAGGTTACATGTGCATTGCACCATATACCACGGTTACTGTTGCTGTAATTATTTTAGTCTAACATTTTGGCACCACGCACATTTCTGTGAACTGCTGAACTGTTTGTCATGTTCATGTTCAGGGCTACATGGTGGTGTAGTGGGTAGAGGGTCTCCAATTTCCTCCCACAGTCCAAAAACATGCTGCTGAGGTTTAATTGGTGACTCTGAATTGTCCGTAGGGGTGAATGAGAGTGTGAATGGGTGCTTGGTTAAGCATAATGGATGGATGTTCATGTTAAATTTTACAACAATCTCAAAAGAGTCTCCTAGAGATAGTGTCTTTGTTACTCTAACAAGAGATGATTTATTTGTACCATCCTGCTCCCATTCTGTTGAATTACTGGCATTGGTTATAATGTTGTGATTTTAATTTTAAAAAACACATTTTATTTGCAGCCTTGACATCTTATTGTAGAGTTCTACTCTTTATTTCTACTCTGCTCTCACAGGAAAAACATACAAATTTGTCTCTTTCTTGGATCCATGCCATCCCTAACCTTTGCCTTTATTTAGCAGCCTCATTTCCTACTTGCACGACTCAGCAACAATAGAGAAGCTTCCAGCTATGGGGGGTGGGAATGTGTGTGCATAGACTTAGGTTAAGAAGCAGCCAAGTGGGATAATGGAACTATTGTGTGAATCTATAAATGTGATTCCTTCACATCCCTAAGAGCCGGCCTACTGTCATCCTGCGGTGACCGAGTAAACAGCAGGGAGGGTATTCTGTGTGCGAGGCAGCAGCAAAGTTAATACAACACATACTCTGTTTATTTCTCAAACTTGTCCATGACCTTGAGAAATGTGAGTTAATATAGACTTGTTCAGTTACTTTTGAAGGAAATATTGCAATATCATGCTGCATAATTTAGGCTTATTTTTACATGGTGTGATGCAAGTTCATGCACCTTAAGAGCAAAAAGCAAAAAAATATGCTAAACAGCTGAAGACATTCAGTCTGTTGCAGTCTCGTGAGTGAAAATGTCTAATTTGGGAGACAACGGATACTAAATAGAGCTGTTGAAGAAATATTCAGTGAACAATAAAAAAGAAGAGGCTTCAGTGATCACATACTTTTCAAGAAATGATGCCCAAAGTCTGGGGAAAAAAAGTGTTTTAGCACATATATATCCCAGATCCATTTTGGAACATGTCAAGGCCAGAAGTCAGTGTATAAATGTATGCACCCATCCAGCTTGCAGATCAAAAGCAAAGCATTATTTTAGTGCCACAGTGAAGCTAATTGTTACCAACCAGGTGCTCTTTTCATGGGTTTGGACTATTCTTTTCTTAAATGGCAACCTCAAGCCGGAAACGCACCTCCTCTCTCACATATTTGGTTCAAGGAACATAAAAATGACTTTATGTTTCTCCAGTGTCCTGCACAGTGCCAATACATCAACTCAGCAGATCGCCTTAAGGTGAGGACAACAGGATGTTCACAACATTATCCATATGGCAGAAATTTCCAACAGGAAGAGCCAAAAACTTGGGATGCAAGATAAATGTCAGGTCCATAAATTATCAGGCTATAATGGGAAATGTATATAATTTATATGAAGCCAAATTGCCTTCATGGACATAACAAATGCAGCATTTACACACTCCAATACAGTCGTTGGAGATACAGTAGTGTTCAATATAATAGCAGTCCAATGTGACTAACCAGATTAATCAAGGTTTTTAGTATATTTTTTATTGCTACATGGCAAACAAGGTACCAGTAGGTGCAGTAGATTCTCAGAAAACCAACAAGACCCAGCATTCGTGATATGCACGCTCTTAAAGCTGTGCAATTGGGCAATTAGTTGAAAGGGGTGTGTTTAAAAAAAAAGCAGTGTATGCCGTTGACTTTACAAACACAAAACTTTTTTGTACAAACTTTTTTGTTTCTAGGATTTAGCAATCCTGTGAATCACTAAACTAATATTTAGTTGTATGACCACAGTTTTTTTTTAATAACTGCTTCACATCTGTGTGGCATGGAGTCAACCAACTTGTGGCACATTTCAGCTGTTATTCCACTCCAAGATTCTCTAACAACATTCCACAATTAATTTACATTTCTTGGTTTTGCTTCAGAAACAGCATTTTTGATGTCACCCCACAAGTTCTCAATTGGATTAAGGTCCACTCCATAACATCAATGTTGTTGGTTTGGAACCAAGATTTTGCTAGTTTACTAGTGTGTTTGGGGTCATTGTCTTGTTAAACACCCATTTCAAGGGCATGTCCTCTTCAGCATAAGGCAACATGACCTCTTCAAGTATTTTGACATATGCAAACTGATCCATGATCCCTGTTATGAGATAAATAGGCCCAACACCATAGTAGAGAAACATGCCCATATCATGATGCTTCACTGTCTTCACTGTGCACTGTGGCTTGAATTCAGAGTTTGAGGGTCGTCTCACAATCTGTCTGTGGCCCTTGGACCCAAAAAGAACAATTTTACTCTCATCAGTCCACAAAATGTTCCTCCATTTCTCTTTAGGCCAGTTGATGTGTTCTTTGGCTAATTGATACCTCTTCTGCACATGCCTTTTTTTTTAACAGAGGGACTTTGCAGGGGATTCTTGTGAATAGATTAGCTTCACACAGACGTCTTCTAACTGTCACAGCACTAACAGGTAACTCCAGAGTGTCTTTGATCATCCTGGAGCTGATCATTGGCTGAGCCTTTGCCATTCTGCTTATTCTTCCATCCATTTTGATGGTTGTCTTCCGTTTTCTGCCACGTGTCTCTGGTTTTGCTCTCCATTATAAAGCATTGGAGATCATTTTAGCTGAACAGCCTATAATTGTTTGCACCTCTTTATAAGTTTTCCCCTCTCCAATCAACTTTTTAATCAAAGTACGCTGTTCTTCTGAACAATGTCTTCAACGACCCATTTTCCTCAGGCTTTCAAAGAGAAATGCATGTTCAACAAGTGCTGGCTTCATCCTTAAATAGAGGCCACCTGATTCACACCTGTTTTTTCACAAAATTGATGACCTCACTGATTGAATGCCACACTGCTATATTTTTTAACACACCCGTTTCAATTAATAGCCCAATTGCACAGCCTTAAGAGCGTGCATATCACGAATGCTGGGTCTTGTTGGTTTTCGGAGAATCTACTGCACCTACTGGTACCTTGTGTGCCATGTAGCAATAAAAAATATACTTAAAATCTGGATGAATCTGGTTAGTCACATTGTACTGCTATTATTGAACACTATACTACTGTATGCACCTTTAAAGTTGGTTTGAGATCAATAAACACAGAGAAAAATAAAAAACACACTAAAGACAGAGAGAGCCCAAAGGTTAAAGCAGCAAATCTAACAAAATCACAGAATTTATGGTACTTGATGACCAGCCTTTTTCTGTGATGGATGACCAAATATTTCTCTTGCTAATGGAACATTTAGAAGCCGGGTATACTTATCTAAGCTGTGCTACTTTGGGGAAGTATCCCTACCTGCCCTGTGTAATGTCGCATTCAAACACATTCATACTTAGTACCATACCAACATAAATGACATTATATTTACTACTGACATATGGATTTCTGACATTAGTCCAATGGGTATGCTTTATTTGACAGCTCAGCAGCTGGATTAAGACTCAACATAAAAATACTGTTTGTTTATGTTGCGTGAACAATAGTGATTCAGTTAGATAGGATTAGTTCAGGGCTGTGGAATATTAAATCCTCCTTTTTTACTCAGTCTTTCTTAGCCTCACATGTGCATGAATTACAGGTTATACATTTCTTTTTAAAATACAAAAATGTGATATGATCAACGTGCTATTGGCAACAAGAAGTGGGTCACTGTTGGTTTTGGAAAAAGATGGGGAAAATCCCTATAATAAACCAGGCAACATGTTGTGGAGGATTTCTCAGATAAAGATATCAAGTAGTTGAGTTTTGTTGCTCTCCAAACTGAGGTTGTCATGGTTAAGTGCTGTACTGTACCCTTCTGTGCACTTTACAGCAATTTCCATTTAAATGACATCTCGATGTCGATGCAAACAGGGCAAGCAAGGAGTCCAAAGCAAAAATAAAAAGGCTATGTTCCTACACAAATTTCCTCTTGCTCAGCCTGAAGGACTGTTATTCTGAAAATAGTGATGCTGTACTTTTCCAGTTATTGATTTTAAGGTGTCATGGTAATAATGTGAAAGTAAAAAGAAGTTGCACTGTCATGATGATTCTTCCCCCTAAACACTCTCAGCTCTCTGGGTGAACTATCGGGCAGAGAGCTTGTTCTTCTCATCTGTGCTGAAGTCTTCCACTGAATATTTCAACTGTGTTTTTGTTAGGCCCTGACAGAGATATCAAAAGCTATCAGCTACATCTCTTTGTTTTGCCAAGCTCCACTTCTCTTCTCTGTCACTGCATATTTCTCACATATTCCCCGTGTCCCTCTTTTGTTGCTGCTCTCTCTCTCTCTTTCACCCCCTCGTCTATCTGGAGTCAAAGTGTGCCCTCTTGTTAGCCCCAGCATGAATCGTGAAGAGCCCTGATCTTGGCCGGGGGAGAGAGATGTTACAAAGAGCATTTGCACAGAGATGAGGCAACATCACACAGGGGCACACATGCATGTACACACAAGCTGACACACACAGTGAGAACCCCCAATGGGCATGTGTTACTCCATACTCCATCCGTGCTTTCATATTACTTCATCTTCCCTATAATAAATCAGTATTTCTCTGTCTAATTTAATGCCATCGGGCATGCTTAGTACTGAATGTCCTGGGGCATTAGAGCATAACTACTGCATCATGAAAATGTGGCACAATACTGCCGTCTGAATATGTAAACGTATGCCCTTGTGGCTCCATGTCACATATATTGTCACCTTTATATCAAAAGCTATTTTTTATGGATTTTTTATTATTTCACAGCATATTGCACAGTTAAAACCTTGGAGTCAGGAGTCAAGACAGAAGTATGGCAACCTGGCCACTTTCTTATAGAAAATTACTGTAAATACCGGTAAAACAGCCCAGTCACCAGCAAAAAATGGAGGCATTGTATGTGCACATGAAAGCAAAGGCAGAAGTAAGGATATGGAATATACAAAACTATAAGAATATTGAAGCAAAATTTGTGAGTGTAAAAACTTTAATGGGCTTTTTCAAATGTTTTATCAAATGTTGTTGCTTGAAACAAGCTTTTCTGATGCAAATCTTCAAAATGCATAGAGAAATGTATTAATGGAAACACGACTAATGTTAGTTAACCATTTAAAGGTATGTGTGTAATTTAACTTCCATGCATAGCTATGTCACTTTCTACGTTTCATTTTATTATTTTACATCACATTTTAAGTCACCTACATAACAACCTTGAGTTATTTTACGCCAAGTTATCTTTTATCACGCCTAACCATGTAATTTTGTTACGTAAACCTAACCAAACTGTGACCATTACAGCATTAACCATGTGTATAATTGGTTAAATATTATGTATGTTTAGGTATAAGAACGTGTTGATTTCATGCTACTGGTAGGGGCAGTAAATAAGAAAATGCTCCTATGTATCATAGTAGAGGGTAGAAAAAAACAACCTTTGTGGTGAGTTGAAAGACTCAAAGGTGAGTTTTCATACAGATAATATTCATACAGCATGGGCAAAGGCTGTCTTATAGCTTTTTATTATTTATCCTAGCATCGTTCACATACTGTAGGTGCAATCTTTATACAATATTCATAAAGAAAATATTTAGCAGTCAATGTGAGGTAGTGTATGTGGTTTCTCTCCTTGAGGCGATAAGGTTTAGTAAAAGCATCACACCTCGGGATGAAACACTTGATTAGTGGCCCAGTGATGAGGCGGTATTGTAAATCCATCTGTTGTTTTTGTTGTATCTGACTTCTAGTTGGGCCACACACAGTCACCTGGCTCACAGCAGGAGAGCCTTCCCTCCCCCACAGCAACCTGTCTCACTGTCTCCTTTTGTTTTGTAGTTTTGCAATGACACACACACACACACACACACACACACACACACACACACACACACACACACACACACACACCAAATATAAATCTGTGAATATACAATACATTCACTGATTCACTGATATCCCCATACATACATATCATTAAGACACTTTCACAGAGGTGAGGTAGAGGGTCACAGAGACAGAAATAGGAAGAGAGGGAAGGGAAAATATGTGTTCTATGACCCCAGTCCAAATGAGGTCCTTGAGGAGTTTATCTGTCTCTGGCTGACCTGAGTTATTTACCCTTACATAAGGCAGCAGGCAGGGGGTTGGAGGACAGAGGGAGAGTGCAGGCAGAAGAAAGCCTTGGAAAGAAGGCTATAGGAGCCTGAGCATGCACAGAAGTACTGATGGCCTCAGCGGAAAACCTCACTCTAAGGTACACATAGCAGAGATATAGACATAGACACAAAGACTTGCATAACTATGAAGGTGGCAGAAACACAAATGCAAAGAAGTGTACACATGCAAGAACATTCAACTCACAGGATCCGACAGTTTAAACTCTGCAACAGACTCCCTCTCTGTCTGAGTCTGTAAATACTGTCTGTTCAACCATGGATCTAATTAGAGCAACTCTCTGGCTTTCTGACCACACTATTACTTTTTTCCTCCAGTTCCCAGAGGAGTGGGAGGAGAGGAGAGAAAAAGAAGCGATAACCCACCTGCTGAGGTACATCACACAGGGATGGAAAATGCATTTTCTAAACCATCTGTGACCAGGATTTGAGACAAAGACACTGATTGTATCGGCTTCTTTTTCCACTAGAAAATAGATTTTGCGTTTCGATGGATGGACGTCTGTGTGAGAGGAATGGTGGCTTCTGTGTGCATGTGTTTGTGAGTGTATTTTTTTCATGCCTTTGTGTGTAGTATAATTTAAGACAGTCTGTCATCTCGGCCATCCAGTTTTACATCATCCCCAGGCACATTTGAGGGGGTGTTTGAAATCATCTGACAGACTTATATTCAGATTCATCCCCCTCACTCTTACTTTATCACTGAAGTAACTGGGGCACACCCTTAAAACAAAACAACTGCCATAACGATGTGTGTAAAATTATATACCAGTCACCATTGTCCCTTTAATTACAATCATTATGCGCCTTGTGGATCTGTCCAAGTATTTATTCCTTTGTCCTGCTGCACAGCTCAGTGCATAATTTCTCAGCATGATGAACAGAGAGGGAGCTTATTTGTAGCCGCGATACTGATAAAAAAGGTTTTTTATCGTTATTTTAATAATAAAAATTGATGTATGGCTGGTTGAAAGTGTTCTTTGACATGTGCACTTGAAACAAGATCAACATATTTCTGTGTTCAGATGCATCAATATTTTTAATGACTAAGCAGAAATCCTAAAGTTCCAAGTCATACAAACCCTGACTATGACCTTATTCTGATTAGGATCATTGTGAAAAAGTTTGTTACTGTTTTAGTTACTGTTACTGTCAAGTTTTCCGTTCTAGCACACCACGTAAACAATGATAATGACAACGGTTGGAAGATTCACCACTCATTATTCATAATAACTTCTGAGACAATGGATCTTTGATTTCAGACAAGTATCCATTTAACTAGCTGGAATAACAACTCGTGGCAGATTTGATCAACTATAGCTGTAGCTAGTTAGCTTAACTTTAGCTACTTAAGCTAAGTTGGCTGAAAACACCATCTCTGATTGACTTCATAATGTTTCCTGCTGACTCATATTTAAACAGAAACCCTGAAAAAGTGCAATACTTGATGGCTAAATGCATGATATCCTGAGGTACAGGCAAAATAAATCTGCATTATCATCAGTGGTGTTAACACTTTTCAAAAACTACATTTTCAGGGTTTTAGTGCCAGTTCTGCTAGTTGCTACATTCCCTTTTATAGGTTAAGATCACATCTGCATTTTGTTTTTTTACAAGTTCAAGAAGGCATAGAACACTCCTGTCACCTCTCCGTAATCTGCGCTATCTCTATATCAGAGGAGACACTGAGGCCAGTGTGGAGAACTTAAACACCGGCTGATATTAATGGCTCTTCTCTGCTGGGCATTCGTAGTGTGTAGGCTCTGAATGGTGAGCTGGTTGGCCTCGTGCTCACATTGGTTTTCAGCAGGAAGCTGTTGGTCTTGGCTGGATCTTTGGATGTCAGACTATGTTTCTGTATGCTGATGTGGAGGCCAAATTTGGCTTCATGATTAATAATGTGCAAGTTAAAAGAGCTGGTGTTGAACCTTGTACGATTTCATGTGAAAAATAAAATTATTTTTTTGAGAGCTCTATCTGTCTTCAGACTCTTATGTAACTGCACCCTTGCCTACATGTGCGATTGATGATACATATTATCTAGTAAACTTGCCAACAAAAATGTGGTTTGTAAATTGTGGTACTAGAAATCCCACTAAATGTGCTCTTAAGCCTCACTGAGCACATGGAGCCAAAACCTCTAACAACTACAGCTGAAATAATTACAGCACTCATTGTATATGACAAGGTCCTAGTTTATTCAGTTTGCGCTGTCATTTATTTAAAAAAAAAGAATGAAACATCCTGTCCTTCAGATAACAGAGGCTGGAGATTCTCCATTCCTGCAGTGTGTGATCTCTGAGCCACCTCTATACCACCACAGCCACCACCAATTAGCAGACTCCAAGATAGTGTGAAGGCCTGTCTTACTCTCCTACGTCTTCCTATTATTCCTTTTTCATTATCTGTAATGTGCTTTTTGGTTTGGCTCAGTCTTTTTAATTCCTCCTCTTAACCAATATTCTCTTTCTATTATTCTCAGTCTCTTCACCCACTCTCCTTCATCCTCAACCTGCTATCTTTGCCTTCCCTATTCTACCCCTCCTCTGCTGCACTGCTCTCGTCCTCTGCTGTCTTCTCCTCGCTCCGTCGTCCTCTTTCCCCGTTCATTGTGCATCTAATCATGTGCCCTCTTTTACTTCTCTCTCTTCTTTCTACCCAGCCACCCCCCCCCTCTCCCTCTTTCTCTCTCTCTCTCCTCCTCCTCCTCTTTCAGTCTTTTATCACTCTTTTTCCCTCATGTGGCACTCTTTGTAACATGCTGAATCCCAAAAGCATCTTTGCTACGAGACTGTTCCTCCTAATCTAACTGAACAAGGATTAAGATTGCTGGGAAACCCTGGCAGTGGTACAGTTGAGTAAACAATATGAGTGTTAAGAGAGGAGACAACACGCTCAGGGCTTTGCCAGCAACACCTGTTAAGCCAGGTGGACACTGCTTGCAACACACAGTGGAAGGGAACAAGGTGGGAACAAGTTAGAGAGAGAGGGATCTGGGGAAAAAGCAAGGTCAGAGAATTCAAGGGAGAGGTAATGTGTCATCTATTCTAAATCTGTATAGTTCTTAACCCTGCAACCCTGAACGATAGATGGGTAAAAGAAAATGTATGGGTGGCTAGATGGACTAATGTTAACATCATCACAAATGTAATCCATGTGACTGCGTGGCAAAGCATTGTGGTTATGGCTTGTTTACTTGTGTGTGCAAATGAGTGTGCATTTTGTGTCCATGTGCATGAAATAAGACTTGACATTTATGCTTCTGCACACATGCATCACTTATGCAACAGTGGGAGCATGCTATACAAAGATTTTTACATGAAACTGAAATATTGACACTTAAGTCCATGGATTGAATTACAATTTCATGTCACTCGTAACAAAAAAGAAAGAAACATTGGAGTTAAAATGTGATTATTATGTCTTATAGACATCAAGCTGTGCTCTGTCCTTGACTTTATTCTTTGACAGCACAGATTCTTTCATCTTTTAAACAAAATCCATCTTTAAAGACAATTAATGCCATAAATCTCAGTTTTAACCTCCTTCAGTGGCTTCAAAGGGAGCGTGACCTCCTTGAAAATGAACAGACAAATTAGCAAACGTCTGGCTGTGTACACAGCAGTTGTGTTTACATGCTCTGTGAGTGATGTTTGAATATGCTAATTAGCAAGCTAACTGCACTGCATGAAGAAATGTATGCATGCACTGATAAAAGCACACAAGTATGCATACACACATACAGTCTATCAATCACAGGAGACACTGGATAAAAAGCCAACACACGATTCAAACACTGGCACTTGGCAGCAACTGTGTCCCTTACAGGAAGTGTTTAAACTTTTCAACACAGGCAAATATTTAGTTGAGCATAAAAAAAAATTGAGCACCCTCTGTGCTGCCACCTGCTAAATGTCACATCTTAGAAACTGCTACCTTTTCTTTTGCTCCATTACTTGCCAATTTTGTATTAGAATGAAAACACTGAATACTAATTACCATTTTCAAATGTCAGCCAAAAACAATTCTCTCATTAGCCTGCCAATATACATGTATATCAGACCATCTTCACCCAAATTTTTTTTACCTGTGCAAGCAGCTTATTAGGACTCGTATACATTTGTTGATAGGCGGCGATCTCTAGTGGCCATAGTAATTATAAGGGGAGCAAAAGAGGAAGTTGTATCAAGAGCGACAAATTCCACAAATGAAGAAGCTGGGAATTGGGAGAGTATAATTACACATCTTAAGTTTGAACATTAAATGTGTTGTCTTTGCAATGTTGACTGAATATATGTCAAAAAAGATTAGAAAACCAACTGATTTGATTTACATTTTAGACATTTAGACATTTAGACATTTTAGACTTTTTAGAACCGTAGTTGCAACACAGGAGAATGCTGTCTGTGTCTCATCTGACATCAAAAGTCAATGTTTTTCAAAAATCAACGATTTTAATGTAACCACATCACATATTACACCATGTCCATAGCTACGTCACATCCTTATTTTAGCCCAAGCCCTGATCTTTTGCTAAACTTAACTAAGTACTTTTAGTACCTAAACTTAAGCAAGTAGTTCAGTTTCAAAACATTAACCACATGTTTAAAAGTGTAACTGTTTAAAATGTTAAATGGAACATAATTGTCGGAGTCACTGGCAAACAACATATTCTGCTGTTTGAGTTTGAGGACATGCTGCGTATATACTTTGATGATAGTGTTGTAATCAGCACATTTAAAACCCATTAAATACTGGGTTATGAATACAGCTGAATATTCATACAGATTATTATGCAATGAGTTGGACACAAGACAAATTAGAGAATAAGCAAATTGAGATTTTCCAAGATTTTCCTCTCAGCAATATATATATATTTAATTTATTCCTGAAAACTTTCCTTCTTCGCGAAAAAAGGGTCTTTCTTCTGACAGCATTAAAAGTTGAGTGTGCCCGTGGCTTTAGCCATCAGAGACAGTGCAGGAGTCAGCTACTGTACCATATTTCAATAGTCCAGAACCCACTCATTAAAGCAGCACAAAAGACTAATCACATCTGCAGCGCTTTGATTTACATGCAATTAAAGTTTCATGTGAACCCAGATAAACCAGACAGGAGGAGAGCAGAGAGAAGAGAGGGGGGGAGAGAAAGAGGAGGACGAGAGAAGAGAAGGGGAAGAGAGAAAGAGGGGGAGGAGGGAGGAGAGAGGAGGAGGAGTGCTGTGGGATACAGAGGAGAGGAGATTAAGGAACAGATGAGACACCGGCAGAGAAGAGAGCAGATGTGTACAGCAAAAGGAGAGAAAGGTGGGGACAGAGAGGAGGAGGCAAAGGGGGGAGTAGACAAGGAGAGGAGAGGAGAGGAGAGGTGAAGCAAGCCATCATTTGGCAGAAGTGATGACACAGCACATCCATCTCAGTGGCAGGTGCCTGCTGTTGCTCCTTTACAGAGGACACAAACTAAAAGGGCTCTGCAGCAGCACTAGGCTGTGATAATACCACACTGAGGCAAGCTGCTGGAGCACAGATTAAAACACACGACTGATTGTCTTATCTAAAAATACTACCGCCTTACAAATAAAGGGCTTTAAACACAAGTCCATAAATAGCCCATAACTAAGCACTATTTTTATATCAATCAGTGTAGCATTATGTAATTACAATGACTTATTTGTTGCAGTTTTTAATCAACAAAATGAGCACCGCAAGCCATTTATTTGATGTTTTAATGAGTTCATATCATAAATTATTCTTGCTAATCTGGGATTGTTTGGACATGTTTCTTTGATATTGACACCAAAGTACTAATCACAACTTATGAAACGAAAATATGACAAACAGTGCTCTTCTGCTTATCATTCCTTTCTTCCGCTGTTCAGTCTTCAACTCCTCTAATCTCAATTTTTCTTCTAAAAACTGCTGTTTATCTGGGACAATTGACTTGTTTGCTCAGACGCTGCATTTGGTTATGTAACATTACGGTGAGTAAATCAGTAATCGTAGCCTGGGGCCACTTGATATTTCCATTTGAAGGCACCGCTCTATAAGAAGGTAATGTGATGGATGTGTCTTGACAGGGAACAAACTGGTCAAGAGCAAAGCGAAGTAGTAAGAACTAGAGCTTAACATGTGAGAGTGAAGCAGGAGTTACACAACAATAAGCGAGCATATTACTCAGCCAAACAATTGAACACACAATGATGTAATTATTTTCAAAAATCCCACAGTCATAGCTATGCACAATAGGTATCTACTGTGGGTGGGTGCGTCAGTGTGTGATCATTAACTCATCACCCCAGACACACAAAAGGTTTCCAGGCGCGTTATATGCAAGGTTGGGCAGTAAATAACATCCTGGAAATAACAGGGGGGAGAAGGGGAATGAAAGTGAGAAGAGAGGGGGGGATGATGCAATAATAATGAAAGCAATAAAAGGAGACCCATTTCCCCAGATGTGATCTGTGCCTCAGTCAAGGCAGTCAATGTGTATTTGTGTGTGTGTGTGTGTGTGTGTGTGTCTGTGTGTGTGTGTGTGTGTGCGCGTGTGTGTGTGTGGATGTGGATGTATATGAATGTGTGTGAGAGAGATTTTCTGTGTGTATGTTCCCACTGAGCTCTCAGATGAGTCAAAATGAGTCACATCATTTTATCAATCACCCACTTACAGTACAGCAATCCGTGTGTGTGTGTGTGTGTGTGTGTGTGTGTGTGTGTGTGTGTGTGTGTGTTGCTTGAGGCCAGAATGAAGTCAAACATTAAAACTGCAGGATCCCACACACTTTCGCCCACTGAATAACTGATAAATTCCACTCTAAAAAACATTATAGCCATATTCCTTTATCTTAATCCTGCAAAGTTACTGCTACAAACACACAGCAAACATAAAGTAGATGCACACAATTACAATACCTGCCAGTACAGTATCTCACTCTTACTCAGTTAATAATTTAGATAAACAGAAACACAACCAAGACCATATTATGTTTGGGGTTAAACCGAACCCAGATTGTGCTGTCTTTTCAGGATAGAAATGAAATGTTAATCAGTTTGACAGTACTGAATAACAGAAAAGATACAGCTGGCCTGGTTGTCAATCGATACACAGCTCCTTTACAATAGATCGACAGCTGGAGGCGCTCCAGGGAATATGTAAACACACTTTACGCATGCTCCCACACACTCCCACATTACACACCTCCTCGAGCTTTCTTTCCAACATGTAAACATGTAGAACACACAAGCATGCATTAACCCCCTCCCTTTTCCTTTCACTACTGTAGATATTATCTTCCCTTATACATACTGTGTTACACAATCCAACTCTTGGCATCTTCACTCCTACTCATTATCTTTCTGCTGTCACACACACTTTCATTCCTACTGCCAATATGGAGTGCATTCTTTATTTCACTTGTAATGACTATATTAAGAATAGTAAAATGCATTTGAAGCTACATTTTTTGAACTACATGTTCTCCTTCTGTCTTGGCCAGGTCTCCTTTCACAATAAAGACCCCTCTATTTGAATGCACAACACTGGTTTTAAACAACCCCTTTGCCATGCAGATATCTGACACACTAAACCCAAGCAGATCACCACTCCCAATTAGAAAAGAAGAAAAAAAAAGTCACTCACAAGAGTTCCTTTGGCTCCCGTCTGTTGCACCCGGCGAGGTGGACATCCCAGCAGGATGCTTTTTGCCCTCACGAGATAACCAAATGGGAGGGAGGGGGAGGCAGACAGCACGACGATAGTACACCGAAAACTCCACCGATCACAACAACACCTGCCCACCACGCATCGTCACGCTGTCTCTCACTCTACACACATGCTCCCCCATACAAAAGATGCTCCAGAAAAGACTCACACACACATTCTCATGCAGATCAGCCCACACGCTTACACACACCCCAAAACGGCGAGCGTTCTCAAGGACCTGGCATCCACGAAACACACACACGTGCACGTATGTATGGATGGACGCTGCACCAGTGTCTAGCTCTGGTGTGGAGACTGCTGAGGCTGACAGTGGAGAGAGAGAGAGAGAGAGAGGAGTGAAGACGAGTGGAGCATACCACTGGCTGCTGCTGAGCGAGGGAGGAGGGGGACCGGAGGAGAGGATGAAGAGAGGGGGTGGGAGAGAGGGTGTGTGTGAGGGAGGAAGGGAAATAAGGAGTTGGTGCATGTGGCTGCGCATGTTACTATAACCCATGAACACACTCGGCTCTGACCTTTGAACACACACCCATGCCTCTTATCAGGTTTGCATACTTTAATCAGCTTCTTTGTTTATGTGACTCAGTGGCTGGAGGAGCAGGCTATTTTCATAAATAGGGATGAGTACCTAATAAAGTGGAAACAGAGTAAAGATGTCAAAGCAACAAATAGAATCACTTTCGAAGATCAGGTTCCTTTTTTCCTGCTTTTATCATGCTCACACACAAAAAACAGCCTTATACAGAAATCATGCGGTCAAAAGTGAAACACACCCACTCTGTCTGCCTCCACTGCCTGAGGGGGGGACATAATAATCCTCCTCATTAGCATGATGCTGTGAAGAGCATCAAAGTACCACCTAGCTTTGTCTCCTTCTCCTATGTCCTTCACTAACTCCTCCCCTCTCTTTCCTCCTTAGAGATGCCCCCTTTTTTCACATGCATGTTAAGTTTGATTGATGGGAGCCCCTAAAGACACATTATTGCTCCATACATTCTGTCAATGTTATAATCAGCACAGTGGGGAAATATCAAGTTAAAATACATAGGACTTAAGAGTCAAAAAAGGGCAGTGAGTCACTATGAAGAGAAATTAAACCCTCAAGCTTAAGCACACACACACACACACACACACACAACAAATCCACATATGTCAACCCGAGCCTTCATCTTTATGACACATCATAGCCCTCAATGCCTGAGGGGCTGTTTCAGAAGAGAAAAAAACAATACAAACACCAGCAGCCACAATCAATAGCATTTGGATACAGCTGCACAAGTCGCACTGCGGGAACTCATCGGAAATATCATAAGCTCCTTAATTAGCTGCGGATAATTATAACTGCACCACAGAATGAGCCGGGAGGGGTGAAAAGTGCACCAAGTGGACTTTTAGGATGGACTCCTGGAACATGACATCATGCAGTGCAAGAAGAGAAATTATTCAAACAGATAATTGGAGCCCTCGGTTCACATTGAGAACCTGAGAGAAATACGCAACAGTTTATTAGAAACAGATAACAGCAGTCATTTCAGAAATAACTGCTCTAATAAACAATACTGCCAGAAGTATGTGTCGCTTAGTAACTGCTTCATTTAGCTGCAGATCAATGAGTAATTTTTTCATAAATCTATAATTGTTAACATGAAGAACAATTACTCAATTAAGCTTTTTCACTTTTTAGTATAATAGTGTGTTGCTGCTTTTTTTTTTTTTTGCTTATTAGTATTTTAATGTAGAAACTTGAACATTGAGAAATGATTAAAATATCCTCCTGACAATGCAGCAGCAGATGTAGTTGCATAAGATATGAAAAAATAGAAATGGATTAAAGAACAGTTTTAAGTTACAACTCAATATTTCTTACATATTCCCTTTAACATCCACTGTTTGAATCTCACGAAGAATGAGAGAGAATTTATCTCAACCCCTTTCACTTCTTTGCTCTACAAACATGGAATGTGAGATGGCAGCACTACATCCAAGTCCCCTTGATCCCCAGCGCTCCTAACCATAGACTAATGCTAATGCCTTGAGCTAACAAGTATGAAAATATGAACCAGTACATTAACCATGAGCATTCAGCGAGGAAGTGGGTGGCAAATGTATGATTCATCGGCAATGGGATGGGACCTCAAAGCACCTTTTTTCTAGCCTAACAAAGAGATTTGTCAAACATTTGTATTCCTCTCATCAAAACACAGCACAAGGTGTGAAATCCAAATGCAACAACTGCAATCACAGAAGACATTTCTAGACGTCAGAGGTGAAGTGTGCTTATATTATGGGAATCATTTTAAGCTCTCTGACAATTATGAGTGGGGAGAAGCTAATTTCCCTTTTGTATTTGCTTGCAATGTGCTCTGAGATTGGAAATACCATCTAGAAGCATCTTCTACAACATCGCACTGTTTACAATGCAGCTAGTTGGGGGAAAGGACACATAAACTCTGGTTCTTTACTAAAATACCTAATAAACTATAATAATAACAAAGCCAATTGAAATGGTTGTCAGATGCTCTGATAGTTGCAAATGTTACTCAACCATTCACATTTTTCACTTTCATCAGAAAGTGTAAGAGGCTGTATTTAATGTTTGCAACTAGGCAACACACTTATTGGTGTGAAAATGTGTGGGTGCACAGAGAAAATGAATGTCACTGGATTGTAAACTTGAATATGCAACTAGACTGTGTTTAGTGCTATGAAATTAACTACAAATGTGACTTATGTATCAGAAACTTTCTATAACTGTCTCAGAGACATTTTATTTTGTGCTTTTTTATGTTTCAGACATAAATTCATAATCGTTTAAGTTAAGAAATGTATTAAAAGGTGATTAAAAATGCAATACATAAGATATTAAAAAGGTTTATAAATATGTCTTAAGGATACTTAAAATAAAAGTGCATTGCCTTTATGTGGAACTTTTATTGTGAAGTATAACAGGGTCACAGTCTGATTGAAGGGCATTGTGGGAAATTTGAGGTCGAAATGTAAGGCTGGGTCAGTTTATTATGGTTCAGTTGCATTAGGTCAGAACAACATGGCTGTATAAAGAGCATGCAACTCCAGAATAACATTTCTACATGTGTTACAAATAGTGCACACTGTAGTTTTCCTTTTTTTTTAAACGTTTCATGTTTATGTATAACGTTCTTAATAAGCCCCATTATGGACATTAGTGATGTATTTGAAGTTAATTTATTCCAGCACATTTCTGTTGTGCTTATGTGCTTTGGACATTACAATGAGATGCTTAACAGTGAGTGGGAGTTGCGTGTATTTTTGAAACTTTTATGTCTTTTTTGTTGTAATTTTCACGGTTTCTGCAGAAGTACACAGAGAGAACAAAAAATAAACCTTCAAGGAATCTGTATGAATCGTGGCCATTTATTTCATTGGACCGGTGTACCTCCATTAAGAGGTATACCAGCAACCACTTCTGGCCAGTTTTCAGGGCTCACAGTAAACATTATAAAGGGTTGCTGAACAATAGTTATTTTCTTTAAATCTCTTTAATTTAGAGGGTGACACAGTTGTAATAAACAAATTATTAAGCAGCATTGTTTAGCACATAATGAGATTTCCAAGCAGACTGCTAACAAGTTATATTGTCTATAGGGACAATGCATGCATGCCTGCACACACACAGAGGTATATAGCAAAACAGGAAGACAATTAAACTTTTACTCCTCCTCTCTCCTTTTCTACACATCAATCCTTTACGTAAACACACTCGCTTTGTCATGTCTTCCTGTGCAATCACATGCTTTCTATTCGGCACACCAACCATTACTAAATCTTACAAACATGCTGAGGCCTCGATTGACAAAAAACTGCCAAGTGTACTGAGAGAACTGATAGATGAGAATGAGAGCAGGACACAAAAATACAGTTGCCTTGGAAACTGACATCCTGCAATCCAGTTTTATGTAATCTATATGCAGAGACATGCCAAATTCTCCAGGCCATCCATAAACTTTTCAACTCTTTTGTCCAAAAGTCCAAAAGGAACAGTGCTGTTCTCGTCGCCGCTTTAATGATGCCACATAATTGTCTTGGAAGCTCGCCTAATCTACTCTGAATCCAAAATAATAATATTAATCTCTCCAAATACTTTACCCAAGTAACCATAGTTACTAAAACCTGTGATTAATCAGCACTTATTGCTTCTCTAGTTCCATTTTGAGCTTTAACTGATTAAATCTTGATTCCATCTCAACAGCTTCCCTTGGTACTGATCAGGGCCGTATCCACCGCCAGGAGTCCTTCTAAATGAGCAGTGTGGGATCTATTGGCAGAAATGGAATATAATATTCATAACTATGTTTCAAATGGACCTAAAACAAGCTTGGTTTTTTATTAGTTTAGAATGAGCTCTTCATATCTACATATGAGCGGTCCTCTTCATGGAGTCCACCATGTTGCACCAACATGCTTCTGCAGTAGTCCACAACAGAGAGCAAACGGAAGGACATATTTTTCAAGGTCAAGGTCAAGGTCAAGTTTATTTCTAGAGCACCTTATATACAACCAAGGTTGAGCAAAGTGCTTTACATAAATGAATAACAACAAAAAATCCAATCCAATACAAGATACATAGTTGAATAACAATAAACTCACAAAAAAAAAAAAGACAATTTAATCTAATAACATATGAGATGAGATGTACAATACAACAAACAGAAACAACTTTCTCCTTACGCAGGTTCGAAAGCCTGGGAGAAAAAATGAGTCTTAAGAGACGATTTAAAATTGTCCAATGTCTTTGACGACCGGATATGCAGCGGTAAACTGTTCCACAGCTTCGGGGCAGCCACTGCAAAAGAGCGATCGCCTTTTGTTTTTAGCCTGCATTTAGGCACATCCAGGTAGGACTCATTTGCAGACCTCAGAGCTCTAGTCGGTCTGTGAACCTGTATGAGTTCGGTCAAATATGCTGGAGCCAATCCGTTTAAAATTTTAAAAACAAACATCAGGATCTTAAAATCTATTCTGAAACGGACAGGAAGCCAGTGTAGAGAGGCCAGAACTGGGGTTATGTGTTCACGTTTCTTTGTGCCTGTTAATTGTTGTAGGCCAACCCAGAAGTTAACCTCTCCATGGGGTCTATAGAGAATTTGGATTATGGATCATTGCCGAAAATAAGCTCTGTGGACACTTTTAGGATGCTGACGCGTTTTGTTCAGCAGGATAATCTTCACAAATTAACTCCACTTTTATGATGTTTGCAGCTGCCAGAAGTAAAGGGGTAACGTTATGCCAGAGTGAACTACTCCACAGTCATTGACCTCTATGTCACTACCATTATACTTTAGACGTTCTCTTACAAGCTAACCGAAAGCTAGCGAAAACAATAGCCTTAGAAATTGTTAATTCATCTAATCTACAAGAGTTTGCAAGAGCACTGAAAAACACGACTAGAGGATGTAAGTCAGACTGGTGAGAGAGTTCCTGTCCTTGTCCGGCATGATGATGTTTAATTTCCCCGACAACCACTGTAGTCTCATGTCCAGCTGCTTTTTACAAAACACTTTATTTAAGGACAAAGAGAAGTCCTTAGCTCAGAGAAGAGAAGGGACAGAACTGACCCATTGTTCAAGATTTTTAATAAACTTACTTAGTACCGGTTTATGTCCATGTATATGAAATAAAACACCAATCGATACTAAAGAATGGAAGGCACAAATTAATAGATGGATGTAGATAAAGAGAATTACAAAGAGAGATTCTATTTTTCTAAATTCTAAAGCACCAATTTGACCTGTAAACTCAGTAATGGCCACAAAAGAATGTTTATTCAATTTCATAGGTGTTATTGAACATTTAATAAGCTGTCCAACAAACTGGAGTCTGAAAGACAAATTTCTGGTTTGGTGAATAACTCTGACAGTCTGAGATATTTCAAGTTCATCCGTGCTGCAAACTGAATATTTGCTGTGTCCAAGTACTGAAGACATGTGCAAACAAGCATATCTGGTGTTTTTGGACTGTGGAAATTTGTGGCGATTTAACTAGATCCATTTCACCATCAAAAATGTCATTATCACTGTAATTTTGGGTGGATGACCTGTAGCAACTGACTGAATGTGAGCAGGTCTTAATGACTGAGTAGCTCTTAAACTTTGGAGTTACATTATGATACATTATATGTCTTACAACACCAATTAGGAGATACTTTTAACCTTGAGATGTTTTGTGTTGGGTAAACAGGACATACGCTCTACCGGGTGAGCTACCAGTGTACCCCAATGTTACAGTAATTTTGGCATTGTACTGCACTGTGGTAGAGAAAGCTGAGCTTAAAAGCAGCAACAGATTTAGAGTCATTGATCGTTGAGGCCATTATTTTAGCTTCCTGATGCAAGTGGTTGGGGTGATTAATCCTCCAGGGTAGCTGTCTTCACTTTTTGTCGTAGAGAGATGTTTAGCAGGACTTTTGTGCCAAGCCACTGCTTTTCCTCACTGAGGGGAGCAGGTTGATGTGGTTCAACCACCTGGTGCCCCTCAGGTGCTTACTTTTCAGTGTTCCGGCATGACTACACAAGAAGAGACCCCGGAGCAGAGCCGGAGGGATTACATCTCTCAGCTGCCTTGTCAGAAGGAGCTGGGGGACATTACTGTGGAAAAGTACATCTAGGCTGCTCAGCTTGATCTGTTGCCACCACGACCCTGACCTGCATATGTGACTTGAAATTGTGCGAATGGACTAATAGAATTCTTGTTGAGTGACACTGTAGTAAGGTGCAAGTTAGTGATTTTTTCATGACAGGAGCAAATACAAACAAAAATCTCTTCTCAGGTATTTTCAAGCAGTTCATTAATAATTGGTTTTCACAGCTGCTTGTGGGGGTGGTGCTGAAACCAGCCTGAAAAAAGGGTCATAGCTACAGGAGGAATGCATTAAGTATCCCATGCCAGAAATCTCAGCACCTTCTAAATGTACTGACAGAAAAAAGACTTGTTTTTTACTTTTAGTCTGCCAAACTTTAACGTCACCTCTTGCCAAGAGAATGCAGTGGACATGCACTGTGTTACTGATCAAAAACAGAAAACATATCACCTCCCATAATTATATGGAGTCACATTCTGGTACAACATATGTCACTTTTTTGTGCTTCCCTTTGGGCCAATGACTGGATAATATACTGGATACTTATATACTGGCTCCCTAAATGGTTTCTCGGTCATTTAAATGACCATGCAAACAATTGCTTTCCAGGCTGAGATATATAACCATACTCTACAGGCATTTGTCATGCACACATCCAGCTAAATAGGAACCCAGTGGGTTGTGCAGCTCCTCTATATACAGGGAGAGAAAAAAAAAAGGATGGAGGTAACTAACACACCCTCCCCATCTACCACACTGCTCTGACCAAATCATCCCTTTCCTACGGTCAATTTCTCACCTTGAATAGGAGGTTATTAAAAAAAAGGGAGGGAGGAACCAACCAAAATAGGGAAGGAAACCAGCCCTACATCAACACAAATCAAACCATTCAGGAAACGCCTATGGCGATTATAGGGGACGGGAGAGTGTTGGCCGGGTTGCATTGGTCCAACTGATAACAAAGCTTCCCTGTGCTATACAGAGGAGGAAAAGGGAACTCATCCCCAGGTTTGAAAAATGGACCTTTGGGGACTGACAGCTGGTAGCTAGGGCTCCAACATACCCCAACACAAGGCGGCCAGAGTCCAGAGCGAACCACAACGTATGACGGCCCCAATGCTGGATGCTTGGGCACACATTGACTTGCTCCATGAACAAGTGGAAGAGATAACTATGGTGAAGTTACCCTCCTCCAGATATGGTCAGACTCCAGAGAATGGGAGCGAGTCACATGAATGAAAAGAGACAAGAAGATAAAGACACCAAGGCCACTGCCAGCTTTGTGTTGTGTTCCGAAACCGGAGGGACAAAATTCGTCACGCCATACAGTATCACGTTATTCTTCAGCAGTTCCTTTTCTCCTCCTCTTTTTCTCTTGTTCCGGTGTGCTTCCCTCTCACCGGTGTGTGCAAACCAACTTTTATGCTGGAGTGTTTCTAAACGTCTACCCTGCAATCTGATGAAGGCCAGCTCACACAAAGGTGGGAAGTTGTTGCCAGGCAACTCTACACCTCAGGCACTTCTCTTTATTTTTCTTTTTTATCCCCTGTTGGATCACCACAAATAAGAGCAGTTTTTATGCCAGTTCATAGTCCCAGAGTATTTTCTTGCCAGTGAAGTAAAAAAAAAAAAAAAAAATTTATAGGAGCGATCCCGGGAAGATTAAAAAGACTGCAAGGATTGGATTCAGAGATCCAGTGGAACGAGGGACTAAAGACAAGGGGACACAGTAGATAAGAGAAGAGATGTAAATATGAATGATAGATGGAAAAGTCAAGGAGAGAAACCTTTATAGACTCTTTAAAAAGTGTTCAAAGATGTGTGACACATTACTATATGAGTCACATTTGGGTGAAAAAATATTACCATTCCTCTGAAACAGTGCAGCATATGAACACCAAAGTCGAAACAAGGTCGTATTAGAATTCATTTTCAAAACAACTTTCTCAAGTTTGACTTTGGAGGTGATGAGTCAGTATCTTCTCTGGGAACACTAATCCTATCAACACTCAGAGTTCTGCTTCCTTTGATACAATGCAGGCCTTTTGTCCTCTGAAAGGTCTCTGTTATTCGCATTTTTCTCTATTTTTCATGCCGTTGTACGCCTTGGATCCGCACTATTTTGCCTTTATGGCTTCAGTTTATAGATAAAAACATACAGTATCTGCACTACTGGATGAGTTTCATGTGATTTTTGTTCATTTGTCTTTACATAATTATCTATTGTAGTTATTGTAACTTTGTCAACTTTAAAAACAAATTACAAGGTGATTATGTAGTTTTAAATATTCTCTAGTTCATTTTATAATCCAGTGAGAGCAGTATGTGACCAGTACATGGAGATTTTGTGTACATATGTGGGTGCTTGCCTGAGAGTCGCAAAATAGGTGTAGGAGTCAACAGTTGCTGTCTTTAGATGTCAACATTTCAGCTTTTGTCATAATCCTGTCAGGTATCTCTCATGTGAACAAGTGTTAAAGGTTTGGGGTATGAGCTAGAGGCTAGAAAACACATTGTACAACACCTAAATGTTTCTACCACTCACAGTTCTGTCAAGCACAGTAGGGCAGCCAGCAGACTGTGAGCAAACTGCTAGAGGAAGTGATAAATCGACAGAGACCACTGTACCTGCTTCCTGTAGATGGGGGGGAAATAAATCTGACAGGAAGTGAACACATCCTCCCAAGACCCAAGCTAAACTCCACGGATATATTTTAACAGTGGCAAGGCATACAAATAAAAATCTCTTTAAAAATGCTAACGCACTGTTCTTATTCTTATGTAACCATGCCTGCTGACTAAGAGCACATTCTTATTGAGAGCAATGGCCTGCAGAAGTAAATGTTGGAAATGAAAGACATCGCACACTGTGAACACACATTCACATATACACAAATATTCAGGCATAAATTGACTCACACACACACACACACACACACACACACACACACACACACACACACACACACACACACACACACACACACACACACACACACACACACACACACACACACACACACACACACACACACACACACACACACACACTTCTTCTTCAAAGTTGTCACAGGCACAGTGAGTGTGTCTGGATTCCACCCGTGGGGCCATCTGTTCTTGCATTGGCCAATTCGAGGAGACATAAACTCAGGAATCATTAAGGATGCAATATGGCTCCCATGTTAATCACAAGCCTTCCTCATTTCCATTGAAAATGAGCCACTGGGCAATGGGGAAGTGGGGACAGTTTGTTATTCACAATCTGTTCAAGACAGCAACATTTTATAGGCCATTTTCAGAACAGTGGGATAGACTGTCAAATATGTGAGCATGCTTATTCTGATCAATTCTAAACTAGACCACGGTTATATTATTTTGACTCCAATACAAGAGTTTTCATTAAGGATCGGATATTTGACTCAAGCTCAAATGCCTTGTTACAATGGAGATGCAGATGCTAGGCTGACCTGAACCAAACTTAGTCAAGCCAAGTCAGCACATGTGTATGAAAAAGAGGCTCCTGTATCAAGACAGGAATGAGAAGGAGAACCATCTGGAGGTAATCCTGGCTCATATTCTGCACTGTAGATAGGCTCTGAATGTCGTGTACAGCACCTTTAAGCACTATTGGCTACCTGAAATTTTGATTTGAGCTCATTCAAATATATTTGCATTGAAAGTTTTAGATAGGCTCGAGATGCAGTTTCGGTTATGTAATTCCTGCCTTGTAAAATAGAGTCCTTTAACCAGAAACAATGCCAGGGAGATTACAAAAGTGTAGAAGAAAACATGAATTCTGTTGTCCGAGGAACATGATATATGCAAGTGGCTTCTCAAGTCTCATGCTTTGCTAAATGAACACGTCGGCATTAAAGTTTGAGAGTTTTTCATAGACTGCTTCAGTGTCCCTGCAAAACCACATCCTCAACTCAATCCTACACATTCAATTTCTTGCTCTCATGTTTTTAAAGTATTGTACAGTGACCTCACATCTCTCCGTCCTGCTAACCACCACAACCGCTACAGGCAATGACTGACCTGTGCCACTACCCCTGTTATCACTTTGAATTTCCCCCATTTCATGCCACAGGGAGCCTTTTTGATAGACTACATTAGACCATAAAAAGCAAGCCTTTTAGGATGGATTTTCCTCCCCCATCATGTTGCCTCCCTTTCAAAGTGGAGCGGTTAATGGCTTCTCCCATAGTGAAGACTCTTCTGCCACCATGTGCTGCCACCATTGGACTAGTAAGTATCTACTGTACTAACATACAATATACACATTTGATGAGATTAAAGTAAATGAGTGCAGTTGTGACCGTACAATCATAATCAATTTTTTTTATTTTATTTATCATAAGAACTCATTTGGAATAAAACCACTATTCATTTGTTTCCTTTTGAACAAGGTCAACAGGACCAGCAATTAGCATATTAATTTATGAACAAAAACCTCCTCACAAAGCTGTAACTTAGCCCGGTAAAGTTATCTAACCAATGCAGATCACTACACAGTAAATTCATTTCAAGCATAGAACAGAAAAAAGTAAAAACTGCAACTCTATAACTGTGAGAAGAAGATAATACCTCATGTAAAATGCATGAGCTGCATTTTATTCTTTGTTCCAAATGCTGATAAAACCTGAACAAGCAAATTAAATCAATATCACAATCCAAACACTGTAGTGTTATGCTATAAAAGTTGCTCTTTAACACAGGTCCCAGGTCTCCTCAAAGCAAAAATGAGAAGAGAAAAAAAGGGATTTGGTAATTACTCTCATTGCACAGCTCGCTGCACTGTGCAAAAATGAGTCCTCCAGGTCTACTGCAAATTTTAAGGTTTCAAATGAAAAAACTGAATGTGAAGATTATTGCAATTACTCCGCTTGCTCTACCTGATACCTCCGTGACACCCAAACAATACTCTGACCTCCAGCACACATCTAATATGGAAACTGGTTTGTTCAGTCTGTTTGTGGCTTTTTCCATCCCCCTCTTTAGTTTTCTGACTTGTACATCGATTGAACATTATTATCATTTTTAGATTACTTGTGCAGGAAGTCCTGGAATAATGCCTCTAAAGTCAATGTGTTGTATTTTACTTTTTCCTATCAGGATCAGTAATACCACTTTTGACCCACACACACACAACAGAGACACTCAATGTGTGTGTGTGCGTGCGTGCGTGCGTGTGTGTCTAGTCTGAGGAAAGTCTCATGCTGGGGAGATGATGGTATATATCCTATTTAGCTCAGAGATTTGAACAGCTGGTGCAGGCGGATTCTTTGCAGCTACAGCACTGAGCACATATCTGGTAACATACAATAAAAAAGCACAGTTTGAAAATAAAGACTTGCAGCTTTCTAAAGATAGATAATCCATCACAGTGACCATTTTGTCGACTTTTACTACTGTCAGAGATTATGTAATCATTGTGCAGTAATGCAGTGCACAGCATGATTTAGACACCATCTCTAGCTGCAGGAACACAATGATAGGATGACTTTGATCGAAATAAAAGCAGACAGGAAGGCTCACTGTTCTATAGTATTTTCTGATTGCATACTAAAGTCATGCAAACTAAATTAATAAAAACATTTAGCTGCATGCATAGTAAAGCAAACACACAAAAGAATCTGGTGTACTTTGCAAAATGTCAGTTATGTCAGCATGCACAATTTTATTTTGATAAGCTGAACATGCAAAATATTACTGCTAATTCAGCTTAAAAGGTAGTAACAAACCCACATTGCTGTTTTATGACACTATTTTTTTTAAATCACAGGATAGCCCCATCTAGTGTAAGCAAATGAAAACACCACAACATTCTGACATCCATAGTATTAAAAAAGGTGTTTTCAAAAGAAAAATAACATATTTTATGCAAATATACTGTCTATAACTAGAGGAGGACATGGCCTAAAAATAACAAATTGGATATAAACAGTATCATGTATCATGTATTTTAATGTTTTTGATTCAATAAAATGAGTGCAAAATTCAAATTACCCACAAGCCCCAGAGTAGCAAAACAGACTGCAGAGTGTTGCTCTAAAATTAATAAAATCTTTTTTTAAACAATTCACCCTGAAATTGTTAATTGAGATAGTGATGAGAGCAGAACATCACTTGACAGAAGATGCCGGCAGCACAGAGACAATTGTGGGAAGATGTGGCATGAATACAAAGCAGAGCGAGTGATTGGCTCTCTCTCTGCTGTTGTCTTGAAATGCAGCATTGTCATTCAGGCAAAGTTGCCAGTAGCTCAGTCAAAAAGAGGATTAGATAATGACGGGCTTTCTGGCCTCAGAGCAACTTCACTGCATTGTGGGTTCACAGCTGTTCATTTTTTACCTATTTCCATTCATTCTGTAGTGAATGAAATGAATGGTAGAGCACTGAGACATACAGGACACATATGCATGCTTTCCAGAAAGCCTGGCTGGCACTATACTGCACATATCTAAGATACGGATATTCTCCTGTGACAATATGCAGTGTTATGTAACATTATCTGAAATGTAGATTCATTTAAACTGGAGCAGCCATCTTCTGTTTGATATTTAAATGTATATGACAAGTTTTTAGGCACAATGGTCTATTAAGCCTTCTTATATTCAGTACTATGGACAGCGCATGATTTGTGCTCCTAGTCTTGAAAGAAACATGTCAAATGTATGTATGCAAGCATTGTTTATGCATGTGACATGTGATGAGACACTCATCACATGTCAAATCAGATCTAATGTCAATCACATGTTGCTGGTTAGACATACTGCACACATTTGGAAGCTGCATACTGACATCATGCATAATGACAAATTAACTTCATTTTCTCTAGATGCTTTGATAATGGATCCAATTGATCATCTAGTGTTTGGCTGCTATATGCTAATGAAATATAATGATGTTCCATGTCTCTCTTTGCTGACATATCCTTTGCCATATCAAACACATCTTTAGAGTGAATGGTTTCACTTATTAAAATGAAGAAATACTAAGCAAGCAGACATGCACTCCCCCAGTGTTGGACACACTGGTGGAAATACCCGGATCATCCGCTACTCAAAACCTTTAAGGACCAAAAAAAACAGCAGTGGACGGCTCTTCTCTCTTCATTGCAGGGCGGAGAGATTAAGAAGATCCTTTACTCCTCTAGCCATCTGAATTTCCCCTCAGGGATAAAAAAAAAAAAGTAATTTTCAATTTGAATTTGAATTTGAATCTTTATACAGTCTATGATTTGAATGCATGCACAGGTCTGAAAATTATTAGTTTCACTATGGGAAATTAGAAAAATCACACTTAATGCAACATGAATGAGAAGACCTTACTCTTTGAGGTGCTCTAAAGCAAGGCAATTAACCCTTTAAACTCCCCTAACAGCTAACCTGGCGCACTATACGGTTTGTTACACAGAACCTTCTAAGAAGCCGTACTTGGAAACTGTTCGGAAAGGAAATAGATAAACATTTGACAAATATAGTATGTACAGTAAATCACTGTCAAATTGCATCAGAAATAGGGCATAAAATTAAAAATTGAATACCACCAAAGTAGACACTTTTAATTACCTTAAATAAAGGAATAGTACAAAACTTTTTAAAACGGTAGGTAACACATTTTTTTTCATCTAAAATTAAAGGAGAAATACCATAATGTCACAAGCACACAATTACCCAAACAATTAAGGGAGTACTCAGTCTAAATTACAGTTTTTGCTGTTATTTACATTTAAATTTACAGTAGAAAACCCACTCACTGTAACTACAACCACAGCTACCGGTATTTTACCATAAATTAAACAGATTTTTTTTTTTTTTGGTTTAAAGAGTAAAAGCATCTTTTCCATTGAGAAAAGCATTCCTTGCTCTTCTTTCAATGAAGTAATATGCTACAGTTCTAATGTAACTGATGCTATTGCAACATCTACACAAACCTATAGGAGCCACCACACTCACAGCGTAGATGCCAGAGCACAGATTGGTCCTAACCACCGGTAGTTGTAACGGAAAAGTATTACCTGAAGCCAGACGGGATAGATTTTTCATGTGATTGTGTTATTGCCAATCCAGCCGCAGGCAAAGTAACTCAACAGCAGCCAGCAGGAGAAGAACCGCTCTTGACAGCTCCCAATTGAGGATTTGTCTAACTGTGTAAGTGTGAATGATATTGACAAAGAACAAATGATAAGGCAAACTGTGTAACAAAAAAGTAATTCCCAATTCATTTCACAAGGATAACTGTATGAACACAGTTGGCAAAGTCAAAATGCAAGCAGAAAAAAGGAGCAGCGAAATAGGAAAAAGGCAGGATGTAGGGAGGAACTGAATCCAAGCCACATATTCATGTCTTTGGCTTATTGAAGCATTACACCCACAGGCGGCATATTCCCCAATCACTCCTCCTGCTGTTGCAGAAAGCTCACTGGGAAGTCAACTCTTTCCTACTAGCATCTCCATAGACCGTGTGAAGAGAGGCTGTATAAAGATCCACTCAGTCAGATGGGATAAAGTCAGTGTTCAAAGCAGAAGAGATTAGGATAAAGGAGTGTGCTTTTGTTCATACACACACGTGTGTCTGTGTATGCTCTCTTATTAGGAGAGGAAAGAATGTCGGTATTCAACAGACTCCAGCTGAGTGTGTGAGCAATATGACGAAGCAGAAAAGAAAAAAAAGGAGCGAGTGGAGTGAGTGGGAAAAATCGTCCCTGGGGCTCCCTGTGCGAGCAGACTCCATCTTTTCTTCAGCCAGAGAGGGTCTGTCACAGCGTATTCCACTGAGGCTGCCCTGCCACAGTTGGAATCAAAAGCCCCGCACGTCTATTCCACAGGGTAACATGCAATGCAATGCATCACACACACACACACACACACACACACACACACACACACACACACACACACACATATGCTAAGAAACAAGGGAAGATAAAATGAAGAGGGAGCTACAGGAGATACATAACAACACGTACTGTAGCGTGATTGTTGCTCAACTATACTATGATATTGAGGTCAGGAAGGGTGAAAATAAACAGTGATGGTGATACTTGTGTGAAATATTTTTATGCCTCCAAACCGCCAACAGCTGTGGCAAGAGGACTTATGTTTTCAGGTTTACCATGCGTCTATCCCATTCTTGTGATATCTCATAAACACCTTGAGAAAATTGATTACGATTTTGCACAAACATCCATTTGAACTCAAGGGTGATCTGATTATATTTTGGTGGTCAAAGGTCAAGTCATTTTTAGACTTTGCAGCTTCTTTTCAGCAACATCTATATTTGAAACATTGTCTACTGTCAGATAGACACGGAAATAAACTGAAAACTTGAATACTGGTTAAAAAAACAACAACAACACTAAGGAGCATTTAAAAGAAGAGGTTGGAACAATAATCACATCAGAAGACAAGCATGTGTAAAATATTCAGCATATTTGAAACAACTACCCTTCTATGCAGACAGGAAGGGACTACAACCATTACATTTCTTCTCCTTTTCTTTGCACAACACATGCTCACTGTAATTGTACCGTTTTGACATTCACACATCTCCAGGAGTGGACCAATGTTAATAAAATCCATAATCACCCATCTCTCTTGAGAGATATATTCTCATGTGACAATTTAATTTGCACAACGCAATATAAACATTGGATATAATGACAGTAAAAGACATTCTTTCAGGGAAAAAAACTACTTATATTCTAAAATTCAATGTTGTCTAATATCCTTTCATGTCAAGCTGGATTCCTGTCATCACTCATCTTCTTCATTAAGCTAATTAAGCTAGTTAAGTTTCCTTTTTTTTTCTTCAATAAACTGATGAAGCCTGGATTTTTCTGTTTGAACTTTTGTGAACATTTGTGACACTCCGTCTATAAATAACCTCTTATATTGAATTGATGAAATTGATGAAAAACTCTGAAAGTAGAACTAACAGGTTATACTGAGTTAAGTCATGATGATGGACCACCATATTTTAAATAGATCAATGTCTCCATCTTGTGGTTTGACGTTGTAGTTGGAGGAGGTTATTATCAGTGAGGTTTAAGGGATAACAATTTAATTGAATCCAGCCAAATTACTTGTTTTAACAATATAAGGGTTTATATTGTCTATTATGGAATACTTTATTTTATACAAAATCGTATCTACACTTGGTGTGACACTAAAACATACAGATTAAAAACCCTGTGTGTCTTTTATGTATTCAGGGAGTGCTGACCACTGCACCACCGTGTGAACTTCAACAAATTGACAAATAGAAATATAGAAAACAAAATAATAACAAATTAAAATATTACATAATTTCCTGATGTACATCGAGTTTAAAAAAAAAAGTGCAAAAGTTATCAAAAACACACAAACCTGTAAAATACAGAAATGGGGAGCCATCACTCTAGGTAGTACTCCCATGACCATATAATTACAATGTAAACTTATTACCACTAAATGGAATCTATTTTCCATGATATGATACTCAAAACTCAACATTATAAATGCAGTCTTTGCTCAAAACATAAACTTGGGCGGTGATTAAATTAAATATGTGTTAATGGGAGCATTACCTAGTTAGAAAGTTCCCCTTCGTCCTATAGTGATTTGTTATTTTCTTTACATGTGTCATTTTTTAAAATGATATCTGTATCTTTATATAGTGGAAAATTTCCAGAAAATTCATACCACCTATTATTAAGTCACGGGCTCATGGGACTGACATGGATAGAATTATAAACTACAAAAAGGTTAAATAAGACATCTGCAAAGTTTTTCTCTGTAAGTGCACAAAAATATTCAGATTCAACGGCTGACTTAAAGATTGTGAGTTTATGACCACCAGTGCAGCTTTATTTGTATGATTGTGTTGCAATTTTGAAGTACACAAAAATGTAAAACAAAACAAAAGAAATCAGCTTTGCAGATGTAACAACTGCACCAGCAGAGGGTGACTCTCTCCCTTTCTATAGGCCACATATTCAACCACATGGAGCTCAGTACCAAAAAGCATGTCCACTTCATGCCACTCCCCCTTGATACATGCAGAGCTTCAGAGATGTTGTTGAACTGAACAAAGCATTTGAAGACAGAGCTTTGGCTGTGTAACGCCCAACAAACTCAACCAACTAAAATCTTTCAATTCTGCTTTATCTCCGAATGTGAGACACTCGAGAGAAGAATAACCAAGTAAAATCAGCTCAGCTCCCCACCGTCTCTCTCTTCCCTGTTTCCATTTATAATACAGCTCTATTATTCAGAATAATGATGCCTCTGCCTGGATCAATTATGGTTAGATGTTGGCCAACAGAAGTCAGTAATGGTAGGTTGATGGGTGTAGTGGTTTGGCCCTGGGAAATAAAAACAAGTTA
The DNA here is from genome assembly GCF_030273125.1 of Centropristis striata. NCBI lineage: Eukaryota > Metazoa > Chordata > Actinopteri > Perciformes > Serranidae > Centropristis > Centropristis striata. The sequence goes on from NC_081530.1 coordinate 26,069,680, forward strand.
TCCACATGGTTCTTATTTCTGAAAACAGTTTCTGTGGGAGCACTGCTCTGATACATATTTATTTTTTGCATGAAATTTAGCATAGGTTTTGGATGTGAAATGTGTTTTTAAAAATATATAAATAAAAAGGTGAAAATGTGTCTTCTGCAATGTTTCAAATCCATTAAAAATACTACAGGAAATGTATGTATGCATGAGCTGGTTTTGAAGTAAACGGTTTCCTTGTTTAACTGTTTCATCTTGGCTAAAAATAGAGTTCATTCTGAACCCCTCATTTATAGAATTAAACATTTACCACTGGCATGTTGGTTTATTCATGAATAAGACACGAAACAAAGACAGGGTTGCGCAGATAACCTAGCTAAATAAAGCATTACACTTCTCTGCCTCTGAGAGATGGGTGAACTCTACAGTACATCTGAAATGTATGCTACTACTACTAGTCTGTTTCACTGACCTAGAAATATCCTCCTGACTCAGTAAACTCTGATCCAAAGTGAAGTGTACTCCATATCTGTCGGAAAGGACTTGTGGTTTGGTGTTCATTCCCGGTAATGTGGGGCAGGTGAATCAACTCAACTGCAATTACTCATGCTTTGAAAAGAAAACTTTTGCGCAGAATGAGCAAAGATGCTACAGTGGAGAGGCCCAGTAGATGAGACATTTTCACTCTTTGGCCCACATATGACTTCATGATGACAGCATCTGAAGTGCTGCCTGTTTTCTGTAGTGAGAACTCCCTACTCTCTGCACAGTGTTTTTTTTGTGTTTTTTCACCTTTGCTCCCGATACATTAAAACAAGAATATTTATCAGGTTAAATTAGTTATCATGAGTAGCAGTGACCTAAATTCCAGTTGTGTCTACAAATCAGAGGCATAGTATATTTTTTATATTTTATTTTATATTTTTTTATATTCAGGCATATTTTAAGGAAGTTAGGCATGTTAAAAAAATATAACCGTTTCACTAAGTTGAGCTGTAATTAACTTCCCTTGTTATGCATCACATGCATGAATAAAATAACATGGTTCTACAAGAAGCCAAGATGAGGTTCCAAGACAGCAATGCTTAGTAAACACCGCTCACTCACAGCAAGAAAGACTGAGGATGCTGTTTTCTAGTAGTCTAAATAACTTAACACATACATTTAAGTCTTTTGATATTGACAAATAATAAAGGTTTCAATGATGTGGGACATCAAGGGCTTATTATGCAACTAAACAAAATGACTTAATTACAAGCTTGACAGAGACAACTATTTCAATTAGCATCACTGTTGAGGTGCTAATGATGTATTGTTGATGTTAAAGATGAGGAATTTATAGGATGTTTTGCACATCTGTGATCATCCTACATTTTTGTCTGGTTGCTGAAATCTAATTTAAATAAGTGGAACTGAATTGGAAAGTCTCAAGTCAGAAACTTTGCCATATTTCCACAGTGGCCTTGCTCTACATTGTATACTAAATAATAAAGTGACAAAAAATGGACTGCTGGTGACTTGAGGTTATTCAGAGAGTGAATGTACAATAAGTTGTTTTTCTGTGTTCACTCCATTATGAAGTGACCTATCAACAAAGCTTCCTGCCTTTGTCCCTGTTGCATTAACGGATAGATAGAGAGACAGTTTTGTCCCAAAATTAGTTGGAGGAGATTGTGGAAAATTCCGTCCTTGACATTAGTCATGGAACAGCAGAAGCATATCACATTCTGAGTAAACCTCTAATTTTTCTCTTATTCTTTCCATCACTCTGTTTCCTTTGCTATATCTTTTACTCCTCCACTCTTTTCTAGGGAGCACTGACTCATTCAAGAGGGACAATAAACCATACAACACTAGCCTGAGCTATTGGCCAGTGCTTGACTACTGTGCAGCTACAGTGACTGAAAATTGTGATACCAAATAAACAAAAGCATAATAGCATGTTAGACTCTAAAACATCTCCCTAACAGCTAGCAGTTTCATTTTGTAGTTTGGTTAACTCGAAATGCCATAAAGTTTAAAAATGAGCCTCTTAACAGCACTAATCCTGTCCTTGATTTTAGTGGGAGACAGAGTTATTGTTATTGCTGTGATGATGCACTCTGGATCAAACCCCGTGTCAGCATGTTGGACTCAGCAAACTCCTCACATAGCATAAAAAACATCAATGTTAAAGAAATTTCTGGAGTAGCAGCAGTTTAATGCAGAAGGAAATTTATTTTTATGTTAAAGTCCTGCCAGGGTGAATAGTGGACGGTTAGTCCAACTCTCCTGCCTCTATAGACTCCAAAGACTGCATGGAGTCCGTAGACTCTGGAGACTCCACAGAACCCTCCTCCAAATGTAAATGTGGCAGGGCATCACGAGGGACAGTATACTCTGCTATGTTGGGGATCCCAGACACCACACAGCAGCTCAAGGCACTGCGGAAAATCTCCATGTCGCAGGCCTCAGACCACTCGTTAGTTGTTGCATCGTAGTACTCGACGTTATAGGAGGTGGTGAAGCCGTTGAAGCCTCCGACAACAAAGAGCTGATCCTCGAGCACTTCGATGCCGAAGTTGCTGCGGGGAGTTATCATGGAGGCCACTTCGTGCCAGGTGTTAGTTCGGGGGTTGTAGGCCTCAGCGCTGCGTAGACGGGTGGTGCCATCAAAACCACCAACCTTTGGTAGGAAAAGTGAAATAAAAAGTAAAAGGTTTACAGAAAGAACACCTGCAATCAAAGTGTCTCTAAATGAAAATAAAAATGCTGAACAGATATCATCAGACTGTTTGTCCATTATGTGAGCTTCAGTAGTGTGTCCTGTACTTACTGCATACACATGGTCTCCATATGCAACAACACCAATTCCACTCCGCCGGGAGGTCATGAGGCTGATCATTGTCCACTGGTCAGTCTCTGGGCTGTAACATTCAGCCGTTTGCAGGCACTCGTTCCCATTAAAACCACCACAAATGTAAACCTGGGGAGAACAGTGGTGACTTCAAGTAATTTAGCACTTTTCTTGGCTTTAACTGGTAATAAACAATACATAAGTATTTCAATGCAATTGCAAGATAATAAATTAATTACAACTGAGACCCAGCAGCTGGTGAAAAATCTTATTGTCCAACTGAAAAACAATAGTTTGCTTTTCTGTCCAATAAGCTTCACAGTCATGTACCAGTCACTACTTTACAGTCATACTACTCTCTGTTACTCAGTTAATAATTCCCACCTTGTTGTTGAGTGTTGTGCAACTGGCGTCACTCCTATGTTCGTGCATGGGTGCAATAAGACTCCACTGGTTGGCCTCGGGCCTGTAGCGCTCTGCAGTGCTAAGTCGTACATGTCCATCATAACCTCCCATGGCGTAGATGCACCCGTTCAGCACAGTGACGCTCACATAGCAGCGACGGAAATACATGGAAGCCACTTCGTGCCAGGTGTGTGCACTCAGGTCAAACCTGCGCACGCTGTTGAAATGCTCCACCCTGTCGAAGCCACCAACACAGTAGACATACCCATTGAGGAAGGCAGTGCCATGGTAGGCGCGAGGACGCTCGTGATTGTTTGTTACGTTGAACCAGTAGTCAGCCTGGATATCGTACGCCTCAATGCCGTTAGTTGGATCGCCGCCGCTCCAGCCTCCAATGGCCAACAGGATGGCATGAGGCATGCGAGGACGGACGAGAGGGTTGCAGAGAGCAGAAGGCCTGTTTGGTCCAATGCGACATATGGTTTCAAACGCTTCTTTGACCATAGGCTGGCATTCAGTGTTTTTAATCACCAGTTCGTTTGACATCACATTGATCTTGATGTAGTCTAAACTTGTCAAAGCCAGTCGGACCTACAAAAGAAAACAGAAGAAAATAATCAACAGTGTCCAAACATCTGTGGCCATTTTATTATTATTTTCATTGATACTGACCCTTTTATGGTGGTCTTACAGTTTTGATAATAGTCAATACAACGCCATCAACCAAATACTGAAGATGTGAATCTACACTAAATGTACTGACAGAAAGTTTAGTGTACCTTAGACAGAAGTACAGCCATGTGTTTTTTTCGTTCTTCGGGTAAGTGGGTGATCCAGCGAAGGATGGCTTCAAACACCGTGTTCTCTTGTCTCACTTTGAGGTCGTCTCTACCAATAATGTCAGTGACTTCCTGCAGAGAGAGCTGCAGGAACTCTTCAGAGAAAGCAACCTCCTCAAAGTGATCAATGATATAGCGGTAGGCCTTCCGCTGCAGCTCCGAGGAGAAGCAGAAGTTGGTTAAGTGTAAGATGCCGATGCAGTTCTCTGGGCAGAGCTGCTCCCCGAGGAAGTCACAGCAAGTTTGCACGATGTCCATTATGTTGAGGTAATCGGCTGCTAGCAGCAGCTCCTGTACATTGTCCTCTGTCACAGAAACAGAGCCGGTGTATGCAAAGTCAATGATGAGCTGCATCATGTCAGGAGACAGGCCGGGTATGTCAAAGACCTTTTGGTCTGGAGTTGCCCAGCGTCTGAACAGAGCTCTGTAGGTCAGGATGAACATACAGCAGAGGATTAAAACAAACTGAATACATTTTTTTCTTCTCATCTTCACATTAATAAAAAATATTACAGCACTTTTGAAGAGATGTTTAAAAAAAGGAGAAGAAAACAGTAACACGACTGAAATATGGCTGAGATAAAATGCTTTTTCCACATTGTACAATTAGCTTTATTCCACCACCATCATTAACCCAAAGTGTACAATTAGGGTCTTGTTGCAACTAAAAGATAAATGACAGTATATATCATCTCAACTATTGTAAAGCCCTGATTATTAAGTGTAGCAGTATGCTGCATACTCATTGAATACAGTATATACCAACATTTAAGTCAACATCCTTTACCATTTTGTATTGACAGGAAATCATAAAATATGTTCCCATATATAACTAGCAGTAAGAATGTCACAATCTATAAACTTCATGACTTTCTTTAACTTTATGATATCAGTTGAAAAACTCACAGGAAGTACGGGCTGCATTTACAGAGGACGAGCCTGTGGATTTGAAATTCGACGTCCTTGACTCTGATCACTGCATCGCAAAATTCCCCCTCCAGGCGGAGATCTCTAAACACTGAGGTTGGCATGTGCGTAGGTTTGCCTTGGTCACTCATCTTGATTTTCTTGATTGAGTTTTTTTTTCTAAATCAAGAAATTGGCTGCTGGCCTGTCTAGTGAACTTCAACAGCTTTGAATGTGAACTCACTGAAGAATCAGGATGAGGCTCTGGCATTCTAGACTTGGGATTCCATTCTAGAATGGATTTTTATTACATCATTATGACTGATTTTTTATCAGAATGCCGAAAACATAAATGTAGATATATGTTTTGCTTATATGCCAACCAACTGTAAACAGTTTGTGATTATTCTCATAAACACAGACAAAAAGGGATAACACTTTGACAGATGCCATTTTATAGAATGGTGCATATTGTTTTCCCCCCACGTTTTTCTTACAGAGGTACACCTGTGAATGAAGCAAGTCAGTCATTTAACTATTAGTTTACACTCCCTTGCCACTTTATTACATATGACTGGACAATTTACTGCAATCCACTCCAACAGATTTATACAATAAAGAAGATTTATTTTAAGACAATTGTGTTAATTCAACTATATTTATTATTGAGGTTATAGTTTCCATGCAGGAAGACATTCATGCACACATTTACAGACATAGTCAAACACACATTCACTGCCCAACAATCTGCATTCACTCCCTGATATTAAACTCCTGCCTTCCTCAAGAGCAAGCACAGCAGGTAGCCTAAGATCTAATTAGCTAGTTAGCATTTGGTTGACTGATTAAAGACTCCAACCATCCAAGAGAAATCTTGACTCAGTTCATGACATTTTACTATGATAAAAAAGGAAAACATGAGACAGAAGGTCCAAGAAGGTATTCATAAAAACACAGAGGCATAGAAGAACATCTGTAGTCAAACAGATCTCATCAAACTATCTGACCTTTGTGCCCAGTGCATTAAAAAATAGATTGCTCCATTGACAGAGTAGCAGAGAACATGTTTTTCCCATCTTTGAATAGTTCATAATCTTACAGATGGTGGACAACTTCGCATCTTAGCAGGTTGAGACAAGAAATAGTTTTTATATGCACTGTAGATGTAGCAGCTATAAAACACTGGCTGGCTATTGTCTTCATCACACACTGATGTTGCTGTATTTAATATTCAATGGTCTATTCATCAGTCATTTATCTATGCCCAATCAGCGTCAGTGTCTATACCAGAATGCACCAGGAAATGACAAATAACTGACTCATGAGCCCTGTATTTAAGTCTAAAAATAGTGCTGCCATAATGAAAATTCACTAATCAGTCATTCAACCTATGGCCTTATATTTCTGTTATTTTTTCTTTAATTGTCAGCAAATTCTCAAAGCCACTATAATTTTTTTTTTTTTGAAGCTTTGATATGCCAAACAATAGTATCCTGCAGGGGGCATATGCTTTGGGACTTCAACACAATATGAATAGATTGATATGTGGCCTTGTGCTTTGTTGAAGTCCACATTGCATATCACATACCCCAATGGGCAGCAGTGTTGGCAGCTGTCATCATCACCAGGAAGTGTGCCAATGTGGACCTGAGCCAATGTAACACGTCAGACAGGCACAGTTACTGTCCCTCCCTCCAAGCACAAGGTGACTAAGTCATAATGCACGTGCATCAGCAATGTACCTAGAGGGCCAAATATGGAATACAGACTCATTTTCCAAGGACTTGAGAATTGAAGTTTCATGGGTGAATCACTTTTCCATCCAGTAGCATAATTCATTTGATTTGAGCACATAACAACAAATATAAAGCTATTTTCCCTCTTTTAGAGAGCTAACACTGCAACTGACCTGGGCTTTATATTGTCTTTAACTTTTAAAACACTCTCCAAGAGGACAGAAGAGATTGTGGAGTTCATTCTTTGGGCACACAGATAATACAATTTGTTATGCAACGGCTGTCCACTCATGCTTCATGAAGAATTGCAGCGGTGTCTATAGTCATAGTTAACTATAGAGTACCAAATAGTCCAAATTGTGGAAACTCAAGTTGTTGTAACAGAAATTATAACACAAAAATAGAGACACAAAGCTTCTGGCATTAACTATTTCACAAAGCTGTTTTTAATCAAAAAATGATGGGTGTTTTGACCAACATTTAACCACCAAAAGCACCTGTATGGTAAGTGATCACAATTATATATTGTTTCCTGTTTTAAAAGCATAAAATGAGGGCAAGTAAACTAAGCGAAATTACATTCATTCTTTTTAGTCACAGATAAAAGAAAAAAAAGGGGGAAAAGGCATGTCTTACAGGAGTGTGCAGGCTATGTTCTGCCTCTCTCTATATATAATTCCTGCTCCATTTCCCCCTGATGTTCACCCAGTCATGAATACCTCCCCTCTCTCTCTGTATCCTAAGGCAAGGTGACGTAGAAAGCACTGAATAAGCTTTAATGTGTATCCACACACAGCTTGTCAGCTTTGAACTATACTTGCCCGACCATCTTTTCTATGCCCATCAGCCAGCGTCGGAGAACTCTTATCCTAAATTGATTATGTGCACCGAGGATCTTTGAGGAAGGGCAGAGACAACAAAGCCAGGGCTGACAGCGGACTTGAGAAGTACTTAGGGCATGTGAAAAGAGGCATGAGAGGGGTGGTAGATAAAATGGGTGAGATATGACAGTGATGTCTTGTTTAGCTGCAGGGCAGAGGTTCACATCACAGATTTTCCCATGTGTCTCTGCACCTCACCCAGTGCCAAGGCAGTGCTTATACATATGTGTCTCCTGATCCTGCTGCTGGGAAAGCATGTGATGACTCTGCTTTGGTTTGAGAGCTGTGACTGAATGGACTCTGAATTTATCCTGACATCAACTAATGTGATACGACAGGGTCCTTGGGCAACACACTGACCTGTTACCTGCTCACACACTAAACTAACAGAGTCAGCTATATGGCAAAAAATATAAATGTGAAATTTTAAAGTTTTTTGATTTTATGACAGTGTTTGTTTTGATTTGATGTTTGACTCATATCAAATTATTTATGGACAAACTTGTGTTTTTGACTGAGAATTTGAAGAACCATCAAGGCCTATGTTTATCTTGATTTATGGTCTCAGTATTTGTGTGCATATAGTTGTTGTCCTGAGATGAATTCTGGCCTTTGCAACATGGCTGTCTCTCTATTTTGGAAAATCAGCTATTTTGGCAGTGAAAAGGTTGTTTCACGATTTAAAATATCATAATAATCCACATTTGGTATCCCAGCTTTAGCTAATGTGCCTCTATGGATTTCTGTTCATCAATAAACCTCTTTTAAAAAGCAGTTTAAAGTGATTTCTGTCTGGCGATAACATGAGATAATACTCCTGCAAAACACCCACTGACATAGAGAATGATCCTTCATCTGAACTATCTGAAGAAAACATTGTTTCACTTGCAAAAAAAAATGCACTGCTGGCTGTTGAGCTGCCTGCATTACATGCAAATATTAGAATCTCTTTTAGAAAATTTTTTTTCGGTAATATATGGGTCACGTGTATAATCAGGATAAAGATGCACATGCATGCAAACTCATTAACATACTGCAGGATTTACAAATAGAGAGTATGGCTGGGCTCCTGATTCTGTTACATAAGTCACTGATGACATGGAAGAGGTCAATGTGTCACTGATACCACTTTATCTATCCAGGGTTACTGCACATGGACTCTACGCACATGAAAAAAAGAATCAATACTATACTAGTGACCAAAATTTAAATCAATTTCTTAATGCCGCTAAGCCCACAAAAATGTGAGCAACTCTTCTAGATGGAATACTGTTATATACAGAGCATTGTCACCCAAAAACGGTTAAACTGGTTGTCTTTGCAAGCTGGTTATTATGGCCCAAATCTACGTTTGTAGTTAGGCACCGACCTCTAGTGGCTTTACATAATTACATCAGGTGGAAAACAGAGAGTTAGGTGACGGTGCATGAAGACTGAACATCTGGACGTTGACCCAGAAGACTGTTGTCCCCGTCTCATTCGTAAAACCAAACAGTTTAAGTTAAGTTATTTAATCTAAATCTATAGTTTTGTTGCGTGGTTCAGTGGTGTTGTTCACATGAAGTCATGCAAAATATCTTTACTTAAACCTAACCAAGTAGTTTTGTTGCTTGAACATGACCAAGGAGTTCCGTTTCAAAATAGGCGACCATGCGGCTTTTTGCCAACCTTTAATAGAACGGTAATTTAGTTTGAGTTATTCACAAACAACCTACTCGTTCATTTATAATCTAATATGAGGTTGTGTGCAATGCATCAGGATATGCATTGATATTTGGGAGCAGGTGTAGCATAGAACATCAGATCAAAAATGCACTATTCTCCTCACAGCCTGTCTGTCTGAGACATGACAGCTCTGCGGGGTAAAGAAGCAATTAACAAGGAAAATGATTAGTCTGATTGAAGCAAGAGCGAGGCAGAGAGGAAGAGCGCATCAGAACGGGAAAGATAGCAGGAAGAAAACTTCTGACAATGACTTTGTGACACAGACTTTGCACACACACACACACACACACACACACACACACACACACACACACTAGTTACTGATTTCCCACAGAGCCTCCAGGGCTGGACCATGACTGCCTTTAGAGATAAACCGCCCTGCTATCTCTGGGAGATTTCACTTTCTTATAAATTCCATGAAAGCTGTCGCATCGGTTTTTTGAAGTCAGCATAAAGTGTGCCTTACTTTTGCTTGGATGTTTAAATCTATCTCTGTAGTTCAGACAGTTCATTCTCACCTTGTTTGACAACCACTTTGCTGTTTTTCTAAAAGTTTTAGCAAAGCTTTCCAATTACAATACACGCGCAGATTTAAAATGTGTTGTACGTGGACAAAAATATGTAGGGAACAACAGAAAATATGGATTGATTTGCCTGCTGCATTTCTCAGCCTTGCACATACTGCTGCTCGGCTGACAGTATCCAACCCGGTGTGGTGACAGCCCATTTATTCTGGTGGCACACAGGTATTTGTCAGATAGTGAACGTATACTACACATTTTAACCACACACTTGGGTGAGGGAACATGTCTTCTAATAGACTGCATCAGCAAGAAAGTGTTTGTGTGCAGATTGTGTAACGGTGTGTGTAATTGTGTGTGCAAATGACACTGCGTGCACATTTATCACTCACGTACACTGATAGTGCTGAGGAATATGCTGTAACTGCTAAAACTGCAAATATCTAAAAAGGTACAGCTGAATTAGTGTGCCTTCACGGGTAGCAATGTGGTAACTGTGCTGCGCTAAACAGAAATATGAGACCTTTGGTGTTTATTAAGCTTCATCCATCATAAAGTAACCTAATTGCATTGCTCGAGGCATCAAAACAAGTTAACGAGTGTAATGGTGGATGTTTTAAGTACTGATAATCTGTCTTTTTCTCATCTTGACAGAAATCAGTATTTCTATGCCTCCAGTTTCTTTAGTAAAATGGTTGCATAAAATCAAAGCACAGGATCTCCCTGCATTTATATTTATAGGGAAACTTTCCATTCTTTGCCCAAAGGGATCAAGAATAGAGGGGGATTTTTCGTTTCAATAAAATTTAAATTCTGTAATACAAGGGGCTGACCATGCCCTAATTATGTATAACTTTAACCCTTATTATAATTTGAATAGCTGAGATATACATTAATTTGCCCCAATGCAGTTGTCATGAACAGGGAAATTAGCTATATAGACCAAAATCATTATTTGTACCAGGCTGTAAACATGTTTATTTCTTCTGTAAAGTTGCGCATTTCAACATGGGGGTCTATGAGGATTGATCGCTTTTCAAGCCCACCTCAAGTGGCTATTTGAGGAACTGCAGCTTTTGGCACTTCTGCAATGGCTTTATTTTTCAGCCTTGTAGATTACCTTTAATTATAAGTTAAACCACCAACATACATTGTTTGATAACTTTAAAACATGTTTAAAGTTATTTTATGTTTCACTTAAAAAATGCTGTGAAACATCACAACCATTTGGTCCCAAAAATCCAGACAGTGACTAGACAGCCTTAAACATACTTGTCCAGTCCTGCGCTGTTCTCTGAAGACCACACCTCTGCTGGCCATGTCCTGATTATGTCTGCCAGGCCATTTAGCCCCATCTGGTCTCTTTCCTCTCTTCACTTGAGGACATCCACATTTTCCATCACTGCAGCCCTCCTCTGTCATCTGATGCTTGGTGTCCTAATGACAAAGACAAGGCATTACACAACTCTGCCTAAAAATAATACCCACCCCCTCTTGCACAGTTTCAAAGTCATGTTTCTCCTTATGTAATCAGATGCATTTTTAACGCTTTTAAACACAATAATTATTATCACAAGAAGTGATACTGGGTCAATTAACAAGAGCATTATTTCACTAGCACTTGTGACCCTAAAGGATTATAGCTCATTATTGTGCTGTATTTATGGCTGCTATTGAAAGTGTTCAGCTTGGATGCCAGAATCTCCCTCGGGCAGTCCATGTAGCATACTTTGAACTATGCACTGCTCACTGAAGCGTGCAGAGTGGGTACAGTGGGGCAGATGTGAATGTGTCTAAACAAGCCTCAGCTGAATTCAGTAGGGATGGAGGCGCACACAAGCAAGCACAGGCATGAAGAAGCAAGAAAAGGCATATACATGAGGAGAGTGCTTTGGAACCTATAGATGTATACGAACATCTTGTTTGAAACAGGCATGGTTAAGATGAATCATGTCTGCAGCTCAGAACTTTATTGACCTTGTGATTCTCAGACACATGATCAACTGTAGCCTCTTGTATGACCAGTTAGCCCTGAGGCAACAATGCCACCCGGAGAACTCTTGAAACCCCCTACTTACAAACAATTATGGTCTTCTTTTACCTTTAAAGAAGGCACATTATATTCAATAGCAGCCCTTTGATAAGATACACTATGCCTCATGCTTCAAGTTTTTCATGGGTGTCTTCTTTGATTTGAGAAACAAAATTAGCATAATTTATCATACTAATGATGAATCATACTAACTGATTTTTTTTTTTTTTCAGATTTTTTGTACGTATATTTTTAGCTTACCTAATTGCTTATTTTCCACTGGATATGGTTTAAATGTGTGCTAACCCTTCAAGAAACCTTATTTCCCTCTTTTTCCCCCATACCGGAATGTTTTTACGGTAATGAAATCAATACCCCCCCCCCCCCCCCAATGAATATCCTTTAATTTTCATAAGGTTATAAGGTTTCACTTTCTTTCAACCAAAATTTGAATCTGAATATTATTAATATAGTTCAATTACATCTTGATGTAATCTTGTCCTGCATAAAAAGCCTCACAAGCATCACAGATTTGGCTAAATATAGTTTCTGAGCTGAAAACTCCAATTTTTATGATATTTTGATTTTAAATGTTCTCAAGGACTGTTTTAATTTCCTCTATACTTATTTAAGTTGGAAAGTGTTGATATTCATTGTAGATATACACAAATATATGGAAGTCTACATCAAGTTTCTTTACTGGTGTAAATGTTTAATATTGAAATAATGACTGTTACAATTCTCACAATAGTTTGAATTGTTTTATGCTCGGAAACTGAAGTGGCTATTTCAGAGATAAAAATGATCCACTGGTCTTCAATAAAACTTCTACAGGTTATATTTAACCCAGCATACTGATCACGGAGCAAACAGACACTCTCAAAAGTTACAATGATAATCGAGAAAAAGCACAAAACACTGACCCAACTTCTGCAGTTACTACAATCATGTGATTAAGTTTTCATATCATACAACTTGGTTTACATACTATCTTTATTGACCTCTTTCTTTCTCTTTTATCTTGACTAGACTGTAAAAAAACATCATGGTATGATTAATTATATGGAAGGAAAAAATAGAGAAAAATATAGACACATGCCAAAGGAGTGACTGCAGCTCAACAAGGATGTATTATGCTGTATAAAGAACATGACAGACACTTAATGCAAATTTCTATCTGATTATTTTTGATTGTAAAAACTTCAGCTATTTTCATGTTATTACCATCCCGTCCAAGCTAATTAAAGGAATAATCCACCGGTGTCTTGATCAAGCATAAACAAAGTGTGCGGAGGCGTGCTACTCATCTGTGAGTCTGGAATAGAAGACTATTAACACTGACTATTTTCTGTACGGTTTAATAAAAAATGCACGTGTTTGGGAAGTTGTGAGCATGCAACTGGAAAAATGAGACTTGGATTAAACTGCAGAAGCTGTGTGGGAGTTTGTAAATGGATGTTTTGATAGCTTTGCTGTTCGTTCATCATGGAGGCATCCGAGCAAACGTATAAAAAGTTTTCTTCAATGTTTTCTTCAAGAGTTTAATGTAACATTGGGTGACTGATTGATATAAATAGTCATTTTGCAGGGAAAGTATACGTTGAGATTCGTTGAACTAAAGTGCTTATTACATTTCATGCATTTTGATACATTTTTGTAGAGGTTCCGTAACGTCTGGCAATGTATTTTCCTTCCAACGTGTGATATCGCAGTGTAACACGCCTGATTTTCCACTCGCACTTCTTGTATAACTGGAAATCCTCTCGAGGCACTTCTAAGAAAACTGTGGCTCCTGCCTGATAGTAACCTCTGTAAATGATCAATGTAAATGGTACTCAGAGTCTTGCAAAAAGGCTTTATTTGAGCTACTGACCAGAATCAATCTGTCGTGTCATACTGAACCAGAAAGAAGGATTCATGGAGGGACTTTTTGACCCATGGCTGACTGTGTTCACTGTTTCCATTATGTCACAGTTTTAAATCATTTTGGCCTTCAGATATAGCAGGTAACCACGGTATTTTCAGAATGATTTTTTTTTTTAACTCAATACAATTTATTCCTGGAAAATCCCCACCAGAGCTATTGCAGGAAATGGACCGGTACTTATACAAAATACTCGGAATCGCAGCCATGAAGCACCTAACAAGGAATCGACAAAAACACTCAAGTCCATCAGTTCAAAGAAGGTAATGATACAGAAAATCTCAGAAATTGAGAGAAACACTTTGAAACAAAGACACTGACAAATATGTTTGTGTAACTGGATGATGCCATGAATTAAAATTACTTCCACTTAATAAAATAAGTTGCAACATTTTTAACCCTTAAAATTAAGAATGAGAGTGAGAAAAATAATAAAAACAGAATACAATGATTTGCAAACATTACATTTTTTTTATTTTTTATTTAAATATATGCACTCATTCTGTTTCATTACACAACATCTCACGCAGCTTTTTACAGTGTCCTAACTTCTGTGGAATCTGGGTTGTGTAATATATCTGAGAGTGAAGATAAACATTTCTCATGAGTGTATATAATTACAGAAAACAAAGATTTATCAGTCTGAACATTAGATGTCTTGTCTTTACTGGATTCAGTATTCAGAATGTTTGTTGAAAAGGAATTGCCAATCTTTGCATTCTGTTTTTATTATGTTTTTCACAGCGTCCCAACATTTTGAGAACCGTAGTTGGAGCTGTTACAACTTCAATAACATTGTATTTAATAGATTTAAAGTTATTTTTATTGACTGTACCGAGGGGCTCAGATTTAATGATCTGACATTCTCAAATCAGCACAGCTAAGGCTTCCAGCTCTTTATGGACATGTTATGAATTAAACATTTTTAAAATGACTTATGAATAAATTTCAATGACTTTTTACACCACTGAAGTGGGTACAATCACTTACAGGAGTCTCGCCACGTTAGTTTATGCAGTACAAATTAGTAGAAGAGTTTGAGATATGGAATCAGAGAGATGCATTGGAAACACAGTTTACAAACAAAGAAAAACCTCATAAATTAAATCTGTACTGTCACAACATAGTGTTCCCATATGCCGTCTCATCTCTATGGAGCAGGATTAAACACCAACTACTACTGTGCTTTTTAAGTCCCCCTCCAGACATATTTTAAGTGCTATGATTAATATTTTGTTCAAGATTGTTTTACCCAATGAAGAGTTTAAAAAACAACAACAAAAAACAGAAACCGTGAAAGGGGCTGTAAGCATATGGACTCATTGAGAATTTATGGATCTGGCCTCAGATGTAGCCAGAGGTCAAATGTAAACACTGCGGAAAAATTGTCTGCAAGAAATGCAAGTTATTTATTTTCAAACTAAATTGTGATGTTTTCATTTCTATCAATGCTTTGATTTCAGTTCAAAATATGCAATAAAAAAGCACAGAATAGTTAATCCGTTTCACTTAATTTCTTTGAAAACACGAAGATATGTACTCTTTTTACCTCATTTAACCCTTTTGAAAATCTAAAGGGACTTTATCATCTAGGTCATGGAATATATATCACCACCACTCATCTTAAAAAGGTTTCATTCGTTCTGATGGAAAAATTACAATAAAAGCCTCAGAGATGAGGAGAAATTTAATTTCTTACTGCACAGCAAATACAGTTGCTTGGGGCTTACTGGATTTCATGGGCGAGGATGAGAAAAGGGAATTATTAATGGGAATTATTAGTGAAAATTTGTCATGACCATCCCACTCTGCAGCACTGTCAGTAAGGCTTTGAGGCACATAATCCCCAGCTGAAGTTTGCTCCGACAATGTGAATGAAGTTCAGGTGATGCAGCTCGGTAACTAGCCGACCAATACCGTGCATCTTCTAATTACAATATGGAATCCAGAAAAATACCCACTGCACCGCTGTCAACAGCCTCTGAGCAGCCTGGTATTGTCACAGGAGAGTATGTGTGCAGTTGACAAGAGGTGGGAATACTGAGGAGTCTCATGATAGTCATCTATCATAAAGTCAACTGGCCCTGTGCTGTAGCATAACACCACCTTGTTATTCCATCCACTTGTATGCAGCAGCATATGCATCCACAAGGACGAGCCCATCTCAAAAGAATCCCAAACAGCCAGTGATGTCAGAGCACTTTGGGCCATCTGCAAAGCTTGTTGGCAAGAGTGTGTATGTGTGTGTGTGTGTGTGTCCAGGGCTGACTAATCTTGGCCGTCATCACAAAATGCCCTGCTGGATTCATCCATCACACTCTTCTTTGTCCTCCACAGACACACACCACACACGCAAACACACACCATCGACTCCCGCCTCCAATTCATCATCCTGAGTCAAGTGTTCAACTTGCCAAGTGTCCCCTTTGCCCCGATGTGCCACTATTGGTATTATTTTACTTCAGCAAGCTCACACCTGAGGCTGAACCCTGGCTGCATGCTTTGTTGCACACAATTACACACAGAGACACGTGCGAATGAAAAGATACATCTATAATAAATAAAGGAAGCAGAGTGAGCTGGGATGAAGGGGATTAACCTTCCATTACTGACACAAATGAAACACTTTGCCTTGGTTAAAAATGTATACACAGGAGCAAATATGGAAATATGTGCAGACTATGTCCCAGGCTAGATATAGAAATTAACCTGCAGAATACAAAAATGCACAGAATACCTTGGCTTTTGCAACACAACTTGTGCTGCACAAATGTGCATAGATGGACATATAGCTTACATCTTTATGATTGTTTCCCAATTTATAAATGTGTCTGCATAATATTCTGTCTACATCCTCCAGATTTGCACTGAATTAACAATTTGTTTCCTTTCTTCTTGCGTGCTGTTATCAATGTATGAAAATACAACAAATGTGGAAATGAAACTTATAGTGGCAACGGAAACAAAATCTTTACACAATCAACCCTTTAGTCCTGACCTCTTGATTACTGTTGCTGGGTCTTGCAAGCTTTTGCACCCGTCATGTTAATACGGCAGTCAGTGAGAGACAATCCAAAGGAAATTAAAGCAAATTTTCTACAATAACAGCTCTGACATATCAAAGAGAAACTGACAAAAAGGACTACAATATGAATTTGAAATCTGAATTCACAATACAATTTGTCGGGCCCAGCATTGTGAATGAAGGAGACATTAAAATAAAGGGAAAAGCACCAGGCACCATACATCTCCACAATTCTTAAGTAGTGCAAAGTTATTCAGGAACAATGTTGTGTTACAGCAGGGTAAGTTCATTTATTATTTTTACATATTATATTGTTTTATTTTAAACAAATGTTTTAGCTATGACCGCCTATAGTGGCACTACTCGAAGCAAATGTTGAAGCAAAATTTTTAAATGTTGAATTAAAGAAAATGCTTATTAGGGACGTTTCCAATAAACAAAGCAGCATAAACACACATCAGAAGATGGCAGTGTAATGTATGTAGAAGAAGAGATTGTGCAAAAAAAGGTCATTTTAGGTTGCTAATCGTACCACTTTGGCAAGATGGAGAGAAGTCTCTTCAGGATTGAATTCAATTGGGCAACTTTAAATTGTTCTTTCATGTCAGCTCGCCTTGAACGGCAGAGCAGAAACAGCTGATCAGTCATGCGAATTAAACGTTTTGCTAGGTCAGAATTTATTTTTAAAAAATCGTTTCCATCCCTTCTTTGGCACATTAACTATTTAAAAATGTTTTTTTTCATGCAAATCTTCAAATTTAGGGTTACCATCTAGACAGAACCCTGGCAGCTTGACAGTGGTCATTCTAGGGAGGAGCTTAGTGAAGGGTCAACTGTGTGCTAAAACAATTGCTCTTGAAAATCCTTTCTGGACTATAAAAGTACTTTTTAAACCACAACATTTATTGTATACAAGTCTATACATATTTATTTCTATTGAGGGTTGTAAAGCCTAACTGAGTGCACGCATTGGATGCTGCAATGGGAAAACCCCTGAACAATAACTCATCCATCACATACTGTATATACACCGATGTTCACACTGTGTGCAATATATCAAGAGTCTCCACTCCATCTAGCTTTCATGTCCGGGGGGGAACCACAGCAAACCCATATGACGACAAACATAAAAAAGTGACTGTGGCTGAGAATTGAACTTGGGACCTATTTGCTGTAAGCAAAGAATCGCCTCCTCAATATACTGTAATCCATTCTATTCATTTGAAGCCTGCAAAAAGAGACAGAGACCCTCAGTTCTTTCACATTCCTAAACAAGTCAGGATTTCAGAAGAGGCGCAGACAAATATGTACATTATGTAAATATGGAATCCTGCTTCTCTGACCTTTATTAAGACTTTGGTCTTTAGATAATCTAAGAGAGGGTATAAAGTGTGTCTAAATGCATTTGCTAATCAGTAGCTGGCTTACATTTTGGGAGTAGAGCTTAATGGCGTTTCCAAAAAGCTTGAAATCTAATAGAATATAACTAAAAGGCTGAGGAGATAAAGCAATTACAATCTGGCAGCCTCCTAAGACCTCAAAATTCCATGAAGTCACATTTGTCCTCCGGCGAATGGAACGTGTGTCCTCTGCTGGGATTTGCTGCCCATCACCACATTATGTAACTATCTTTAGGGACGGTTCCTTCCAGCACAGTTTACAAATGCACTTGTATGACTGAGAGGGTGAACCGGGACAGAGGAACATGCCGTTCTACGATCTGTGGAAGACAGATGAGCAACACTTCTCTCTTTCACTCTAGCAGTCTTGACGATTGCCAGAGTATGATGGTGTCATTACAATCTTGTGAGCTCTTCCTGCCAGAGTAGGTCAGGCTGTTTCTGGAACAGCAGCCAAAGACAAATTAAGACTTTATGTTCAGAAGTTGGGACGCTGTGTAAAATTCAGAATTCAGTTTATAGTTACAAAACAAAAGTTTATCAGTTTGAACATTAACTTCTTAAAACCCACCTGCCCGGGTAGGTTTAGTGGTAGGGGAAGGGTTAAGATTATACGAAAAGAATATTTAAACCAAAGTTTATAGCCGAAGTACTGTAAGGCCAAAATGCATGTATGAGGCTCATTTAGCATGCGTCTAAAAGACCCTACCCTTAACCACTGGTGAGCAGGTGGGTTTTACAACTTTATATATATTGTTTTCCAGTTTTCAATTAAATAAACTACACAAGGGATTAGCAACGTATCGCATTCTGTTTTACTTATGTTTCAAATAATATCCCAACTTTTTTGGAATCAGGGTGGAAAACTGATAGGACACAGTTTGTGAGTGCTGACTAAGAAAATAATTTGACACTGGGGTGGCAGTAGCTAGAACCAGAGGGTGGCCAGTTCAAGTACAGAGTGTGGACTGGTAGCCTGAGAGGTGCCAGTTCACCGTCTGGGTAGGGCTGTACAGTGATCAACATGTTATCAAACTTGCAAAATCCAAATCACAGGGGGGAAAAAATGTATTCCCGCTCTTCAATAAAGTAACTATTCTGGAAAAACTCAAAGTAAGACAGGAAGCCTTACAGTGTAAAGCAACCTGTTAGAAGGTGATGTTATAGAGCTCATTAGGTAAACATAATATATATATATATATATATATATATATGGATTTTGCACATCAATTTCACTTTCAGTTCAATACAGTTTCATACTTCAGTATCACGACCCAAAGACAAAAAATCATTGATGCAAAAAGTATCACATCTTCACTTTTATTATGAAGGTTAACCCTCCAAAATTGTGATATTGTAATTCATATAACTGATTACTTAAGAAGATGGTAGCATAGACGTATCAACGACTTCTGCAGCCCTGCCAAACCAAAATGCAATAAAACTTTAAATTAAAAACGTAATCCAATTTCATTAACTTTTGTCGAGGGTGCTGTCCAACACAGTTCCCCACACTAAGAAGATTATATTACATCAAGCTGTTGAATGTTGAGGAGCTTGGAAGGCTTGTTGGGGTTTCATAACAAAACTAAAAGGCGAGAGAGAGTTTCTTCCTACATATTTGGAATGACTCAAACACAGATGGATTTATCCACAAGGATAAATAAAGTACCACTTAAACTGTATGAAACTTAATGTTAATTACACAGAAACAATGGATCTAGCGAAACTTAAATAATTGCCTCAATGAAACCATTCGTTCTCAAATAAATCGCCTAAAGTTGTTAAACTAATCTGAAGAAGTCATACTTACTAATTAGTCGTCAAGTTGTTATTTTTTCTCATTTGAATACTCTGTAATGACTCAGAGATGAGTAGTCACGCATTCAGTATTTAATCATAATTTACCCAGGAGGAATTGAGTTATCATTGAATACTCGCTACTAAACTGTGTCATCGTCTGTGCTACATGTATCATTTGCCTAATGAGGCAGTCATTAGGGATGATGGGTTGCCAGTTTTGTGGCTTTAGGGATGAAACTCCTGGCTCACAACAGATGAGACTAATTTCTTCCCTTTTCCTCGTCTTTTTTACATACGCATGCATCGTCTTGACAGACACTTAATTCTCTCCTCACGTTTTTTCTCCATCTAACAGATGTTTATATAGGCTGTATAAATACACAAAAAGGATGCCTACATCCCTCTGTAAATTAAAAAAATAATAATCTAAACAATATTAGTAATAGCCTCCCATCTCCATCCATTCTCGCCTACCTATTTCCCCAGCATTTCTCATTATGGCGATGAGGGTAACTGGCAGGGGCAGGGCAGGAGAGCCAATCAACTCTTTCTATGCCTCCACACACTCCATGCAAATATGCTCCATTTTCATATGGTTACAATAATCAGTCAGGTAGCTTGGAAAATAGAAAAATTGTTGGGGTGATGGAACAATTTGTTGCATGTGTTTTGTTCCGAGATATAATAAGTATGATGTACTGCCGGCTGTGAATGTGTACACAGAAAGTAGAAATGAGAACCATGAATGATAGTCATACACAGTAGCAGGCGAAGAATACATAAATGTACAGTTTGCATTTGGAAAATAAGTGTATTGAAACATGTATTACATTGCGCAATATGATAATACTTGTGAATAGTCAAATGTGATGCTGCTGCTAAAGGAGCTTCACTGTACACATACTGTGCATATTCCTATTCATATTCTTGGTCAAAGCAGAGCTCTGTTATGTAAAGAGTAGTGGAGCGTGTGAATGCATGTTGAAAATAGGTTACAGCTACGGATGAAAACACAGAGGGACGCTCCTGTAGGGAAAAGCAGCACTCGCGGTGTAAAATCATAATTATGCAGCCGCACATTATCATATTGCATGTAATTGCTTCAAAAGGTGCCTAACAGCTTGACTGTCAGAATTTGAGGAAATTACATTGCTCTCATTTCTTTGTCTCATAATGTTGTAATGAAAGGCTGTTTGATTTGAGCTCTGATTAAAAAAAAGCCCAACTCACAACTCCCTTCAGCCGAGACTGTTAAAGCACTTTGGAAATGTAGTTACTCTGACAGACATGAACTACATTTAAATAATTCCCATCACGTTCTTACTCACACAACCCCCGAGACATTAAACACGCTGTCAGACACTTTTAAAGACACAAATCTCCAAATGAAAAAAAAAAAAAAAGTGGGATTTACAAAAGATTGCTGACAAACACCGAAGATGAAATTGCAATTTTAGCTTGGACTCTAATCTGTGTTCAATTACTTCGTTATCTGTAAGAAAAACATTGCATTACTGTTATTGTTCTAACACACAATGACTAAAAAATCTATTTTGCTGTAAAATTGAAACCAAAGGAAAAAAGACAATGCTCTGCCCTTTTTTCGCCACTGCATATACATTTCACCTGTATTTGTTATAATATAATCTCATTAATAAAGTAAAACCCATATCACAAAAAGGCTTTTATTTATAAATACATGACATATTCTATTAAGTCTCCCTCGCCTCCCACACATGGAACCAGCCATGTATAAAATGTTTTCTGAGGGACTCAGAAAGGCGGAAAAATAAACATTATCACCAACTGTGCTGTGCTGCATTTCTGAAAATAGCCTTTCTAATTAGTTAGCTGCAGTCACGGCATTTGTATCAGAAGCGTTTGTATCAGCACGCAGCGGTTTACATAGCCATCATGCAAAAACAATCTTACTGATTATTCATCGAAATCTAGGCCACTTCTAATCAGCAGTCACACAAACTAAGATGATTATAATAACCAATTCACTGATGGTTGCAATAACCAATCTAACTTGATGGGTGAATAATATAAAGACTTTCTCATTAAAAGGCAACCAAACCTCTAACTTAATTGGTCAATCCATCAGTTACTTTTTGGCTTCGAGAGAGCCAGACTCCCTCTGCCAGTTCCTTAGTTCTCTCTGACAGCTTCCACTCTGCCCGGTAGCGTAAATCATCTCTCTCCTCGCCTGAATCTACCAGCTCAATCCTCAGGAACATTTCTTTCTCCAAGATCAATGAAGCTAACACAGACTCTGTAGCCTGTCTAGCTCGTGGCAGTCTGGGGGAGGAACGAGAAACCCCTCGACAGCGGGCTGGGCCACTTTTAACCCCTTTGCTCCGGACTTCCTCTTCCTCGTGTTTCACCAATGTCACTTCTCTATCATCTGAGGTGCTTGTATTTGAAGAGCTCTCATTGGTCGAATCGGAGCTGACAGATGACTGCGTGTCCTCTGATTGGTTAAGGTCCACTTGGTACGCTAATTTCCTGGTACTTTGTCTGTTGATGGACAGACAAGGAGGCCATCGGAGGGAGAGACATCTTGTCATTGCTAGCCATAGCTCCTGAGGCCTGAATACGCCTGACCTCTGGGGCTGATTAGTGTCACAAAAAGCTTCCTGTTTATCCAACTGTGTGCATTCTGCTGCCAAGTCTGCCTCCACAAGCTCTGTTACTCCATTAGAGTTCTTTGGTGACAGTTCTTCTTCTCGGTCCTCACTCTCCGGCTGCAGCTGATGATCTTCTCCAAAGCTGAAAGAGCTGCTGAACCTCTGGCTCCTCTTCATCGCACTCTCTGCCTCCACATCTGAATCCGACGATGAATCTTCATCTGATGAACATCCACGTGGTGACGACTGGTCTTTATAATCCGTTGACTGTTGATTCTCTTCCGACTCAGAGGAGCTGCTCACCCTCTGGCCTTTCCTCATATTTGGGCAAACCAGCCTCTCCTTTCCCCTAATATGTCAGCTGCCTTTCACGGCTCTTCTTTCGGCTCACGACAGATAAGACTGAACGAAATGAAAGAATGTAATCAAAGCTGCCACAACAACAACAACAACAACAACAACAAAACAACAGCCGCAGCAGCTCTGCTAGCATGGCACTTTCTGACATAATCTCTGCTTCAAGAGGCACAGCTTTGGCTATGGAGATGGGCAGTGATGACGCTGTGATGTCATGTGCCCACATGCGAGCACACACACACACACACATACACACACACACACACACACACACACACACACAGAAACCCCTGCATTGCTATGTGTTTACGCTCCAGTCGAGTGAGCGGTGACTTGCCTCAGAGGGAAGTGATGTCACATTGCATGATTTCATACCTAGCCGCGAACCAGGAGTCTGAAAATGGTCTGTGTTTGTGTGAGAGCCCAGATGGTAAAAAAAAATGATGCCCTACCCCCAAAATTGACCTAGATGTGCAAAAGAGGAGTCTTAATAGATAAATGTTGTTTTTTGTGTTCTTCTTTTCATCTCACTCTAGTTCTTTGTGCAGTCATATTTGTAGTAATATTTAAGACAAAAACAGTTTTTAGCATTCTTTTTGTTAGTTATATATTTTTCTATAACTGTCAAAGCATAATGGTGCACCAAGGTAAATATGCGGATATATAAATTTGTAAGACCTGGTGCAACAGCAGTGTTTCTATAATCTATTAGCAGTGGAGGAAGAAGCATTCAGACCCTTCACTTAAGTAAATCCAGAAATACAGTTTAAAAATAATGCATTACTGATGTCACAATTCAAATGTTACTTTGAGCAAAAATTACTTAAAGTATCAAAAATAAAAGTACTCATTACATAGAGTAACTCCTTACACAACATTATATTATTATGGAATATTAGCAATTATTCTGCAAATACATGGTTCGGTGTTTTAAAAAAATGGGGAAAACATCCAGGTTTTATAAAAATCAAATCATGGAGAATGCTCAGGTAGATTTTACCTTTACTAATTATTAATAATTTTGGTTTTTGAACCTTCCCCCTCCTATAGAATATTACATTATTCTGTGTTTGTCACAATTAATTCATGTAAAGAGCATTTCAATGCTATTTTTTGTAGTTTGTCTACGTGGATCCAATTTGAGATACACTGCTGTGTAGATCAGTAGAAAAGCACTGCATCATATCATATGCTGTTTATGTGAAAAGTAACTAATAACTAAAGGTTTTCAATAAATGTGGTGGTGCAAAAAATACCATATTTCCCCATGAGGTGCAGTCGAGTAGAAGTATAAAGTAGCATAAAATAGAAATACTCAAATAAATTATGTCAAAATTGTCTTAGTGCACACAGCATTAAATATAAGGGATAGTATAGTGATTATAATTATAGCAAAATATACTTAATCTAGATGTTTTTCATTTCATCACAAAAAACGACTTATTAGGTATCCATCCATTTGCATGCATCTGTTGTATATTTTTAAAGGTTTGTGGGACAGAGAGAAGCGAAGAGAGAGTGAGTCACCAGCAGGTACACCAGCTGTGTGTCCCTGCTGCTGCTCCATGTGTAGTGGAGTACATGAGTGCACGTGTATGTGTGACTGTATGTGTGTCGCCTGCTCAGTAAGTACCCCCTGTCCCACGTCGACAGTGGATGTTAGGTCACTCACTATCTTCTTCCTTGCTTTGCCATTTATGGTAAGGTGGCTGCTCAGACTGCACGTCTCTCTGTTCAATCATCGTACACCTTCTTGCATCACCTCGGGGCAAAAGGACACCAACCGCTGCCTACTCCCGAAAGTCTGACCTTATCAGACACAGAAAGACACACAAGTTACAGCACAGAGTCAGTCACTGGAATGATGACAATGTAGCAGATATGAGAAAACCTTCCTTAGTGTTATATGCACAAGCTAACCTCAATGATCAACTATAACAGATGCAAACCACTGTTGCATGTCCCTCAAAGGGTACTATAAGTCCAATGTGAAGTGAATGTTATGCCCCATGAAAACATTTGCTATGCATTTTCTTTCATCTTTCCCAGTAAACATCGTGGGGCTTTTAATATGTCCTTTGATCCAGTTCTGTGATGAACATGTTACATGTGAAGAAAGATTTATCATTAACCACACAAAATCAAATCACTCATGTTTATGAGAATGTTGTGTAATGAATGAATGCTCCTCTGTGGACCAATCAAGCACCATTTAAGAGGCCAATATTTTAACGAAACCAACCTTTTATGGATTAAATCAACAGATTTACACACAATGCATCTTCACAATATGCAAATTTGAATCGTTTGCCACACTAGTCTTAGGTAAATGCTTCAATACAGTAACTGGATGAAGTAATTGTGTTTAGGAGCTCCTTCTTGGTGCTGTTGTATCTGAGTCACAGATGCTACGTCAGGAATGCAGTGGTGGCAGAGCACAGAAATATGGACAGGCACGCTGCCTCTGCCCTAAAATGTCCCCTGGCAGACAAACACGGAGCTTGGATGAACACCATACCTCCCCATTGTAAGCATGAGTGTGTGGTTGCAATTTCCTGCAGTGTCTTCTGGTCGAGTCTGTACTCCCTCTGTCGTAATAACAGCACTGTTGAATAATATATAATAAAGGACTTAGTATTATGAAAGAGACGCGGCTGAATAAACATTTAATTATTAAATGGCTCTCTATAAATCAGTTCAGTGGTCAAAAATGCACTCAATCACATCTTCTGCACTATTCACTCTGTATATTCTCTACACTTCTGCACAGCCTCTCATCAATATTATTGCATGTTCCTGCAGAAACTTTACAGCATGGAACTGTGGATTATCTTGAGTATTCAGGTCATCATTTCTAAAAAAAAAAAAAGGGACATAGGTGTTAAGTTTTTCAAATGCGTTTTTAGTGCTTTGAGGACCACAAGCTGCATCTTCCATTACATTCGAGAGAGGGCAGATACCTCCATCACTGATATCTCCAGCACTTGGGAACTCACACCAAAACAATCTGGGCTGACTAAAAGCACTACAGATAAGAGGGAAAATGTGCATTTTTTTATTATTTGGGTGTGAACTTCTCATTTTGTGTTGTGTTTGTGTTTTTTTCCATATTTGCATCGTATTTGTTCTATTCGTTGGTTGTTGTTTTTTCCTTTTACTTCGGCCGTACTTGCTTTCATTTTTATTTCCTCTCAATATGCTTACTGTATGGACCAATCACAAAGACATAGTCCTTGCATATGAAAAACCGTCTTGCCAATAAACTTTATTCTGAAGGCAGGAGCCAGGCACAGTATTTCAGCAGCCTCAGTGAAATAATCTAAAATAAGGTCAGAGGTTCAACAAACGTGATACGATGCCAACAGCTGTCTCCACAATCCTATTATGATTTGATTATTCTTCATATCAGTACTGAAGACGGGGACGTCGCTTTCATCGTAGCCCTTTGTTCATCATCTTTATGACTTATAATTAAAGGTGTACACCGTCATTTTGGCAAATGTGTCTTCAGTTCAAGGGTAGAAAGTGATGTTACACAAGCAGGAATAATGTGGAAAAGTGGGGACTGGAACACCACGAGGACACCATCATAAAATAATCATAAAAGCTTTAGACAGCAGACTAGAAAGACGGGGTAGCCTATCTCACAGCTATTTCTGGAATGCAATCCCATATATTATTCACACAAACCGAGGAGAAGACTCGTATACAAGCCATTAAACTCACCCAAGTTGTGCTGAAGTTGGCTCAAATGTCTAATGCATTAGGAGCAGGTGAGTTGAAAGCTACTTCAGCTGAAAGCAACAGGAGAGCCAGATGAGGGCGCAGTGGACTCCTCACACTTCCAGGCACGGGAGGTGAGCTCGAGCCAGAGCAGCGTGCGGATGTAAGGCGACTTCCGATTGGCTTAAGCTTTGCAGCGAATATGTTAACGCGGCTGCTATTGGCTGGCTGCAAGGAGGCGGAGCCATGCATGGCATTTCATTGATATAGCCTACAGCTGGTGGCTCCAGATTCGCCATACGGAGTGCAAGGGATATGAAAGTGACGAAGGCTTGATGTAGGGGGGTTTAAGAAGGCTCGAGAAGTGTTTTATTTTATTTTTTAAAGGGTGGCACACCAAAGATTTACACAATACACAGCCAAAATGCTCTGCCACGTTACTCGTCCGGATTCAGTGGTGATGGAAGTGGAAGTTGATGCGAAGGCGAACGGAGAAGACTGTCTGAATAAGGTAGGCTGTGGTGGAATACACATCACGTTTTGTTATTGTGATACCTAATTAAAACGCATTGTAATGGCGAGGCTGTAGGAGTGCTCTGGTTGTTTAGCGAAACTTTAGATTTTTTTATTGTCATAAACTTCGGGTCGATCGTTTATTTATGACTCCGATATTCCAGTGAACAAGATTAGGGATTTTAATCCAGTTTATGCACGACGAGGAATACTTCAAACAAGAAGTATATGCTGTTTGATGTAAAATTATCTGCGAACTTGTAATCGTTTAACAAAACTATCGATACATCTGCTTCATTGTTACACATAGCAGGGACAACGGAAACAAAATGTTCTTCTGCGAGGAGCGTACAGAAAAAAACATCTGTTTGCAACAAAAAAACATTCAGATGTTGATTAACAGTCGAAACGCATAACTTGATCGTGTAGGAAAGTTTTAATGCATTGAAGTTAAACTGCCAGCATCTACCTGCATGGCTAGTCAGAGGCAGATGGCTTTGTCAAGGTTACTTGAGTTCACTCATGTGCCTTTGCACGCACTCAGCGTTCTCCCTCCAAGCAAACTGAAACTTCAGTCTGAACTAAGTTGCGCAGATATTCACCTCAAAGTGGACATAAACAGAGTACCGGAGGAACTTCTCCTTTCATCAGTTGCCTCAAGTTGTTTTTTTCCGCTAATAAAATATAAAGCTGCTTCAAATGCATTGCATATCCCTATCTTGCCGTGGGTATGAATGAGTTTTATCTCAGCCTCCGGGCTCCCTGCAGACGTTCACCAGCAGCAGCACTAGTTATGTAATGACCCCATGGCCGCCGCCGCTGAGGGGGCGTGGGATTGTGGGTTTGATGAGCCCCTTTACCCCGGGAGAGCCTCCAAGTTTACTTCCACCCTATCGTGAGCTTTAGAATATTGATGGGTTTTATCTGTGTGAGAGCAGCACTGGGGGTAGCACAAATCCTAATGAACAAAGTGATAAAAGCAGCCTTATTTTCTTGCCTCTTAAATCTTGTGAAACTTTATTGATTCCTGTTGGGGAATTCTGTTGATTCTCGCCACCCTCCACAGGGAGACCAAAGCCAATATGGATTGTCTTGTTCAAGGACATTTTAGCCTGCTGTCACAACTGAAACTGTAAAGTGTCCTCAGTCTAAATGCTCTCTCATATTAACTCTTTCCCTTCTTTTTGAATTTCTTTGCCCGCTTTTGTGACCCATTTCTTTCCTCTCTTCCCAGGTTTGCAGGAAGTTGGGCATAATTGAAGTGGACTACTTTGGGCTGCAGTTCACAGGCAGCAAAGGAGAGAACCTGTGGCTGAATCTGAGGAACCGCATCTGCCAGCAGATGGATAACCTGACGCCCTGTCGGCTGAGGCTGCGGGTCAAGTTCTTTGTGGAGCCCCATCTCATTCTGCAGGAACAGACGAGGTGTGTTTACCAGCTCACGTGCCTGTTTAAACATTGTGTGCAAATCTGCCACATAAAACTCATTAGACTTGTGCAAGGGTACTGATGGATTAATGAATAGGCTTACCAGGCACAGGTCCAGAGGCTCAAAGTGTCACCTGGCCTTCACCTGCAAAATGTCACTTAAAGAGACATGTAATATTCAAAATGGCCGGAGAAAAACATAAAATGACTACAAAGACAAGCAAAACTCTGAAAAGAGACTCAACGACTATAAAAAAGGGGCAAAATAGCCATAAAGAGACATAAACTTACTAAAAATGCATACAAATTATCTACAAAGAAATGCAAAACAAGTAGAAACGGGTAATGTCATTAACGCATCTTTCATGCATTTGGCATGCAGTGATGAGCTCATGCTGGAATAAACAAAGCAACTGTTAGTGAATCCCCAGAGCGTCTTCTGATCTCAAATGTGATACAGTAGAATGCCCTGTAGTAACCCCTGTCCCCAGCCCTTCCGGGGTTACTAAAGTTCATTTTAGTCGAGCTCCAGGCAGGAAATGTGATCCAGCAGCTCTGGGGGTATGTGTCACTCCGCGCCTGCCCCCAGGGACCCTCTGTGCGACAGCCAGGACCTCTGTCACTGCCCCCATTCAACTCAAAATAACTTTTGTTGTGCTTTTTTTGTTTCAATTGTTTGTGGCCATTTTTGTCAGAACAAAAGCAAGTCCTCCATTTGGGGTTTTTTGCAGATGCTGTTTGGAAAGTCTGAGGCTAGTGTAGGGTGTTTTGTTTTTACAGGGATATATCATCAGTCATTGCTGGAGCTTATTTTTCATTGTGATGTTTGTTATCGGTTTTGAAAGAATCAAACAAATTTGTGAGAATTTTAATCACATGTACCTGAATTGCTTACAGTTGTATTTTAATTTTAGAAACGACACACCCAGCAAAAAACTTGCCCTAGCAGATAACACACTGGAGTCAGATTTTTCCTCTCTGCCAGATAAGTTTAAGGTAAAAAAAAAATTCGTAACAAAGTAACAAGCCCTGACAAGTCTAGATCCTGACTCAGTATTCCCCCAGCCCCAGTATCGTTTGAAGTTATAAATAGCAAGTGTGTTCGCAGCCCTCGGAACCTGTCCAAAAAACTTGTTTTACACACACTGTCTGGTGTAATATCGTGGATGTTATATTCACTCCAGGCGGTGCCACGAGCGTTTGAGAGTGCAGGGTTGGAACCGTGGATGTGTAGGGAGGGCAGACTTGAGGGGAAATTTGTTTGGTGTCTTTTTAAGCCCCGCCACGCTGCTCCTGCCCTCTCAATCGCACACACACACAGCACGCCACTCGGACTGTTCATTAAACCGACATGTATCTGCCTTGGCCAGGATTTGCCCGGCATGCCAGTAAGCTCTCAGTCCTTCCCCAGTTCACCCACGGCCCCCACCTTCAGCTGTTTCTCACTCTCTTCACAAATACAAAGACATCAACTCTGTTGCTCGTGCAATATTTTTATCACTGCGGGGCATGGACTGTCCCGACTCACACTTCCCCTCTGCTCTCTGTCCATCTCACCCCCACCTCAGCCTCCCACTCTGGCCCATATTTGGAAACCTTTTGAAGAAAAAAAAGTGAAAGACAGCAGGGGGGAGAGAGTGTGAGTGGGGAAGACACTTGGCTGCCTGTGCTCTGACCTCCACTAGATTAGCAGGGGTTATCAACAGATGGTGGGCGCCGGGTGGGGGTGAGGGGTTGTAAAGAAGGAAAAAAAAAAGGTGAGATAAAGATGTGAGGTGGCAGGCAAGGGTATGTGGGGTTGCTGCTAATAAATACTCACACATGGCACACAGCAACATGCTGTCAAGATATGTGTTTAATTTTGGTTTGGCCTTCACGCCATCCATCTGCTCAGATGTGATATAATTTAACTGGTAGGGAAGCCGACACTGGCATCAACTTTAGAGACGACGGCAACATGTTGACAGTACACAGTAGTGGCATTTTGGGGGTCAAAACAGGTTTGGAAAACTGCTTTATTTATATAAAAGTTAAGTTTTTTTGTTGCACTTAAAATATCTAACTCTACTTGAAGGGATTGTGTTAATAATTTGAGTTAATTCATGCTTTTAGGACCAGATAAGATCCCTTTTTACTCAATTCTGCTGCTGTCACCTTTGACCTAGTTTAGGCTCCACTGCCTCCACTCAACTTGTTCTGACTGCAGGCAAGCAAGCAGGCACGCCTCATCACTGCAAACACATTGCACATTTATTGTTCCTCCCATACCTATAGAAACATGTCCAATTCTTGCCTGCAGAAATGTAAGTTTGCAGCTGTTTGCCTTATTTACTGTTAAAAGCTACGTTAGTTTGTGAGCAACTTTCCGAAGTTGAAACCTCACCACACAGCATGTTCCACACGTGCATGTGAGCTGGAGTAAATGTTCTCAGCATGCGTATGGACAAAGCAAAAAAGGACTGTATGTTACCACAACTCTGTTGAGCTGAGGGGTGGGCCTCTTTTTTTTCTATGCCCTTCTTATAGGGCCTTATTACATAACCTGCACTGGACTGGCGCGCTCACAGCTGCTTATATAAGCCGCTGTGTACTCTGCTGCCACGTTAAAGCCTAGCTGGTCGTTTGCATGTTCTTTCTCACATGCAGCTGAATATTTGGGTGCTTTGTGTTTATACATTTTCCCTTTTTTTTATGCTGAAAAAAGCACAGTTGAGGCTCAAAACACATTTTATAGTATTAAGACCACCGTTCTTGAATCAGTATTACCTTTATAACCTTTAGGTAGTGTAAAGCAGAAGTGCATGCCATTTCTATGCGAGTTGCAGGGCTGTGGCAGCTGTGTCCCCTGCTTCAAACCCCCCCTTTTTTAAAAATCTCATTGATTCTATTTCCCAGCTTGCTTTGCAAATAAGACACTTTTTGCAGTGGCATAAAATTGGCTTTAAGTGTGGCATCCTTTCTTTCCCCAGCTTCTATTTTAGGCAGCTGAAGGTTCGTAACAAAGACTAAAGCAAGGCCATGCAAACTGTCTTGAGCTGCTCTGAATGTTGCTTCCTACAGTTTCTTGGCTTAATAATTTTATTTCATACCAGCAATAAAAGAAAGCGGTTCTCTAAAACATCTGATTCACCTTGGTCTGTATTTCCATGACACTCTTCATTGGTTTAGTGGAAAGTGACCCAGGGGCACCAAACAACAGCCTGAGTTATCTGCATCATTAAACACCATTTGCTCCGGGGTGTTTCTGGTTTGATTATGTGAATGTTTTTCCTTCATTTCCCCTTGTATTTAACATTCTGATCAGGCAAACACTGGATATCCCTAAAGGGCACAGCTATTCGTACAGCCTTCGATTGTTAACCTGTGTACCTCTGCAGTTATTGAGCTTATCTTTAACTAACATCCAAAGCAGAAGCCAAATGAGTTTCAACCGAGCGGAGAACACTTACATCCTTACATCTCAATGTATTTGAATGCAAGTGTACTTGTGTCAGCTATGTGACGCAGCACATTACTGGAATTAATTCCAGACAAAAAAAAAAAAATGAAATACAATTTGAAGGACTCGGCTCACTTGATGTCATTGCTCCCACCGCACAGTGTCCAATCATTCTTACGTAATCCCCGGCAGTTCAAAGACATGCTGGTCAGGGGGCAGTGGAGTAAAATCTGTAGAAGTGAATGCATGCTATCGATCCAATCAGGGTGTTCCCTTGCCTTTCCCCCAGTGCATGCTGGGATAGGTTCCAACCCATGTGAAGTATGGATCAGTTTTGCATAGATGTACCTACAGCATCCCTGCAATTCCTGTGCAGGGATGCTGTTGGTACATTTGTTGGTGATGCATTTGACAACACTTTATATTCTGCATGATTCAGCTTTTGTTTTTGCAACATTAAATTGCAGTTTTATCATCTATTAATTCACCCATTAAAACTGAGGCAAGGGCGATGTCCCTGCACTGCCACTTGAACTGAATACTCTGCAAAAACAATTTAAGGTAATTTATTCAGCACACACACAAGTTCTCATGTTTAGCTTGCTGTGGCAGGCTTCAGAAACGATCAAGCCAAAAGATCACACAAGATGCCTGTGGGTCTTCAAGCATTCAAAAAACACCACCCAAACTATCAGCATGCTCCATCATGAGTAATTAGTGGCTTTTACCAGCCCGGAGTTTGTTTCCTCTCTCAGTTGTTTTGCACTTGAGTAACCGAGCTCCGATTTTTTTTTTTTTTTTTTTTCTGGTTTGAAGTCATAACAGCCCAAGAACGACAGTATCGCTTTATTTGTTTGGTGCTTGAACTTGGGATTGATGCTGAGCTTTAATCACTGTTTTACCATCCAGTACAGAGCACCAGCCTGCAACCCGAGGCATTTAGCATACAAACAGCTTCTTTGTTTTATTGTTGTATAGCTTTCAGCCACTTGGCGCAGAGCAAGAGCGCTTGTGGTTATATTTAGTGTTTGAAATGATTCGTTATGCAACTTTCGGGTAAATTACACAATTAAAATGCTTATCAGTTTTAGGCTTGAGTCCTTAGACTTTCTATTCAGCCATCACCTTGGGAGAACATGTTCATCAGGGTTTACTATAGTTCATTGACCGATAGTAACCTCGCAGCAAACGGCTCCTGGCAGTGTGTCATTTGACTAGCTTACAAACCGCATTGTTGAAAGCCCGAGCGATGAGGTCTGAAACTCTACTGGTGATTGGCTGGGTGAGGTGCAGTCTCCAGGCAGAGGTGTTAGGTTTCAGTTTGTGGGGACGTTTTGTTCTTCTGTGAAGTGAAGCAGCTGACATGCTGCCTACTCGGAGAATAGACACTGGGTCGGGGCAGAAAAACCCTTTTTAAATGAGACAATGGTTTTATGGCTGGGCAGAACAGACCAGAGAGGGTTTAGTTGACTTGGTAATGAGTGTCCTGTTGGTTGAAAGAGTAAGACTGTTTCTTCTTTTTCTTTGGCACCAGAGTACATATAAAACTTGTAAAGATTTCTTAAATCTGCCTTGTATAAAGTTCCAACATTTAGTTGCTCATAATGCCCAAACATGGCATTTTGTGGCATTTCTGTGTGTTAGATTTTATGGTTCAAAGACTGGACAGAAGGAATCAGCTGAAAACTTGAATTATCTCATTCCCTAAGCTCAGTGACCTATTTTGAAATATTATTTGTCATGGTTCAGGGCTGCTTTAATTGAATTATTCCAGCCAGGCAATAAAGTGTTCAAACATTACTGCAGCACCCCCATATGACCTCTCCCTCCCCCACAACCACTGTTTTGAATAGCATCTATTTTTCCTATGCTGTTAAAAGGACTCTTATGATTGTAAATAAGTAAGCCTTTTGAGACTTTCATCATGGGTTATCTGCCATGAAGGACAAAGCAATGATGAGATGCACAGTGTAAAAAAACAGTAAAAGTAGGCCAGGAAGCTGATTTCCTGGTTATCAGTCTGGTGTGTCAGCGAGAGCCAGACTGAAGAAGAAGGCAATGCTGTGGTGATTGCTACAGTGCTCACAGATGACTCTGTTATGATGAATGTGCAAATGTGTCCTCATAATGTGTGCTAGTCATTGACACAGTGAATCAAATGGGCTCACAGAGGAGAGGTCTAGGTGCAGATAAACAGTGTGATGCAGCATGGCATCCTCATGTCCCAACAAGAGACACATTTTAAGTCCTGTGATTCCATGAGTCATGGTGACTAAAGCCCCATCTCACTGGACAAAAAATCCTAACACCCAATAGCATATGGCTTTGGTGGGGAAGCTACAATCAGTGTTATAATAAGCAGTTATCAGCCCCCAGCTCCATGTGATGGAAACACAACACCCGGATAGACCGCGTCGGTAACTTGCGTCAATTCCTGCAACTTTTTGTCATCATCCATCATCAGTTTCCCTCAATTCAGCCCTCCAACATTGTTCCAAATGAGTCTGCACTAGATTAAAAGAGATCCTGAATAAGAAATGGGTACTAAGCATTAGGAAACCAATGAAAACGTTGCAATTGTTACTTTCCAGCACGTTCATGACGTTTTTCTGCATATCTAGATTCATATTTGGTTGAGAATGAGGATCTTTATCTGTTATGTTGTCTCTTGTCACCTTGGTTACGAGCCTGTGTAAATGTGATGGGTTTGTACAGGAATTATTTTTTTCTGTCTGTCTAGAAACTTCAGTCACTTCACATCAGTTGGTCTCAAATGCTCTTTCAGGAAACATTTCAAAAAATGTTTCAGTCTTTTTCCGTCTCACCCAATCAGCATCAAACACCATGCTGGGAGACAATGGGATTTGCAGACTGTTGTCTCTCCCATGGCCTGAGTGCAGGATGGACCTTGACAGGTGCTGAGGCAGCAGTTCACCACCTGAACAGACTGATCCTGGGACAGCTGTCTGAGAAGCTATCCACTTATTATAAAGGCCAAGGAAGACAGCGGGCTAATCTGTACAAAACATTTGCCCTTGTTGTTGTGTGGTGAGTTTTCACTGCTGCACAAAGCGGGTGTTTAGAACAGATACAGTAGCAGTTTAGCTCCACGGGGAACTCAGTGGGAGAAATTGTTACCTTCTGTGTGTGCAGCAGCTGCAAAGATATCAGTTGTGTTTTTGTGGTGTTTGGCAGAGTGCATATCTGATGGCTCT